>NC_081553.1:90619498-91219498 GCF_963082655.1 Stomoxys calcitrans
CTAAGTTTTAATTACAGTTTATAATTACAAAATAAATTAAAATAGAGGTACAATAGTTGAGAACCAATTTTTGATACGCTAAATGCTTTTCCTATTCAACCTATTTGATAACTCATCATTGCCGTTGGTAGTTAAACCCTCAAAAATACCATAAAAGCCAGATTGACGATTTTCATTAATGACATTTGAAGACAAATTAATTTTAATATCCACCTTCATAAGATTTGGCATATGCCAACTTCGTCATTACCTTCTTAGGGCAACTCTTGCCCTATACACCTGCAAGAGAGCCCTTGCCAAAAGTTGGGGGTTTAGACCGCGTGCCATACATTGGGTATATACTGCAGTTGTCAGACCTTTAATGCTATATGGTGTTGTGGTTTGGTGGACAGCGCTTCAAAAGTCCACCTGTTGTTCAATACTCGTCTGGATCCACGAATGGCTTATTTGTGCATCACAGCCGCACTAAGGACGACAACATCTGATGCACTGCATTTAATGCTACATCTTATGCCTCTGGACATTGTAACTAGACAAATTGCAGCGGCCATTGCCGTGAAATTAAGGGAGCTTTCTCTTTTGTCATGTGGTGACTACGGACACTGTGTTATCCTTGATACAATATCCGATGTTCCAGGAATTCTGGATTACATCCTACCTGAGCCGCTTTTTTATAAAAAGTACTGTGCCACTATTTCTGATAGAATCAATTGGAACTACGATATCCTTGGTAACAGAAGTTACATAGCCTTCTATACGGTTGGATCCAAACTAAACGACCAGGTGGGCTTTGGCGTGTACTCTCAAGATCTAGAACTGGTCATATCGACAAGGTTATCCGACCGCTGCAGTGTGTATCAATCGGAGATCCTTGCGATTAAGGAAGTGGTGGAATGGCTAAGATATGGTTGCCCAAAAAGTAATTGCGGATTTTTCATATAGTCGGCGTTGAAAAAATTTTTCACAGCTTGTGACTTTGTAATTGCATTCTTTCTTCTGTCAGTTATCAGCTGTTACTTTTAGCTTGCTTTAGAAAAAAAGTGTAAAAAAGTATATTTGATTAAAGTTTATTCTAAGTTTTATTAAAAATGCATTTACTTTCTTTTAAAAAATCCGCAATTACTTTTTGGCAACCCAATATAATGTCATTACGACGATTGGCATAAATATCTTTTCAGACAAAGAGAGGACTGTAAGCATTCCAAAACTATGCGACCTAATCTAGACTTGAAGAGGTCTACCGCTTTGCTGTCATTGGCTATAACAGACGTCCCAGTCATTGTGTCCTTCATTAAAGATCACTGTTGAATCGGAAAACATGCTGACAGACTGAAGGTTGACAGCAACGACTTCTGCAGAAGCTGTGAGGACATCGAAGAAGAAGATACTTTAGGACACCTTCTGTGTGTGTGTCCCGCACTAGTAGTCAGAAGGAGTTTTTCTTGCAACTGTGAAACGCTTTGCTTCAACTTATCAAACGTTTGCCATAAACGTAGCATTATTGAACGTACCCAACTTTGTTTGTTGCTATCTTCGCCTACGATAAAATGACATTTATTTTGTTGTAAAACCACAAAACTTTAATGGCACAAAAGTTTTGATAGCCGATAATTGGTTTACCTGACTAACAATTATTCTCTTTACCTGACTAATAATTATTCTCCACCAGAGAGAAAAGGTGAGTATTTGGACGTTTAGACCAGTAATTTGCAAAACTACTCACACTATTGCGCATTACTGTGTACGTACGCAGGGAAATAAACCAAAGCAATCCCATGGGCTTTCACATAACTGCAATTGTGTGCTCTTCACTGGTATAGACACACAAACGAGTGCCAGGTTCAAGAACACGCAGCAAGAACTTCTAAGGTACATACATTGTTTGGTATTTATGCAATAAAGAAATATCCATCCCAAAATAGGTATTTAAATGTACGAAATCAACAACAAGCATGTAATTTTTTGTTTTATTTATAACAACGAATACGGCTGATAAAAATAGAAAACCATAATTGAGTTGTGCAAAAAATGGAAGGCTTTTAATATAATTCTAGTATAATTTTAGTATTAACTTCGAAATAAATCCAAATAAACTCTAAAAGAGTTTGAATTGCCAACTGTTATCTGATTAGAGTTGGTAAAAATTTCAATTTGAATTATCTTACATCATTAAATTGAACTTGGCATTCCTTTGAATATGCACAACCTATTTTAAAAGTAACAATTAAAAACGTGCTAAGTTCGGCCGGGCTGAATCTTATATACCCTCAACCATGGATCGCATTTGTAAAGTTCTTTGAATGACTTTTTCAATATATATATGAGCTACATCAAGTTATTGACCGTACTTGTCATGGCTGTTAGAAGTCATAGAAAAACAAAACCTCCAAAATTTCAGGCAAATCGAGCAAAAATTGCGCCCTCCAGTTGCTCAGAGTGTCAAATTGAGCGATTAGTTCATATGACAGCTATATCTGGTTATAAACCGATTAAGACCATACACCGTCCGGACCGGTTTATATGGCGGCCGGGAGATCGGTTTATATGGCGGCTATATAAGGTTATGAACTGATTTAGACTATACTTTAAACAGTTGTTTGAAGTCATTCCTCAACGATACATGCAAATTTTCAGCCAAATCGGATAAGAATTGCGCCCTCCAGAAGCTCAAGAAGTGTAATCGGAAGATCGCTTTATATGGCCGCTATATCAGATTACGGACTGATTTAGACAATACTTAACGCAGTTGCTGGAAGTCATTCCTCAGTGTTAGGTGCATAATTCAGCCAAAGCGGATAAGAATTGCGCTCTCTAGAAGCTCAAGAAATCCACACCAAAAATCGGTATATATATGGCAGCTATATCAGGTTATGAACTGACTTGGAAAAAAATTTGCAACTTTTTGCCCATGAACATTCCACTAAGGAACAGGGGCAAAATTCTCACATGAATCGACTTGGACCATTCCTAAAACAGTAGTTGGAAATCATAAAAAAACACCTCATACAATAATTACAACCAAATCGGATGATAACTGCGCCCTCTAGGCAATTAGGCAAGATCCAAGATCGGATTACATGGCAGCTCTACCAAACCATGGACCGATATGGCCCATTAGCAATCCCAACCAAGTTACACTAATAGGAAGTATTTGTGCAAAACTTCAAGCGCTTTGCTTTATTCCTTCAAAAGTAAGAGTGCCTTCGACAGACAGACGGACGAACAAACATGTCTAAATCGACTTAGCATGTCAAGATGATCAAACATATATATACTATGTTGGGTCTCAGATCAATATTTCAATGAGTTACGAATAGCGAAATTAGTATAGCTCCATACAATCGTGGAGGGTATAAAAATGTCATTTTCATACAGAAAGTTTTATCGCAGTGATAATATATCGCCGAGATAATATTTCATTGATACAATTTAATTTTCCTAACAATTTTATTTAACTTGACAATTGTAAAAAAATTCATAAATATTTGATGCACCTTATATAATTTCGTTGACATTAAAAATATCGATAAAATGTATACTCTAAAAAAACAAAAATTTGTCTTAATCTATGCAACTGTTTAACAATTCTTATACCCACCAACATAGGGTGTACTAATCTAGTCATTCCGTTTGTAACACCTCGATGTATTGATCTGCGATCCCATAAAGATTACATATTTTGGATCGTCTCGACATTCGCCAGTCGATCTAGCCATGTCCGTCAGTCTGTCGAAATCACGATAGCGGTCGAACGCGTAAAGGTAGCCGCTTGAAACTTTGCACTGATTTAGGTCGTTTGGAGTTGCAAATTGGCCATATCGGTTCAGATTTCGGTGTAGCCCCCATATAAACAGATCCCCGATTTGACTTCTTGAGGCCCTATAAGCCTTAATTTTTATTCGATTTGACTAAAATTTGGAACAAAGACTTGTGTTATGACTTTTAACATCCATTCCAAGTATGATCCAAATCGGTATATAAACAGATATAACGTCTTGACTTCTTGAGCCCTAAGATTTGACTTCTTGAGCCCTAAGAAGCCTCAATTTTCATCTAATTTTGCCTGAAATTTGAAACAAAGACTTGTGTTTTTACTTTTAACATCCATCCCAAGTATGTTCCGAATCGGTCTATAAACAGATATAGAACTCATATAAACTGATACCCGGATTTGACTTCTTCAGCCATAAGAATCCTAAATTTTCCGTTGATTTGGTCGAATTTTACCCTTAAACCTATCATATGACTTATAACGTCAGTACCAAGTTTTATCCGTATTGGTCAAATTGGTGAGATAGGCCCCTAATTACCGATATCTAAATGACTTGTTAAGACCATTGAGCCTCAATCAATTCCCAATGTGATTGCTACAAAATAATTCAAATACAAACTCAATAAATAAGGGTAAATTTTAGCGAAATCCATGGTGGTGGGTACCCAAGATTCGGTCCTGCCAAACTTAGCACGTTTTTACTTGTTTTTAAATAGCATTTTTTTTATTTCTTGAGAAAGGCAAAATTCTGCATTCGTATACCCTCTAGCATAGGATAATTTCGTCATTCCATTTGTAACACTTTAAAATATTCGTCTAAGACCCCATAAAGTATATATATTCTTGATCGTCATCACGCTTTAAGTCGATCTTAGCTAAATTCGTGCATATTTTAATATAGCTCCCGTATAAACCGATCTCCCGATTTGACTTTTTGAGCTTCTAGAGGGCGCAATTCTTATTCGATTTGGCTGAAAATTTGCACAAGTTGTTTTGTTTTAATTTTCAATAACTATGCCAAGTATGGTATGAATCGATCTACAACCTAATATAGCTCTAAAGGGCGCAATTCTTATCTAATTTAACTGAAATTTGCACAACGTTTTTGTTTTAACAACTGTGCTGGGTATGGTTTAAATTGATTCATAATCTGATATAGCTGTCATATAAACCGATCGGCTGATTTGACTTCTTTAACCTCCAAAAGGTGCAATCGGATTTGGCTGAAATTTTGCACAATGACTCCCCTATGACTTCAAACATACGTGTCAAGTATAGCCTTAATCGATCTTTAACCTGATATAACTCCTCTATAAACCGATCTTCCATTTTCACTTCTCGAATCGTCCCTAACCTGATTTAGCTCAAATAGCATAGTCATTCTCATCCATTGTTTGTCTATAAAGAGATACCGAGCAAAGAACTTGACAAAATGCGATCTATGGTGAAGGATATAAAAGATTCGGCTCGGCCGAACTTAGCAGGCTTTTACTTGTTATTCACTTGTATTATCAACTTCATTCACTATTTCTATTATTATGTTGTTTACACATATTTCTGTAAATCTTCTCAAAACAAATGTGGAACATATAATTATTATTTTTACAATTACTTCCAAGCCTCAAGCATTTAGATTCGGAGAATAATTAACGGCTGTACTACATTTACTCTGCATAAAATCATTCTAATTACCATCATACGTACGAAGATCATTAGCTAAAATGCAAACAAGTATAAGAGTAAAATTTGTTTACCCCTCTATATAGGATTAGGGTATGTTATACTCCTTATTCCGTTTGTTATACCTAGCTATATTGATTTGCAACCAACAAAGTAACTATTCTTGATAGTCTTGATATTGTGAGTCGATACAGCTATGCCCGCCAGTCTGTCGAAATCACAATAGTGTTTGAACGAATTAATATTTCTGCACAAACACTTCTTATTGAAGTAAGTCGTTGGGAACTGGAAATGGGGCATGTTGGTTCAAATTTGGTTATAACACCCATATAAAGTGGTTGTTCGAATTGACTTGTTGAACCACTAGAGTTATAAATTCCACCAACCCATATAAAATTATAGAATTAATAGAAGTACCCTCATACAAATTTACTTACTCTAATGTATCCCCATCCAACTATTATTTGTCTTGAAATATTTTAAGTATTCATACTATCATTCTTACTCTCTAACTCCAACTCTTACTCTCTCACCATCTTAGTATTATGCTCCAACTTTACATATCTTTCTCTATCCTTACTTTAAATTGCTATGACAGAACATTTGTTCCACTAGCCGAACGTAGAATAGCGTTCCAAGCGCCTCGATCTTCTGCGCTCATTCTAAAATCTATGACACCAAGTTTCGAGGTGTCTCCCACAACCTGATCTTTCCATCGGGCTTTTGGTCTTCCCGGTTTGCGTGTACCACCGTGTTTGCCTTTAAAAGACTTCTTTGCTGGAGCCTCTTCATCCATTCTGACAACATGACCCAGCCAACGCAGCCGTTGTACAATATTTTGATGCGTGTAACTATGCCATCGTCGTCAACCAGCTAGTGGTTCATACGTCGCCTATATTATCCATTAACGCAAACTGGTCCATATATTTTACGAAGAATCTGTCTCTCAAATACTCCAAGCACTGCATCATCTGCTTTCACAAGTACCCATGCTTCAGAATCATATAACAACACGGGTAGTATCAGTGTCTTGTATAGCGTAATCTTCGTCTGTCGAGAGGTGGCCTGGATTCTAAATCGCTCACTTAGTCCAAAGTAGCATCTGTTTGCCAGTATTATTCTTCGCTTTATCTCAAAACTGGTGTCATTCGTTTCGTTTACGCCTGTGCCGAGGTAGACAAAGTTACTGACTATCTCAAAGTTGTGGTTCCCAACTTTCTCCGTTTTCTTTATCTGCTCAGTCGTGCAAGGCTTTTTGGGAGTTGAAACCATCCATTTCGTCTTATCTCCATTTACTTCCAGACCCATTTTCACTGACTCTCTTTCGATTCTTTCAAAGGCTGCAGTTACTACTTCCGGTGACCGTCCTATGATGTCGATGCCATATCTATTCACATCTGCATCTCGTATAATCTTCTCCAGCAGGATATTAAAGAGATCACACAATAGGCTGTCTCCTTGTCTGAAACCTCGTTTGTTATTAAATAGTTCGGAGAGATTCTTTCCTATTCTTACCGAGGAGCGCGAATCAGCAAGTGTCATCCTGCAGAGTCTTATTAATTTTGCAGAGATACCAAACTCTGACATAGTTTGAAATACCATTGAACGTAAAGGGGCTTTGTAGTCAATAGAGAGATGGTTGGTGTTGATTTGTCCTTCTCGGGCCTTTTGCAGGATTTGGCGTAGTGTGAATATCTGGTCCAGGGTGGATTTACCAGGTCTAAAGCCGCATTGATAGGGCCCATTTATCTCATTGACTTTAGGTTTTAATCTTTCGCACAGTACGCTTGAGAGTATCTTATCCCTCTGTAGTTGGCACACTTTTTGTCTTGTCTTTTTCTTGTGTACGGAACATTGTATGCTGAGGTTCCAATCATCGGTTATGCTTTCTTCCAGCCAGATTGCGCAGATAAGCTGATGCAAACGCCTTATCACCGTGCCGCCTCCGGTCTTAAATAGTTCAGCGGGTAACCCGTCGGCTCCTGCTGCCTTGCTGTTCTTTAGTCGGGTTACTGCTCCTTGGACCTCATTCTGACTAGGAGGTAAACATTCTATACCATCATCAGGGATTGGTTCTGCGGTATCCTCTTCGCCGCCAACATCGGACACTAGCAGTTGGGTAAAATGTTCTTTCCATATCCTCAGCATGTTATCTGTGTCAGTTACCAGATTTCCTTCTTTGTCTCTGCAGGAGGATGTGCCTGCACCAAAGCCATCGGTTTGGTGTTTAATTCTTTGGTAGAATTTCCGGACTTCATTCTGACTCCTGTACATCTCAATTCGCTCGCACTCACGTCTTTCCATTTCCTTTTTCTTTCTGCGGAATAGACGTTTCTCCTCTCTCCTTTTCTCCCGATACCTTTCCTTCATCTGGCGCGTTGCTACTGATTGCAGGGTTGCTCGGTATGCCGCATTCTTGGCTTCAGTAGCATCTCGACACTCTTGGTCGTAGCATGGGTTTCTTGGAGGAGGCTTCCGGTTCCCAAGTACGGAATTCGAGGCATTTTCCATGGAATGGGCAATAGTTTACCAATGCGCCATTATATCATCGGAACAAGGAACAAGCAGTTTGGTCAGTCAAGTGGAGTATGCCGCTGCCATCTGTAGTGTTTGCAGCTTTTCAATGTCCACCTTCCGTGCAGTGTCAGATCGTACTTTCCTCGCCATGTTCAAACAGGTGCGAACATATGCTGCAACAAGGTAATGATCCCAGTCTATATTCGCTCCACGGATCAATCGTACATCTAACACGCTGGATGAATGCCTTCCATCTATCATAACGTGATCAATTTGATTCCTCGTCTTTTGATCGGATGACTGCCATGTGGCTTTGTGAATATTTTTATGTTGAAATCTGGTGCTACTAACTATTGGGTTGCCCAAAAAGTAATTGTGGATTTTTTAAAAGAAAGTAAATGCATTTTCAATAAAACTTAGAATGAACTTTAATCAAATATACTTTTTTTACACTTTTTTTCTAAAGCAAGCTAAAAGTAACAGCTGATAACTGACAGAAGAAAGAATGCAATTACAGAGTCACAAGCTGTGAAAAAATTTGTCAACGCCGACTATATGAAAAATCCGCAATTACTTTTTGGGCAACCCAATACCATGTTTTTTGCCGCGGCGAAATCAGCCTCAACCCATTACTGGACGTAATCCCGTGGAGGCTAAACTTTCCGACTGTTGGACCAAAAATGTCTTCCTTCACTAATATCTAGGCGCTCGTAGAAAATAACCTTGGTCTGCTCGTCCTTATTTTCCGTCGGGGCATGGGCACAAATAAGGCTAATGTTGAAGAATTTGGCTTTTATGCGGATTGTGGCTAGCCTCTCATCCACCCAAGTAAAGCTGGAGACAAGGTGTTTCAGTCTTCGGCCAACGATTTTAATATCATGGGCGGGGCAGCGGTCAAATTCTTTCTCTAGGCGCTCGTAGAAAATATCCTTGATCTGTTCGTCCTTGTTTTCCGTTGGGGCATGGGCACAAATAAGGCTTATGTTGAAGAATTTGGCTTTTATGCGGATTGTGCCTAGCCTTTCATCCACCGGAGTAAAGCTGGAGACAAGGTGTTTCAGTCTCCAACTAACCACAAATCCACAGCCAAATTCATGCCTCGTGTTATGGCAGCTATAGTACAGTTCGTCATCGTTTGGTGTTATAGTGACGCAATTCCCAGTCCATCTTTCTCCATCCATTCCCTTGTTATTATTTATCTCTTTCCCTCATACATATATTTTTGTATCAATAACGCTATTACACTTAGCACACATATAGAAGCCATAATTTTTTCACGAATGAGTTGAAATTTTGTATTGACTTGGTTTACAATTATGTCAGAATCCATGGTAGTGCATATTCAAGGTTTGGCCCAGCCACACATAGTAAGTTTTTTCTTCCTTTTTTTAAATTAAGAACATAGAACATAATGTTGCAGATAGAGTTTATTTTAAAGTTTATGAAACTAAATTTGCCTAAGCCCTATCTAGTTATGTCCCTTTGCATTTTAAGTAGAATACAATTCTTGTAAATATTTACATCTATCCATCCACACTACATAAGCTGACTGTCATTGTCATTGATGAGTGGTTGTACATGTGATGATAATGAATGTATTAGTAGCGATACAATAGCAAATTTTAAAGTCAAGTGCTAGAACTGAGAGCACGAAATGCCAGCACGTCTCAACCTTAGTTACCAACCGATGGTGAGTGGAAAATAATCTCAGCTAGTTGGCCGAAACAAACAACACAACAACGACAACAATTATACAAGGCAAGACAATTGCATTCTTTGAAAAGGCGTGAAATATGGGCTATAAGAAAACTACTTTATAAAAAATATGAACAAAATTGGACGGACAAACAGCCTGACAGGCAGACAGACGAACAACATCTAGCACCAAGCAACCAAGTAGACTTCCAAGGGGTTTCCTTAAAAATCACCATTCGAAAAATGTTCAAGTGGTCGGCGTCTTAAGATATCAAGAATAACTTGTATATGACCATCGGTGAAGGTGGTCCATAACACAGAAAAACAAGCTATCACAGATGTGTTCCACTTATTAAAGTAAACAAACAAAATTCTTCCATATCAATAGAGAGGGACCTTGGTCATAGCTTAAAATTGTCACCGTGACATAATGGCATGGTACAGATTTAATAAATAAGGTCACACTCAAAGCACCTCTTCTAAGAATTTGACTAGAAAATAACTAAAAAATAATTAAAATCTGTATTGAGAGATTGTAACATTTTTTTACATACACAAACCTTGTGGCACATTAGGAGGTGACAACCAATTCTTACTTATGGATGTTTTTGGTATCAGGCGATGTATATCAGATATCACTTCCCTCTTATAAGGCAAGGAACAAAGGAGTCAGACGAAACTAGTGCTTTTCATCTGAAGATATAAATTCTATGCTTGTACACAGTTCCATGCTTGTATTCGACTATACGAGATTGAAACTACACATAACTGATCGTAATTCATAGGAGTAGGATCAGGATTCCCATTTCAAACAAGAAAATGCGGCAGCGTATGTTGTGTTTAAGGACGATGAGATCACCATCGTTAAGTATTACTACTCCAATGCACTTGATATCGTCTATCCTTGAGACGGCTGAACAAATATACGAAAGACCGTATATTTGTATCATGGGGTCCTGTGTTGCATGTAAAGCAGATATTGCAAATTGCAAACTTTGCCCATGAACATTCCACTAAGGGACAGGGGCAAACTTCTCACATATCAATGAGTGCAGTCCGATTCAAGTATAAGCTCAATGATAAGGGGCCTCCTTTTTATAGCCGAGTCCGAACGGCGTGCCGCAGTGCGACACCTCTTTGGAGAGAAGTTTTACATGGCATAGTACCTCACAAATGTTGCCAGCATTAGGAGGGAAAAACCTCCGCTGAAAATTTTTTTTAGATGGTCTCGCCAGGATTCGAACCCAGCGTTCAGCGTCATAGGCGGACATGCTAACCTCTGCGCTACGGTGGCCTCCAAAGCAGCATCATATTCAGCTGATACAATGAAGTCGCCGTATTAGTTACAGTACTACTAAATTTCCCATGAACATTCCACTTAGGAACAGTCTGATTAAAGTTTAAGCTCAATGATAAGATGCCTCCTTTTTATGCCGAGTCCGAATGGCAGGATACCTTACAAATGTAGGCAGCATTGGTTCTTCGACTCTGGCTTAATACCCCGACCCTGGGTCGATGGCTAAACTTCGACGTCACGGACTGACGGCAGAAGGACAGACAGACGGACATGGTTAGGTAAGGTTTAAGTGGCAGTCTGCCATGAGACTCATTTAGACGTTTTTGTCCATTGTGATACTACAGGAACAGAAGAAGGAAGACGCCTCCTAGTTCCTACCGTTAAACCACCCATGTCGCTTTTAAAAGCCCACCAACTTGCGAATGTTCATATCCGCTAAATCAGACAGGTTCTCAAAAAAATGAGAACCTAAAGTGGAACTTCTTCTGACTGCTAGTGCGGGACATTCACACAGAAGGTGTTCTATAGTCTCTTCTTCTTCGATATCCGCACAGCTTCCGCAAAAGTCATTACTGACAACCCTCAGTCTGTCAGCATGTTTTCCGATTAGACAGTGACCTGTCATGGCGGACACAATGACTGAGAAATCTGTTCTTGCCAGTGACATCAAAGCTGTAGACCTCTTCAAGTCTAGATTAGTCTACATAATTTAAAAATGCTCACAGCATTCTTCGCTTAAATTTCGCTAGAGGCATATCCACATATTCCAGTTTCCTTGGAATGTGTAAGATAGATCCAAGACTCGCAAGCTCGTCCGCTTTACAATTTCCTGGGATATCTTTGTGGCTCGGAAACCAGAACAGGCGAATTTCGAACTATTCCACCATTTTGTTGAGAGATCTGCGACAGTCGAGGGCGGACAGCATGGCTCTATGAGAAAAAAATGTAAGCCATTCGTCGTTATGATATTATATCTTAGACATTCCACTACTTTGTTAATTGCAGGGATCTCCGCTTAATACACACTGCAGTGGTCGGGTAACCTTTCGATATGACCAGTTCTAGATCTTTATAGTACACCCCAAAGCCTACTTGGTTGTCTAGTTTGGAACCATCCGTATGGAAGTCAATGTAACTTCTATTTCCAGAGATATAGTAGTTCCAATCAATTCTATCAGGAAAAGTGGTACAGTACTTTTTATCAAAAAGCGGCTCAGGTAGGATGTAATCCAGAATGCCTGGAACATCGGATATTGTATAAAGGATAACACAGTGTCCGTATCCACCACATGACAAAAGAGAAAGCTCCCTTAACCTAACGGCAATGGTCGCTGCAATTTGTCTAGCCAAAAGTACAGGGGCATTAGATGTAGCATTAAATTCAGTGCATCAGATGGTGTCGTACTCAGTGCGCCTGCGATGTACAAACAAGCCATCCTTTGGATCTGGTTGAGTATTGAACACTAGGTGGACTTTTGAAGCGCCGTCCACCAGACGACAACACCATATAGCATTATAGGTCTCACAACTGCAGTATATACCCAGTGTATGACACGCGATTTAAATATCAAACTTTTGCCAATAGCTCTCTTCCAGGTTTATAGGGCAAGAGTAGCCTTGGTTGCCCTTTCCAAAATGTTGGAATGGAATTTTCCCCGCCAACAAAACACCCAGGTATTTTGGGCTTTCAGTATATGGAACATACCCTTCCAAGAAGACAGGTGCCACTGAAGGTTACTTGTATATACTGTTGAAAAGAACTATTTCTGTCTTGTACGGATTTACGCCTAGACCACTTTCGGTAGCCCACTTCGTTGTCGCACGTAGAACTTCCATAAGTATATCTCACTAGTGCTGAAAAACTTTTCCCTAACCGCAATAGCCACGTCATCAAGACAATAATATATTGTTAATGGCTATAATCCAAAGTAGAGGAGACAGTTCACCTCCTTGAGGTGTTCCTCTGCATGACTAGGTTGGGAAGGGCTGTTTCAGTGGATTTGCCTTTACCATATGCATGCTACTGCTGAGACAGGCTATCTCCAGGGATCTTTGCCCTAAGATATGTTTCTGTCTACCATTCAAAAGTATTCCGCATAAAAAATGACAGACTAATAGAACGAAAATCTTTCGGCTTCGTATGGTAAGGTTGTCCTGCTTTTGGAATGAAAATGAACTTTTTCGGTTAAAACACAATTTCCCCAACAACCTCCGACGAATGCATACCTGCATACCAGTGACTACCTCTTCTGGCTCCACGTTGTCCGTTGGAGAATTTCCCGGGAAATGTGTATCAACGAGTAGTTCATGTGTTTCCTCACTTGGCATTGTCCACACATTCATTGACTTCTAAATATACCCCAGCATAATAGCTCTCAAGGACAGAATCCTCCTTAACCTACAGCAGTGATGGGCACACAAACACAGTTGAAAATAATAAATTATGTTTGTATGAGGGGCAGTAAATCCCGACCAATCATCCAAGTGTAAAATAACAACAATGCATAGAACGAACGAAGGCACACGAGTTAGTTATAACGTCCGAATTCGTTTGTTTGTATTTATGTGCGGTTATGTGTTGTTGCCCATCTACGGCCTAGAGGCCTCAGATGTATCCTCCACGAGCAGCAGCCCTTGCCGGATCGAATCCTGGCAAGACCATCAGAAAAAATTTCAGCGGTGGTTTTCCCCTCCTAATGCTGGCAACATTTGTGAGGTACTATGCCATGTTAAACTTCTCTCCAAAGAGGTGTCGCACTGCGGCATGCCGTTCGGACTCGGCTATAGAAAGGAGGCCCCTTATCATTGAGCTTAAACTTGAATCGGACTGCACTCATTGATATGTGAGAAGTTTGCCCCTGTTCCTTAGTGGAATGTTCATGGGCAAAATTTGCAATATAGGGAAGCCAGCCAGTAATCAGACTTATTTATTTCAAGGCTGGCTACTACTGAATCTTCAGTGCTTAGCGACGGTTAGGTTAGGTAAGGGTGGCAGTCCTTTTCGGTCTCACCTAGACGATTTTAAGTCTATTGTGATACCACATACTGAGGCCGCTAACCCACGACCCCCTCACTGATAATCCGAGCATGCTACCAACTCGACTACCGGGGCGCTTAGCCACTGAAGAAGAAAAACATTTCTCCCATTCCCCGTACCCTTAAGTAGTTTTAATCCTGGAATTCTTAGTCCACGAACCATTCCTCCACATACCCATGGTTCCTGGATTTGAACCACGTCAAAACACCCTGCCATTAGGAGGACCTTTAGTGCCGTCGAAGCGGCCTTACGATGGTGGAGATTTATCTATTGTACAATACCGGACCATAGTCAGAATTCAGCATTTCCACCACTATGGCGTTAGCCTCCTCTTCTGATTCCGCCAGAAGTTCGTTCTCACAAGGTTCGTTATCATGATAAGCTTCCGTACGCATGCACGGGCAGGTGAGAAAGTAGTGGAACCACTATTCCTCAGGACACTGGACACTTGCGGTGTGGAAGATTCCTCCAAAGATGCTTCATTAGCTGCTGCTGTCGAAGGGCTTTTTGAGTTCCGTCCTTCCCCGCCGGCGCACACCTTGAACCCGGTCCAACCGAATGACCCACCCTCTTAGGACTTTTTGGGTCCCGTTTCGATACTTTCCTCTCCTGTTTCAATCGTACCAGGGGGATTTTCAGACTCCTGCATCCGCCAGACTTTTGCGATATGGTCGATAGCTCCTCATGCAAGTGTTCAGCAACAACTGCTGAGTCGTCTTCTGATTCCCCAACCCCACCGCTTCTATAGACTTTCAATTTCAACTTGTTGAATCCGTAGAATACAACTCCTTCAGACTTGTTGAGGTCTGAGAGACAGCCAAAGTTAAGTACGAATACTGCTTGTCTCCGGTCACCATCAGTCTCTGGAAGATTGGTATATTGGAACCAATCTTCCAGTCGGTGGTTGAAAGATTGTCATTACATTCCCTTAGTCTTCAAAGTATGGATTCCCGAGCTGAGGGAATTCTTCGTATCCAAGCGTGCGACATTAGTCAAGAAGGAATATCTTTCTTCAAAAGTTGCTTTCAAAATTACATGTCTATAAAAAATTTGGTCAGAAAATTTAGCTATAGAAATTTTTGTTTAAAGTCATATTTTTGTGGGAAATTGTTTATTATGTAGGCCAAGACCTTTACTTCTCGTATTAAATTTTATGACTATTTTCTTTAAAATAATTGTATTTGTTTATTGCTAATAATATGTAATTTATTTAATGAACCACATTTTTCATCCATATAAGAGCATATATGTATGTATATTAGAGTGTAATAACGAATAATATATCAAAGGAATATTCTTCTATCTAATATTTGTCATAATCAAGACCACTATATATAATATAATGAATCATTTTTTTTTTAATTTTATTAAATATGTATGTAGGTATATAAATATTACGATTTTTGTTTTTAAATCAATTTAAAATATTGCATTTCCTTGCTGCCATTCTAATGTCCATATTTTTGCCATTGGCAAACAAATATGATGGCCAATTCAACACTTGGCCAAGTCAAGCTAAGAGCTAAGCTGTCGAGAAAAACTTCATGTGGTCGTTTAAGTAAATATTTGCATGCTTCTGTGTTGTTATCGTGTTCGATTTGATTTAGCCTTGAGACACCTTGACCCAGTTTAGTAGTTCTAAATTAAGTACCAAGTACTAAAAGTGTATCTTTGAAACGTGCAAAATGTAGCCATTTGACATCATGTCTTCCATAAGAGCATATCGTCATGCAAATTCCACCTGTTCATCCTATGGTGGTGGGTATGAAAAAATAACAATTAATTTGAATTTTTTTATTAACGTTGCATTTATCACCAGAAATCAAAACTTCAAATCACCATCAATACAGAGCAGTATGCCAGACTGTATTGATGGTGACTTGAAGTTTTGATTTCTGGTGATAAATGCAACGTTAATAAAAAAACAAATTAATGGTTATTTTTTTATTATATACTAATCTAGTCATTCCGTTTGTAACACCTAGAAATAATCGTCTAAGACCCCATAAAGTATATATATTCTGAGTCGATCTAGCCATGTCCGTCCGTCCGTCTGTCAAAATCACGATAGCGGTCGAACGCGTAAAGCTAGCCACTTGAAATTTTCCACAGATACTTAATATCGATATAGGTCGTTGGGGTTTGCAAATGGGCCATATCGGTTCAGATTAAGATATAGCTCCCGGTCCCCCGATTTGATTTCTTGAACCCCTGGAAGCCGCAATTTTTGTCCGATTTGACTGAAACTTTGCATGTGGTATTCTGTTATGCCTTCCAACAGCTGTGCTAAGTACAGTCTGAATCGGTCCATAACTTGATATAGCTCCCATATAAACTCATGTCCGGATTTGACTTCTTCAGGCCTTACACGCCGCAATTTTTGTCCGATTTGGCTGAAATTTTCCATGTAGTGTTCTGCTATGATTTCCAACAACTATGTCAAATACGGGCGGAATCGATCAATAATCTAATATAGCTCCCATATAAACCGATCTCTCGATTTGTGGTCTTGAGCCGCTGGAAGCCATAATTTTTGTCCGACTTGGCTGAAATTTTGCACATAGTGTTCTTTTATGACTTCCAACAACTGTGCCAAGTACATTTCAAATGGGTCTATAACCTGATGTAGCTCCCATTAAAACCGAGCTCCCGATTTGACTTCTTGAGCCCTTACAAGCCGCCGATTTGGCTGTAATTTTGCACATAGTGTTCTTTAGAGACTTTCAACGACTGTGCCAAGTACGGTCTTAATCGGTCAAGAACCTGATATAGCTCTCATATACACCGATCTCCCGTTTTGACTTCTTCAGCCCTTACAAGCCGCAATTTTTGTCCGATTTGGCTGAAATTTTGCATGTAGTGTTCTGTTACGACTTTCAACAACTGTGTCAAATACGGTTCAAGTCTATAACCTGATATAGCTCCCATGTAAACCGGTCTCTCGATCATCCTTGTTCGGTTCCTAGAAGCTTTAATTTTTGCTGTTTTGACAGAAGTTTGGGTACCCAAGATTCGGCCCGGCCGAACTTAGCGAGCTTTTTTTTCTTTATTTATTTATACTTTTTTGCTCGCAATTCATCTACAATTTAAATAACAATTAAAGCGTTTACGTCATAAAATCAATTTAAATGCATTCATATCGTTTAAAAAAACAACATAACGATCATTAGCAAATCTGTTTTCAATACCATGACAAATGTTTTGGCCTACGTGACCACTTTTAAATTTGAAATGTAACCACCACCAAATGCTTAATAATTCTTGGGGGACTTGTTGTAAGTGTAGTTAAGTATTTGAATAAGAATTTTTTGGTTAATATTAAGGTGGCTTAAGCAGGCATAAGCAGAAAACAATAATTTCCAAAAGCAAGAAAAAATTTTAATTTAAAGAAAATTCCTTTTCATCGAAAATTTTCGTGATTTTTCTCAACCAAATTTGTAATCAAAACAGCAAAAATGTTTGCTAAAACAGCAGTTTTTGTCTGATGAAAATGGGAAGTAGGCAATACTGCTGTTTCAGCAAACATAGGACTGCTGTATTTTGTCAGCAAACAAAATCTGTTGTTTTAAGTACAAAAATATGCTGAAAAAAATAGCAGAGCAACAACAAACAAGTAAAAAGACGTTAAGTTCGGCCGGGCCGAACTTTGGATACCCACCACCTCGGGTATATATGTAAACCACCTTCCATCAAAATCAGGTTAAAATTGAATACCTTATGTCCCATAGCAGTTATATCGAAATATGTTCCGATTTGGACCAAATACTAATAAGTACAAGTCATTGTTCAATTGTTTATTACAAAATATTGGTCTTTTTTGTAGCTATATCTGAAATTAAACCGATCTGAACCATATACGACACAAATGTGGAAAAGCCCAACATAAGTCACTGTGCCGAATTTCAGTGAAATCGGATTATAAATAAGCCTTTTATGGGGCCAAGACTTTAAATCGAGAGATCGGTCTGCATGGTAGCTATATCCAAATCAGCACCGATTTGGGCCAAGTTGCAGAAAAATGTCGAAGAGTCTAACACAACGCACTGTCCCAAATTTCAGCGAAATCGGACAATAAATGCGCCTTTTATGGCCCCAAAACCTAAAATCGAGAGATCGGTCTATATATCAGCTATATCCAAATCGAGACCGATCTGTACCATATTGCAGAAGTATCTCAAGGGGCATAACTTAACTCACTGTCCCAAATTATGGCGACATCGGACAATAAATGCGCCTTGCATGGGCCTAAAACCTTAAATCGAGAGTTCGGTCTATATGGCAGCTATATCCAAATCTGAACCGATGAAGGTCAAATTGAAGCAAAATGTTGAAAGGTCTAAGACAACTCACTGTCCCAAATTTCAGCAATATCGGATTATAAATGTGGCTCTTATGGGCCTAAGACCCTAAATCGGAGGATCGGTATATATGGCAGCTATATCCAAATCTGGTCCGATCTGAGCCAAATTGACGAGAGATGTCGAAGGGCCTAACATAACTCACTGTCCCAAATTATGGCGACATCGGACAATAAATGCGCCTTGCATGGGCCTAAAACCTTAAAGCGAGAGTTCGGTCTATATGGCAGCTATATCCAAATCTGAACCGATGAAGGTCAAATTGAAGCAAAATGTTGAAAGGTCTAAGACAACTCACTGTCCCAAATTTCAGCAAAATCGGATAATAAATGTGGATCTTATGGGCCTAAGACCCTAAATCGGAGGATCGGTCTATATGGCAGCTATATCGAAATCTTGACCGATCTGAGCCAAATTGACGTAGGATGTCGGGGGGCCTAACATAACTCACTGTCCCAAATTTCAACAAAATCGGATAATAAATGTGGCTTTTATGGGCCTAAGACCCTAAATCGGCGGACCGGTCTATATGGGAGCTATATCAAGATATAGTCCGATATAGCCCATCTTCGATCTTAACCAGCTTATGAACAAAAAGAAATCTGTGCAAGGTTTCAGCTCAATATCTTAATTTTTGAAGACTGTAGCGTGATTTCAACAAAAAGACGGACCGACGGACGGACATGTCTAGATCGTCTTAGATTTTTACGCTGATCAAGAATATATATACTTTATAGGGTCGGAAATGGATATTTCGATGTGTTGCAAACGGAATGACAAAATGAGTATACCCCCATGCTTTGGTGGTGGGTATAAAAATGCGAGCGAGCTCAGCCACATTTCGAAATGTATACCAATAGATGGATCAGGTAAAGAAGCTTACAGTAGTATTCCACAAATTAAAATCATCTCTTCCATCAAAATTTCTAAAAATCATCTAAAAAAATGCCAAAGTAATCAAAACAAGTAAGAAGCAAAAATAAACAAGTAGGAGCGTGCTAAGTTCGGCCGGGCCGAATCTTATGTACCCTCCACCATGGATCGCATTTGTAGAGTTCTTTGCGTGGTATCTCTTTTTAGGCAAACAAAGAATAATGAATAAGAACCGTTATGCTTTTGGAGCAATATCAAGTTATAGTCCGATTCGGACCATTAATGAATTGAATGCTGAACATTGTAGAAGTCATTGTGTAATATTTCAGTTCATTGGGATAAAAAGCCGCAGAAGGCGCAAACCTTGTAGGGGCTCAAGAAGCAAAATGGGGAGATCGGTTTATATGGGAGCTGTATCAAGCTATATATCGATTCAGACTATAATGAACATGTATGTTTAAGGTCATGGGAGAAGCCGTTGTACAAAATTTCTGCCAAATCGGATGAGAATTGCGCCCTCTTAAGGCTCAAGGAGTCAAAATCCCAGATCGGTTTATATGGCAGCTTAGCACAATTATTGGAAGTCATAATAAAACACCACATGCAAAATTTCAGCCAAATCGGATGAGAATTGCCCCCTCCAGCGGCTCAAGAAGTCAAGATCCAAGATCGGTTTATATGGCAGCTATACCAGGTTATGAACCGATTTGAATCATATTTAGCACATTTGTTGGAAGTGATACCAAACACCATGCGCAAAATTACAGCCAAATCGGATAAGAATTGCGCCCCCTATATGACAGCTATATCAGGTTATGAATCGATTTAAATTATACTTAGGATAGTTGTTGGAAGTGATACCAAAAAACAACGTGCAAAATTTTAGTCAAACCGGACGAGAATTGCGCCCTCTAGAGGCTCAAGAAGTCAAGACCCAAGATCGGTTTATATGGCAGCTATATCAAAACATGAACCGATTTGGCCCATTTACAATCCCAACCAACCTACACTAACAGAAAGTATTTTTGCAAAATTTCAAGTGACTGGCTTTACTCCTTCGAAACTTAGCGTGCTTTCGACAGACAGACGGACGGACGCACATGACTAGATCGACTTAAAGAGACATGACGATCAAGAATATATATAAAGGGTGATTTTTTTGAGGTTAGGATTTTCATGCATTAGTATTTGACAGATCACGTGGGATTTCAGACATGGTGTCAAAGAGAAAGATGCTCAGTATGCTTTGATTTCATCATGAATAGACTTACTAACGAGCAACGCTTGCAAATCATTGAATTTTATTACCAAAATCAGTGTTCGGTTCGAAATGTGTTCAAATTTTGACAAATTTTGTTCAGCGATGAGGCTCATTTCTGGTTGAATGGCTACGTAAATAAGCAAAATTGCCGCATTTGGAGTGAAGAGCAACCAGAAGCCGTTCAAGAACTGCCCATGCATCCCGAAAAATGCACTGTTTGGTGTGGTTTGTACGCTGGTGGAATCATTGGACCGTATTTTTTCAAAGATGCTGTTGGACGCAACGTTACGGTGAATGAACACATTTCGAACCGAACACTGATTTTGGTAATAAAATTCAATGATTTGCAAGCGTTGCTCGTTAGTAAGTCTATTCATGATGAAATGTCAAAGCATACTGAGCATCTTTCTCTTTGACACCATGTCTGAAATCCCACGTGATCTGTCAAATACTAATGCATGAAAATCCTAACCTCAAAAAAATCACCCTTTACTTATGGGGACTTAGACGCATATTTCGAGGTGTTACAAAGAGAATGACGAAATTAACATCAATTAGGGCATCAAAGATGCAAATACTTTTCTTCCAAAACATGCAAAAAATGAAAAAAATACACTTTTATACTTCCAACCTGTATTACTTTTAACAGTCTTATAGTTCCCGATGTCCGAAAAATGGTCAGAGTGATCCCGCAACTTAAGCCTGGAAAGGACTTGAGTTTGGGGGAGTCGTACAGACCGTTTTCCTTTCTCTCACCAGTAGCTAAAAACGCTTGAGGCATTACTACTCCCGAGCCTCGTAGCACACATTTGCCATGGCTTCAATCAGCCCAGGCCATGTGATAGGGCGGTTCTCGTGGCACTGGAGCTATTGAGGGCATTCGACACGGTCAGCCATGCCAAACTATTTGAGGACATTGCCAACACGTCCCTCAAACTAGGCGTAAAACGCTGGGTTGCGAATTATCTGTGTGGTCGCCAGTCATTTATGGAATTTAGGTATAAGAAGTCAGAACCCAGTAGAGTGAAGTTTCCCAAGGCGGGGTGATATCTCCGGCACTGTTTAAACTCGAACTATCCTCTATTGCACCATCTTCTCACGGAATAGAGATGGTATCACATGCGAACGATTGTACCATCATGACATTAGACCCCCACGCCCTGATGATATCTGCGATAGGTTAAACGTCTATCTCAAGCAACTTGCCCCTTATTTCGCTGCAAGAGATCAGAAGATATCTGGCCCCAAATCTTCAGCCACATTGTTCATGACACTAATGTCATGGTCGATGGAGTAACTATTCCGACCATCAAGTGTCCCAAAATAGTTGGTGTCACAGTTGACAGCTCTTACAAATTCTCCCCACATACCAATGCAATCTGCTATAAGGTCAAAGGTAGAAACAAGATAATCATGTCACTTGTCGGCACCACTTGGGGAGCTGACAGAAAAACGTTATTGACCACGCCGGTCTTGCAGCGCCAGTGTGGTCTCGTCAGCTTTGTGACACGCAGTGGAATAATATTCAGATCGGACAAAATGCCGCCCTCCGAAATGCGACGGGCTGTCTTCTCAGTTCTCATACGGACCACCTACATCAGGACACAAAGATCCACAGGTTGCGTATGGTGGGACTCTTCGTATACGGAGTAGCTGCAACTGCAGTCGCGGACAATCAACGGTATCGAGTGGAGAGTCTCAGTGAGAGGCCGGGTGGCACCGACTCTTGCTTAAATACTGAGTGCCTATAATGCTCGATATGACAAGACGAGTTTTTGGCGCCTTTAAATAACGAATGGCCATCACGTTCCCGCAACGATCCTATGGACAGGAACAAGCTTACTCATCTTTATGAGTTTGACGAATATAACTTCCTCCACATGCAATTTGACTACAACAACAACAACAATAAATGAAACGCTCCTAGCCATTTCCAAGAGTAATTTTTATATACCGAAATAATTATTTACCAAAGATCCCATTTCCAAACATTTAAAAAATAATCTCATTACTTATAAAATTTCCGGTTTCAAATTGCAAATGCAAATTGTGCCCATGAACATTCCACTAACGAACAGGGGCAAACTTCTCACATAACAGTGAGTGCAGTCCGATTCAAGTTTTAAGCTCAATGATAAGAGGCCTTCTTTTTATAGACGAGACCGAACGGCGTGCCGCAGTGCGACACCTCTTTGGAGAGAAGTTTTACATGACATAGTACCTCACAAATGTTGCCAGCATAGGTGGACATGCTAACCTCTGCGCTACGGTGGCCTCCGGTTTCAAATTACATTCGTTTAATAACGGCATTTTGCTTACGTTACGCCTGCTTGATGTGATTAGTCAAATAGGTATGACATTTTGATACCGTTAGCGACGCCGATTGTAATCATTCATTCAGCGGCACTGGCTTAAGCTGTCATTTCTGAAAATATGACATTTGACATTTAGAAACCGTGCGCAAATATTGCTAATAATTCTAGAAACATATAGAAAAATTGCAATTTATAAACAAAAAGTTATTCCGTTTAGTACCGATAAACCATTTTGCAACTATCTGACGCCTTTTTCAACAACATATTATGTTACGCTGTTACAATAGAGGCTGTGGCCAGGAATACGATCCAGAGAAAAACAATGAAGGCAAGTTACAAATCTAAAAATAAATTCAACATCAACAACAAAAGTAAAGTAAATGTGTAACATTAACAAAGTCCTTACAGAAAAAGTCTCACTGACCATGAATGAAATGTTCACCAATTTTTAATGCTATCTGAAAATTCCCAACGAAATAATTTTACCCAAAACCTTTTGTGATTCATTGTTTTTTTTTCGGAATCAAAAATAAGTTTAATATCATCAGGAAATTTAGGAAAATGTGTAACATTTTCAAAGTCCTAACAGAAAAAGTTTAACTGAACATGAATGATATCCTCACCAATTTTCAATGCTAGTTTAAACTTCCCAACGAAATTATTTTTCTCAAAACCTTTTGTGACTCATCTTTCTTATCTCAGAATCCTGTTGCCATCATCCGGGAGCACCCTATTTTCATGATGCCTACAAGGGCTGGTCATGTTGCAACAAAAAATCTGTAGATTTCACCGAATTTCTAAGCAAAAAGGGCTGTACATTATCCAAACACTCGAATGTGAAACCTCCTGAACCCGAAAAGCCAAAACCAAAGCAAGAGGAAGAAAAAGTCGAAATAATGGAGTCCTTGCCTAGGCCACCAGTTGAAACAGCCATGACAACAATACAGGGCACTATAGCGCCAGCACTTAAAGATCTCATCGATAATATGGTAACAAACAGTCCCTCCCAAACAGAAACAAATGGAACCAAGTAAGTACTGGCATTTAGCATTTCTTCAAAAAGTGCTAAAGCACGTTTTCCTATTCTTATAGCGAAGTTACCGTGGGTACCAGCTGTAAAAATTCCGGTTGCACATATTCCTATACTGGCACTTCAGCAGATGCCGGTGAATGCCAACACCATTCTGGTGTACCCATATTTCATGAGGGCATGAAATATTGGTCCTGTTGCCAGCGCAAAACTTCCGACTTTGCCGTTTTCATGGCCCAAAAAGGTTGTGTCTATGGCCAGCACAAATGGTTCAAGGATAATGATGACAAACGCATAGTACAATGTCGCTATGACTGGCATCAGACAGCTACAAATGTCATTGTCTCCATATATGCAAAGAAATACCATTACGCTAAAAGCTTGTTGGAAGTAAATCCCATACGTTTGCATGCTTTACTGATATTCCCCGAACAGGAAAATGCCAAGTTTGAATTGGATATGGAACTGAGGGGTGTAAGTAGATAAGTAAACCAAAGCAAGCAATCATTGTTTTAATATCCCCTCTGTCTGTCTCTCTCTGTTTAGATTATCGATGTTACCAAAACCACTGCCCATATGTATGGCACCAAAGTTGAAATAACCATGCCTAAAGCTGAACCTGGCTCATGGGCCAAATTAGATTTTCCTCGTGAGAAACTACCACCTCCTGTTAAAGTTGGACAACAGATACCAGAAAAACCGCAAACCGTTGAGGCAGACGGTGACTCAGATGATGATTTCAATTTGGATGACATTGAATCTGTGGCACAAGGCGTTACGTTAACAGAAATGGCTTCCAAGAAACCAGATTTAGATTAATACCAATGCTAAGCATTCGTTGCTTAGCTTTTAAAGACTTAATCAACCACAAGCCCGTAAAATGTGTTTAACATTTTTGTCATTTTCGTTGTTTTTTAGTATTTACCAACTTTTTAATTTCTTGCATTTTCTAAATACATAACCCCATATATTCGGTTTATACAAAAATATAACAAAAAAAAAAACCTTACAAAAACACGGAATCTGTGCATTTTGTTTTCTTTCTGCTCTAATCATCATCGCCAGGCACCCAGTCTTCATCGTCCTCGTCGTCTTCATCATCCAAGTCAATATCACCAATAGCTTGGAAGAGACTCTCGTCGATTTTCACACTCTCAATACTGTCACCAGCCTCCATGAGGAATTTGATGTCTGAATCATTGAGGGTAGTATCACGCATGAATAGCTCACGGCCAGTGAGTTTTTTGCCATCGCTCAGTTTTTCACGTTTGGCCGCTATGCCTGTACTTTCCTCAAACTCCGTTTTCCATTTCATGAAGGTCTCCACCGTTACGCGTGTGCCCTCAAACCTTTTGAGTTCCGCCTCCTCCGCTTCCTGCAATTTGCGCTCTCTTTCATCCTCCTTGGCTTGCTTAAAATCATCCCATCTTTCGTTTAGCCACTCCTGGGCAGTACTGACCAAAGTGAAAATCATTTCCATGCCCATATTCTCCTCAATTGAGGTCTGCAAGTGTTCCAAAAGGCGCTTTTCGTAGCCATCTTCAAAGTTCACCGGTTCGTCGATTTCCACATTGGGCGCCTCATCTGGATAAGTTGGTGTGTAGGTGAATATAAGATTACAACTTATACCATTCTCCTGAGTTTCTTTGTCAAATTCCTCTGTGGCGATGGGTATTTGGAATTTGTGTAGCGGCTCTGTTTCCAATACTATAAAATGCAAAGAAATTTATTGACTAATTAACTGGCGTTGTATGGTTTTGCAGACACTTACTCTGCATATCTCCGCAGTATATGGAGTCGAGTGCTTCAATTTCATTAGTTTGATCTTCCTGGTAATTCCTACTCATTTTAAAGGCTGCCAAGCAAAAAAATAAACCAAATTTATTTGCACAAATCCGTGGCGAATGCCTAGCAGCTGTTCTACTTTCCTCTTTTTGTTTTGAGGTTATAACCAACTGTCAACATCACATATAAACAAAGTCAAACACAACACCAACGTCGCAGAATGTTAGTTTGAGAGCGTTTGCTATGTCAAGTTTGAAAAACACAGAAGTAATGAAAATCACACGCAGAAAAATTCTTTAGTTGTTATCGAAAAATCGATTTTTATAATTTTCCTCCAGGGGTTTATTCGAAGGACATTCAAATTTAAGGCATATCAGAAGCAAGGCGGATTTAAAAAGGGCATCTCGCGCGAACGGTTGTTAACAGCTGGCCAGATTTGACGGTATTTAGATGTCAGATTTTTGTGTGCATTCTCTTTGTCTTTGTCAAAATGTGGATAAGCTTGATGGCATGATAGCGATTTCACCATGTGGTTTTTATGTTGTTGTACAAATCATTTACATGTAGTGGCAGTTGCCCAACAACAAAATATTGAGTGCACTATCTGTCAAAACCGGTGATCGCCATTTTTCGTTGTTTGTGTGTGGTATGGTTCTTAACTATAATACACACACACAACCAAAACTAAAAAATTTTACTCATCTGTTTACGGTACACTACCTGGTAATTATGTTATTGTACAAATGAGACAACCTTTAAAATAATTCAGCCATGTGTCAGAAAAACAAGTACAGCTGATTAGCCAATTTAGCTGATAAACCAAATTTATTTGCAAGAAATCAAGCAGAGATATCGGTTTACAAGTGTTTTTCAAGGGAACAAAAAATCTCCAATCCCCATGAGCCTTGGCCAGATTTGTTCCTTCCGCTCAAAATGTCCACAAATAAACTCAGTTGAAGGGCATTTGTGTACTTTATTTACCAAATTTCTACCAAGTCTGGTAGAAATTTACCAAGTCTGGTAAAAATGTAAGCTCCTAGGTGCCGTAGAAGACGTATGTCTTTCAGGCTTTAGAACGTGCCGTGTACGTTCCAGAAGATGTTAATGAATATAATCGAGCCGATGATGGATAAAGTTGTTAACCATGTCGACGAAGTTATTGTTGCATCCGATACTTTTGAGGAAAGCCTGCGGAATTTGAAAGAATTTTAGGAAATTATACGACGAGAGAGATTAACTCTTCGGATATCGAAATGTTTCATGGAGAAACGTTACGGGCAGCTTAGCGTTCTTCGGACGTGAAATATACAAAGATGGTATACGACCAGGCCAATTGAAAAAATTGCGAATGATGAATTTCTAACACCGATTAATGTGGCCGAGGTTAGAAGATTTTTTGTTTTGATTTATGTCCACATTGCTGCCTCACTGGCCTGATAGACTAAGAACGAAGGTTCATTCGATAGGTCGGATAAATGTGAAAATGCTTTTAGAACTCCGATTCGAGAGATAACCAGTGAACCATTTCTAAGTATTTACGATGTAAACTTTTGAGCAGCTTTAATGTAAATTTATTTCTTACCAGTGTAAAAAACACCCTAGAGCATTTTTTCATCTCACCATTTTGAATTGCTATCATTTGGCACAGTCTCTTATAGGCCATTTATACGGCACATCGTGATCGTCCTCATCTTGTGTACGTCTTGATTACAGCTTTTGCCAAAAACTGTACATCTATTTTTTTCTTTTCTTTGATTTATTTAATTTTCCATACTTATCTTGCCTTTTGTTGACTTTATTTTGGACACAGCGCGTTTTTCAAATCTATCATGTAATCGATTGACGCCAATCATCGAAAAAACCAAATGATTTTGATTAGCCATGACTGATGGTCATGTGTATATGTGACGCATACACCTTTATTTTCACCAATACTATTACAATGACCACGCATTATAATGTGCCATGTATAGTGCCCATAACTCCATCCCAATAAAATTATCGATTTACTAATTAATCGATAAACCTTTCTTGTTCTCTCTCTTCTGACATTTTATTGTCTCTGTTTTGACATTTGCCTTTGACAGATTTTAAGGTTAGAAAATTATAACACTATCTTCTGTGAACTTGGGGTTTCATTTGCAAATCGAGCAAACAGGTAATTTTTCTTTATTATTTTTCTATGATTATGTCAAAGAAAATTGTTATTTAATAAACAAAAACCAACAACTTAAGCCTTCAAACACCAAGAAACCTTTTATTAAAGCGAATTTCTTATTTGTTTTAGATTTTCCATATTAAAATCTTCGGCCGCATTACATAACTTTGCCTGCAAAAATGTCTCAAGCTCCAGTTCGTGTATCTCCTTTGATCAAATTCGGCAGATGGTCCCTGTTGACCCTTGGCATTGGCTATGGTGCCTTCCACCAGAACCGCTTGGCCAAGAAGGAAGAGAAGGTTCGTGAAATCGAAGCCCAACAAAAGGTGGTCCGTGACGCCAAATTGGCTGAGGAGAAGAAGAGAAGTGCCGCCGCTGAAATCCGTGCTTTGGAGGAATTGAGCAAACCCTCCAAAAAGGCATAAGCCGCATCATGGATGACAAATGTCGATTCAAGTTTAATGTAAATTTTTTTTAGTTCATATTCAATTAAATTACAAAAACTAAACGACATCATTGGAGATTTGAAATCTTTTCTAACATGGTGTGTGTGGACGTCGAAGTGCATATTTCAATTTGATTTGTGTTCTAAGTGAAATCCGATTGAATTTTCTTTTGAAAAATATTTGTTTAAAGTGGTTTTATGATTAAAGAAGAAGTTTATATCGAATTGCTGGAATAAATTAATAGTAATAAGCATTTATTAAAATGCTACTCCAAAAATTGTGTTACGGAATGGCTGATATCAGTGGAAGTAGTGTTCGATGGAATCTTTTAACACTTTACAAAAGTGATAGCAATGCGAACCAGCCTTTCCACTTAACATTTGTCCAGACATACATTTACTTGTTCTACCTCCTGGCTGAAACAGTAATTGTTTAACTGAATCAAATGATGGAATAATTGCCGGATTAATAAAATAGGGTTGAAGGGGCTGAATACCTACATAGCTCGGTTTATATGATGATTATTTGTTGGGCGGTTTATATTGCAGGACAATAAATAAATAAGAGCTAGGGTTTAATAAAATTGGTTAATAACCGAGAAATATCTACCCTGTGTTAACTGTGTACCATATTTACTTTGTTTGGTAAAAAGCACAGTAGAATTTTTTATCCAATAGATTCTTTATCGAATAAAACTAAGGCTTAATACATCAATTCTAAGAATCTACATAAATTTCCGTTGCAGTCAGCCATGCCATATTATTTAAGGACATCGCCAACACGTCTCTAACGTCAGGTCTGAAACGCTGGGTCACGAATAATCTGTGTGATCGCCAGTCGTTTGTGGGATTTAAGAATAAGAATTCGAAACCCTGTATAGTGAAACAGGGAGATCCCTGCACAAAGAAAAGTAAACATCGTTTGGAAACCCGAAATTATTTGATCTAATTAATTTTTTAATTGAAACTACTTTAATCACGAAGATGATAATATCAATCACAGTTTTTGAAAAAGGTGATTAAAAATGTTTCAATTTAAAAAATTGCATATTCATTTAAAAAATTATGGAAATTTTTTAATTGATCCAATTAAGGTGATTGAAAAAAATTTCAATTAAAAGAAAACGCATTGTGTTCACGTACTCAAAAATTTGTGCAATTTGCACATATTGTTACTGGTAGTCGTTCGCGTAGTTTATTTGTCTGTAGAAGAGAGTAAAGGCTGTTCTTACCCTCCTGGAAAAGTACGCCTAAAATAAAGTTGGTGGTCCAGCCCGTTATTGTTTAATTGCAAAGAATAAAATCTTCAATCACATTTTACATTTAATTTTTTTTGAGACTCAATTAAAAAATGATTGAATCAATTAATTTTTTAATTGATAATTTCAAACATTTCAATTACGATCGTATTTGAAAAAGGTTCAGATTCAAATAAAAATATAATTGAATCAATTAATTTTTTAAATTGAAAATTGCCTAAAACTCAGTCACTATCGTAATCGAAAAAAAATTCGGATTTAATTTAAAATGTGAATAATCCAATTAATTTAATGCTTGGTGTTAAATTTGACTCCTTTTTCACGTTCACGCACATGCCATTGCATCATTAAGTTACTTGTCGGCGGCACTTGTGGTGCTGATACGGAAACCTTGCTGTCTGTGTACATGTTCATGTACCGCTACTATCAGAAGACAAAGATCCTACCAGTGTGATCTATTTATCTGTTCAGCCAAACTTACTCAGCTCCTTCTGGGTCTGTGTCATCTCAGTTGCGGAGTTCCTGTATATTCGGCAGAACCAAGCAGACGAGAGATTGAGCACAACACAGTGCTACAACAACGACAACTCAATCCCACGGTAGCCGGTTGCGCGTGTGGGATTGACCCGATGGAGTCCTTCATCGGCAAGGACTACCGCCTCAGTGTACAACACACTACTACAACAACTACAACTGGATTCATACTATACTAACAAAGACCGTTTTTTGAGTCCCATATCGCCCTGCTAGCCTACATGTCCTTATGGGGTTTCGGGATGGTCATACTCAGATTCGTACTCTACTTTCAAAAAACTCCCATTTAAGTATCATATTGTCCCAATCGGTTTGCAGTTCCGTTTTGGGAGGAGGTTCGGCTGCCACTCAGACATTTGGAGCTTTCATCAGAGATAAATGCCAATTTAAGGGTTTTGTGAGTGGAGAGTTCCACAGGGTTATATGACCCAAAGTTTTGACAGGTGACGATCCTCGTCTAGCTCCTATAGATGAGCAAGCTCGTTCTGGTCCAAAGGACCGATCGCCGCGTGAACATGATGACCATTTGCTATTTAAAGGCGGCAATAACTGGCCTTGTCATATCGAGCATCATAGGCATTCAGTATTTATTTAGGAACCGGTACCGCCCGGGTTCTCACTGAGACTCTACGCTTGATACTCCTGCTTGTCCGTGACTGCAATTGCAGATACTCCGTGTAGAGCATTCCACTAGCCGCAACCTGTTGATATTGTAATGCTCGCAGCTAATCTTCTTGTGGTAACAATGAGCACCACACAGATCGGAGCTCAAAGTTAGAGAAAAAATTCACTTTGAATTCACAAATTCAAAAACCTCCCTTAGAGGGAAGTGGCCGACCATAGGAAATATGGGTTTCAAATGAAAAATATTGCAGAGTAGATTACGAATATGCAAAAAGGGGTCTTGAGAATCTTTAACCCAGGTAACATAGGCAATATGGATAACAAATGGAAGGTGCGAAGGAGTTAATTACGAAAGATATGCAAAAGAAAGAAACAATTTTTTTTCATATCTATTGTAGTTAACTCCATGCTACCTTTTTTTAAGTCTATACCGGCATACAAATATATTTCAGAAACCTTAAGATAAACATTTTCACTTGACACTTCATTTGCATGATAATTATAAAACGTTTCAGGAGGTTTAAGGAAAAGTGAAACAAAGAACAGACCCGAATATAAAGGTCACTCAGGACTGCGCTTGATACTTGTGGGCCATAATTTGAATGTAGCAGTCAAATCTGGAATTGCCGAGGTAAAGCTATACATACTGTATATAAACTCGGTACCTGTACCCGAGGTTATATCCTTGTTGTTTGGCTTTATAGGTTTGGGAGTATGAAACTTAGGTAACAATCAGTGGGGTTTGGCAGAGCAGATTAAAGGTTCTATGTTTTCTGCGGTGAATGGCAAAACTCCCCCTAGAAATATGTGCGACTGCAGTAATTAGCTGGACATCAACATTGTGTCAACTGGTCTTTTTCTATATAGTCATTTTATTGGGATTAAACCATCTCGCCACAATTCTTTCCATTGACCGACCATCTGATTTCATACACTGTGAAAAATTGTCATATACCAATCAAAATAAAAAAGGTTTGAATGGCTTTAGAGTATTTTCTAAACGCCGCGTCAGTAAACTATCAGCTGACGCAGAGGTACGCATTGCCACTATTAATTGCCACTATTTAATTACTCTCGAACGCCGGTAGAAGGGATGACAGGGGGCTCGAACCCATTGAACAGTAATAAAGAAGAAGATTAGTCGTAAACAACGTTGTTTTTTTCGTGAGGTTTAGAGAGGAGTGCTACTAGTTGCATAAATGGTATCAGAGTCATTGGAAAACTATCACGATTTCGTGGTTTGCCAATGTGGACGAAAATACAAAAACCATCAATCCCATGGCAGCCGAATGAACCCGATGGAGACCTTCATCGGCAAGGGCTGCCGCCTCAGTGTATAACATACTGCTGTCATAACATAACAGCCCCGGATTGCTGTGAGCACCACACAGCCTGAATCATTGAGATCCGATCTGAGTGGTGTTCATTGCTGTCACGAGAAGCTAAGCTGGGAGCTACCGGGCGCGTCCACAGTTGGAATGCATACGGAGTAACTGCAACGGCAATCGCGGACAATCAGCGGTATTGAGCGGTTAGTCTCAGTGAGAGGCCGGGCGGACGCGCTCTTGCACAAATACTGAGTGCCTATGATACTCATATGACAAGGCGGGTTATTGGCGCCTTAAAATAACAAATGGATGCGGATGGTATTTGTTGTTGTTGTAACCACATTTTCATGTGGAGGTTTCGATCCTCATCAAGCCCCTGTAAGTGAGCAAGCTCATTCCGGTCCAAAAGACAGATCGCCGTAGGAATAGGTTGGCCATTGGCTATTTAAAGGACCCAATAACTCGCCTTGTCATATCGAGCATCATAGGCACTCAGTATTTATGCTAGAAGTGGGCCGCCCGGCCTATCACTGAGACATTCCCCTCGATACCGCTGATTGTCCACGACTGCAGTTACAGCTTCTCTGTATGGGACATTCCACTATGCACAACTGTGGCTGCGACCGGTAGCTCGAATCCCGGGGTGCTATCCCGTGCTACCGGAAGCGTCCACAGTTGCGTATAGTGGAATGTGATAGATCGGGGACACCGGCTCTTTATTAAATTATGTTTGTTTGTTGTGCCTATGATGTTAGATATGACAAAGGAAGTTATTGGTGCCTTTAAACAACCAATGACCATTGCGTTCCCACGGCAATCGGTCCTACGGGCAGGAACTAGATGGCTCACCTATGGAGTTGGAGGAGAATCGATACCTCCACATACGAATATAGATACAACAACAACAACTACATAGACAACATTTGAATGTAAGAGTCGATGGCGTAACGATTGCGGCCATCAACCATCCCTAAATATTAGGTGTCGAACTTTGCAACTTTTATAAGATTTTTTTCGGATTCAGATTCGTGTTAGCGAAATCGGAGGCGCGCCCTATGAAGTGCAGTTTTGACGACCTCCGTGCAAGCTACTGTAATTGGCGAAAAAGTCAAGAGAAAAACAAGGTCCTCAAGTCACTTGCGCGCAGCGCATGGGTTGCAGACAAAAAAAAAAAACTTTATTGACAATTGGATGGAAGTAAAAGCGTTAAACAGCTAGCGAGTCATTCAGTGCGGTTCGGTGCACCAAATGAAGCTAGAAGGATGTTTCCCCTGTATGCATGTACGTATACATATGTACATATGCCAACAACAACATTAAAAGACAAAACATGCAACAGTAAACAACTAAAAACATGTAACTGTAAACAACTAAATTCTGGCCCTTTTTATATTACAAACAAAAGTGAACCACTTACCTTTAAGGTCCATGATTATATATTCATATGTTAACATTCTGGAATATATGTAAACATTAAGATCATGAAAAAAAGAGAAAGTGGTCAATCATACCTTTGGTATACGGGCGCAAACGGAAACAGCAGCAATTACAATCATTTATAAATTTCAGAAGCACCACTTTCAAACCTACATCCACTTAACATAACACAAAACTTCCAACGATTTTGCAAAATTAAGCAACACCACTTATTCTTTCATTATTGGAAAAGACATTCTAATTGGAATTTCACAGAAAATATAATTTATTGCACTACAACCCGAATTTGGCGGTCAAACAGTCGCGTCTATACTAATCTATTTCCTTTCTGTTATCATCTTCAACATATCATAATATAAGGGGGTGCTTCCATCTTGTGATTTGCAGTTTGAAATAGCACAGTTGCTCATTATCTGTTAATTTTGCAGTCTGCTAGTAGTTATCCCGACAAGAGTGGCGAAAGAAAGGAGAATGGAGGAGCAAAAAAATAAAAAGTATATTAGGCCGAATCGAATCTCATAAATACAGTACACAAATCGTATGAACTCATTTAATTCATACTTGGCATGGTTGTTGGAAGTTAGAAAAGATATGCTACACCAGATTATGGAGCTGTTTGAAATATACTAGGAGAAGAAGGCTACACTCCAAAGGTTAATCAGCAGACGGGTTAATGTAAGAGCTATATCAGGCTATTTCCGATTTGCGCGAAACGAATGTTGAAAGCCAATATTTCAGCCAAAACTACTATGATTTGTGCATTTCAGTTAATAAAAAAACATTTTGTTTTTGGCAGGTTTTACTAAGATCCTTCTAAATACAGTTTGTCCATAAATATTTAGCTAAAACACATTAGTATACCCTCCATCAAGGGGTGAGGGATGTACTAATTTTATCATAGCGTTTGCAACGTAACGAAATATTCGTCTGAAACCCAACAAAAGGTATATATTGACATCATTAGATGTCAAGATGTTTTGAGACAGCTGTCTATAAATCAATCACGGATTTTGACTTCTTGACCCTCTAGAGGGGGTGATTCTTATCCGATTTGGCTAAAATTTTGTATAAAGTGTTTTGTTATGACTTCCAATAACTGTGCTAAGTATGCTTCAAATTTATCTCTCTAGAGTGCGCTATTATTATCCGATTTAGCATGAAGTCTTTGATTGACTTCCAACAACTATGCTAAGTATGGTTCAAATTGGTACATAACCTGATATAGCTCCCATATAACACGATCTCCCTATATTACTTCTTGAGCTCTTATAGGGCGCAAGTCTTATTCGATTTGGCTGAAATTTTGCACAATGAATTTTACTATTACTTTTATATCTCCAACATCCAAACCAAGTATGGTACGAATTGGTCCATAACCTGATATGGCTCTGATAGCATGGCTGTTCTTATCCATTATCCTTTGTTTGCCAATAAACAGTTGCCGGATAAAGACATTTTTCGCAACATTTTTTCGTAATTACTTTTTTTAGATAATATATGAAGCGAAATCTTGCTGATTTCATTCATTGAATGAACATTAGTAAATGTTTTCATTGAGATTCTTGTAGTGTTCCAAATAAAACACAAGGTTGGTTTTCAAATGTGAAAAATGCATATAGTACCAGCCTTTAGTTATTACTTTTACCACGTCATAAACATTGGTATATCTTACAAAAAATTAACACGGTACACCCATTAGCATGCTAGTTCAGACAAAAACCTTTCTCTTACGGAATTTTCGGTTGCCACCTACACATTTATGTCACCACTGAAAAATAGTAGTGTAGAATACGAGATGGCGACAAACATCACTTTATTATTTTGCTCGAATATTAATAATTTATATTAGCAAATAAATATCTTTATTCCATGTTGTAGGAGCTATTAAAACATACATTTTCATTCGCATTTGCAAGAAGAAATTCACCAATGCCTTAATGTCACCCTGTTAGGTTGGGTTAGGTTTAAGTGGAAGTCTGCCATAAGACTCACTTAGACGTTTTCGTCCATTGTGATACCACAGGAACAGAAGAAGGAAGATGCCTTCTAGTTCCTACCGTTGAACCATCCAGATCGCTTTAAAAAGCCCAACAGCTTGCGAATGTTCACATCCACTACATCAGACAGGTTCTCAAAGAAATTAGAACCTTCTGGCAGTTAGTGCGGGACACACACACAGAAGGTGTTCTATAGTCTCTTCTTCTTCGATGTCCTCACAGCTTCTGCATAAGTCGTTGCTGGAAACCTTCAGTCTGTTAGAATGTTTTCTAGTCTCGTAAGCTCATCCGCTTTATAATTCCCTGGGATATCCCTGTGGCACGACACCCAGAACAGGTTCTATCAGGAATAGTGTAATAGATGTCACCCAGTTACGCGAAGAAAATTGCATTTGAGCTGCGTACCTGTAAGCTAGATAAATTCATTTTTCAGGTAGTGGCAGTTGCCCAACAACGAAATATTGAGTGCACTATCTGTCAAATTTAGTGATTAGTGAAACTCTGATTTTGAGTATGTTACTAGTCTGCGCCATTTTTCGATTCTTAACTACAATATAATACACACACACAACCAAAACTCGTTAACAGATAGTGCACTTCGCGAGAAAAAATTGTACTCAGCTGTTTACGGTACTCTACCTGGTAATTATGTCATGTCTGTAAGCGACATTTTCGGTAACGGCACAAACAATTAAATGTGGTGTCATTTGTACAACAACCACAAATCATATGGTGCTATCCGCCATATTGTCATCAAGCTGATCGACGTTTTGTCAACACACAAAGAAATTTGTGTGATTGTGTGTATACGTGTGCGTACATGAACAGATAATATGCGAGAAAGAAGATAACAACAAAGAGAATGGAAACAAAAATCTGTTATCTTAATACCGTCAAACCTGGCCGGCTGTTCGCGTGAGACCACCTTTTTAAATCCGCCTTATTCATGTGGTAACGAAAATGTCGCCAGAGGTGTCTACTGCACTTAAACCTGAAATTTGCAATAAGATTTTAAAAATAAAGAATTAGCTGCAACTAACGAATGTAATGCATACAGATTATATTAAAAATACATTCTTTAAGTTCTTTTTAAGAGCAAACAAATAATTCGTAGTTTCCATTCCCTATAAGATTATTATGATTGATGTTGTTGTTCTAGCAGTGCGTTGTACACTTTGTTGTTGCGTCAAACCAACTTTACCATCATAATGCCACCAAGAACGAGTTTTTAACATCTCTGTTCAGCTAGCAGTTGCTTTTTGCAAATCAGTATCAATTGGCGGGAGACGAGAAAAGACGCAGTGTTACGAACTTCATGTTGAGTTAGTGAAAACTAAATTTTTAAGCAAGAAAATAAAAAATATTAAGTAATTCAATCGAATATAAGTCTATGTGGCACGGGTCGAAGTAATAACTATATAAACATTGACAATTTCGGGTAACAAAATCGCGAATAACGGTCTTGTTGGCCAAAGTGGTGTTCACGTCGCGCTTTTACTTATTGCAGAAGAGAACAGTGATTGTGATTTGTCGCATGTTTGCTTTTATTGGAAACTTACTGAGGATTTTAACAAGTGCATAAATTAAATCCAGAATAGCTTTTATATTCAAGTAAAATAGCGAGTGGTTCCATTCCATTGATCATGAGTTTTGCCTTTGGCTCCAACAAAGTTTCTTGTATTTATTTATGCTTCACCATTCATTCTAAATGGCTCATGATATACGAGCTGCATTGTTTAATTGTGACGGCGTTAAGAAGGAGCATCTCATCGACTTTGATGATATGGTCAGCTGAAAAATAATTTCCAATTGGCGGGATATGTGAAATAGACGCGTTTATACCAGATTCGAATTGGAGTGCGAAAAAAGAAATAAAACTCCAGAAAATAGGTATTTCCAACGCAAATAGCATTGTGCACATATGGAATGAAGTGTTTTGACCTTATATTTTTCGGGAATAACGGTTTCGCAACAAAAAGTAGTGTCGCGTCGTTCGAGTTTTGCCATTTGTATTCGGAAATTGGTGTTTTGCTTGTCCTCCTCTATTTCCTTGTATTGGAAAACTTAACACACTGATTGTTCATCCGAAGTTCATATGTGTGCATGTGTGTTTGTTAAAAATAAATTCCAACTTTGCTAACACAACAATGGTGTGCGTGTGTTTTACCAATACATTCCATAAAATCAATATTTTTGCTATTGTCTGCTGAAATTCCTTGGAGGACACAAAGTGTTAAAGTTTGGTGTTACAATTTACGTTATAATTGCTCATGCAATCCTATACTGCACGAAAACACGCAATCCCCACTATCATCAAGTGAAAAGCGCTTTGCACATTCCAAACACTGTAGTGTAAGCAGCTACATATCATTTGCCATCAGTTAGTACTCGGACTAAATTAAGTCGCAAATACATGATGGAAGAATTTCTTGCAACTTTACCAGATGAAGCCAAAGCAGTGGCAGAAAAAGGTATAATTTGATTTAAAAATTGGTGTAATTTAATAAGATTTTTGATTTTCTTTTACTTTAGCAAAAATCAAAAATGCCGAACAGGCCTTACTTACACCAACGGCCCATTTGCTGCTGCAAGAAAGTTCACCCCATGACATTTATGTCTTGAAAGCCACTGCAGCAAAAGTTATGGCCAAAGAAAGCATTAAAGGTAAGTCCTTTTTTCCTTGTATTTTTTTCTTGTATTTGAAATATCCAATTGTAAGCTTGTTCTAGCCTTTGTTTTATTTGAGCCTCATCTTGATAGTTTTATGCATTCTATGTGTCTTGCTTATATGCCTATTTGTACGCTTGATAAATCTGAGGGCTTTACTAATACTTTTCGCAATGATTTATGATAAAGATCAGTAGTGGATTTGTTTTAAATAATATTGGCAAAGATTCAGTTCCTTAAAGTTATAACAACAATTTGATATGTTTACCCAAACCATAGAATGAGCGATATATCATTAGGGGGGCAACTGAATATTGAATTTAATTGTTATGGTATTCTGTCAGTGTAGTGTTCCTATACGTAATTGAACGATATCGGTACATATTTAAATGGCTCCTAGATAACATTTGCAAGTTGTGGTTGTTGTTATTGTTGTAGCCACATTTTCATGTGGAGTTAGTGATCCTCGTCAAGCTCCTGTGTGAGCATGCTAGTTCCGGCCCAAAGGACCGATCGCCGCGGTCCGAACAAGGTGGCCATTGGTTTTTTAAAAGTGCCAATAACTCGCCTTGTCATATCGATCATCATAGGCAAGAGTCGGTGCCACCCGGCCTCTCACTGAGACGCTCTGTTTGATAGTGCTGATAGTCCGCGTCTGCCGTTGCAGCTACTTGGTATGGAGCATTCCACTATCCGCAACCTGTGGACGCGCCCGGTTGCTCGCAGCTAAGCTTTTTGTGACAGCAAGGCTAACTTCTTCAGGTGCAATTTTTGGTGCTCGATCTTTAAGGACTGCGGCCACTTTGCAGCTGTTCACTGTTTCAGCTACTGTGTCTACGTGAATACTATCTAGACCCATCTGAAACTACGCCAGATGTAGAAACTCTCTTGTAGCGGCCACAGTCTAGAAAATGTAGATCCACCCTGATATCAGCGTTCGATGTTTATCTCCGAGATGGAGATAAAGATGGTCTCTGCGATAGCAGCCCATTATATACTGCTGTGTACAAGTGCCTTGGTATGTGTAGAGTCATTGTCTGCTCATGGAGGTGGTTTACATGAGGAGATAGCCCGTCGCAGTACATAGGGCGGTGTTCTGATAGATTTTAATGTAGTCCACTGTCTATCGCTCAGCTGGCGAGTCCACTCCGACGCTGCATAGTTTATCACTAGGTTAGGTTGGATTGAAAAGAGGGTGCAGATATTATTCCTCCCCATGCCACTATGGACATACACCTAAGCCAGTAATCGGTTTGTTGTGCGTTATATACAGTAACCTGTAAAAAGAAAATTTTAAGTTAGGAATTCCGTGCTACTTACAAAATTCTTAATTGTTTTCAATACCACTCCCCTAAGTTGGTTGCTGCCTGGTATTGTGTCCCCACCTAAGTGCCGGTATCTGTTAGACGCCAAAGCCGGGCAATAACAAAGAAATGCTCCAATGTTTCACCATCTTCACCGCATGCTATCACTTGCCGCACCGATTTTACATAAGTGGTATACTGACCTCCTTTTGACTTCCTTTCGGTAATAGCCTCTTCTTCTCACGATCTGAATCCCCCCATAATATTTTCGCCGACCTAACGATCGTTTCGCTGTTCCAGAATGTTGCATGCGCATTCGTCACCCACTCCCTTAACTCGGACTGCGTTTATCACTAACCTGCCAATGTTTTTTATGTGGTCAACAAGGTTTCTTTGCCAGCACCCCAAGTGCTGCCACCAAGCGAATAGAGGACCATGTTCCTACTTCTAACCTAGTCAAAAATTACATGCGCGAAGAATGTGTAAGAGCTGTCTAATGTGACACCAGGTATTTTGGGACACTTAACGACGGAATCGTTATATCATCGACTTTCACATTCAGCTTATTATTTATACCACGTTTATCAATAGGGAACAACGTGGTTGAAGATTTGGTGGCAGATATCTTCAAATCTCTTGCAGTGATTCTGTTTCTATGCCGCCCGAAGTGGGTGGAATGGAGGATAGGTTAAACAGTTTCCTACTCCTTATTTCACTCTGCGGTGTTTCAACTTCTTATCCCTAAATTCCACAAAGATAAATCGCGACCCAGCGTTTCACGCCTGGCTGTAGGGACGTATTGCCGATGTCCTCAAATAGCTTAGCATGGCTGACCGTGTCGAATGCCTTCGATAGGTCCAGTGCCATGTGGACCGCTCTATCACAAGTGGACCGTTCTATCACAAATGTGTGCGGTAAAGGCATCCAAAGCTCTTGTAGTGCTGTGCAGTCTTCGAAATCCATGCTCGGCGAATGAAAAATTCTCCAAAGAGGGTCGGGAGAAGCAGTTTCTCAAGCATCTTGCTTTATAAGAGGGATCACTCTGCTTATCTTCCGGACATCGGGTACTAAAAAATAATTTTTCCAAGAAAAAAAAAAAAAAAATAATAAAAAATCAGAAAAATGCCTGAAACCTTTATTTGAAGTAGTATACTCTCCATATTATTAAATGTTTGAAGATTATATCATGCAAATGTTGACCGCGACCATTTCAATGCGTCAATTCAATCGGGTTTATCTGTACATAAGTTCAAAAATAGCCACTCAAAAATAGTCTAAATGCGTTAAATCGCACGATCTAGGAGGCCAATTGTCCCTTGTTACGCGTGCTGTGTGACATTTGGCAATGTCTTGTTGAAACCACATGTCATGCAAGTCAAGCTCTTGCATTTTGGGCAAAAAAGGTGGATATCATCTCACGGCAGCGCTCACCATTAACAGTTACGTTACGATTCGCATCATCTTTGAAGAAGTATGGTCCAAAGATGCCACAAGCCCATAAACCACACCAAACTGTGACTTTTGCTGGATGCATTGGTAGCTATTGCAATGCTTCTGGTTGATCTTCACTCCAAAATCGACAATTCCGCTTATTAATGGACCCATTGAGCCAAAAATGAGCCTCATCGTAAAATGGAAATTGATAATAAATTTCAATAATTTGCAAGCGTTGTTCGTTTGTAAGACTATTCATAGACCAAACTGAAGCTATTTGACAGTAAAACAAAACACGAAACAGTGTTGCCAAAAAAATAATACCAGGAAAACACCCATTAGAATGTTCAAAGACAGGTTGTGGACAGTTGTAAGGTACTCGACTCCAGATCGATCCAGATTCTTCAACTTCAGTGTAGAGATTCCTCCGTCGGGGCCCAAAGCATTGGATGACTTGGCGTCTGGGGGATGACATTCGTAACTTCGTCCACGTTAAATTGTGATGGCTGTCCATCGGCTGGGAGACTACAGATATTATGAAAAACTCTCCTGTCACTTTTGGAATGCTCTATAAATTTAAGTTTAAAGAACCTGGCGCTTTACAGTTACGTCGCTAAAAGTGACTGAGGTCCTGTCATCCTATCTTCCAGGGTTCGAGAGTGAATTAAAAGTAGACCACAGCTTGCCTACAACGGTACCTAAGTTACATTGTTGCAAGTGTTCCAGCCACAAATTCCGCTTATGTTCGTCGAAACCCTGTTTATTTCCAGATTCAGCTCGCTGTTTTTGGGGTTGGTGGGTTCCTTGCAACAAATTCCATCTCGCTTGCCTGCGAATACGACTTCTAGCGCCGGGAAATCGGGCCGCACTTGGTGTATGGGTGGTAGGTCAGTGTTGAGTGTTATGAGGAGGTGGTCTGATGTTGATGTTGTTGTTGTAACCAAATTTTCATGTGGAGGTGGCGATCCTCGACAAGCTTTTGTAGGTGAATAAGCTCGTTCCGGTCCAAAGGACCGATAGCCGCGGGAACAGAGTGGCCATTGGTTATTTAAAGGCGCCAATAACTCGCCTTGTCATATCGATCATCATAGGCACTCAGTATTTGTGCAACCCGACCTCTCACTGAGATTCCGCTCGTTACCACTGATTGTCCGCGACTGCCGTTGCAGCTACTTGGTATGGAGCATTCCCCCATGGACGCGTCCGGTAGCTCACAGCTAGGCTTCTTGTGACAGCAAAGAACACCACAAAAATCGGATCTCAAAGTTCCAGCTTGTGTGGTGCACACAGCTATCCCATGCCGGGATTGATGTAGGTCGTTGGGGATTGCAAATGGGCCATATAGGTTGAGATTTAGATATAGATTTAAATTCTTGAGCATCTGAAAGCCGCAATTTTTGTATGATTTGGCCGAAACTTTGCATGCGATATTCTGTTATAACTTCCAACAACTCTGCCTAGTACGGTCCAAATCGGTCCATATCCTGAAATAGCTCCCATATAAACCGATCTCCCGATTTGACTTCTTGAGCCTTTACACACACCCCAATTTTCGTCCGATATGGCTGAAATTGAGCATGTAGTGTTTTGTAATTACTTACAACAACTCTGCCTAGTACGGTTTAAATCGGCCAAAATCTGATATAGCTCTCATATACACCGATCTCCCGATTAGACTTCTTGAGCCGTTACAAGCCGCAATTTTTGTTTGATTTGGCTGAAATTTAGCATGTGGTGTTCTGTTATGACTTCCAACAACGGTGCTCAGTACGGTCCAGATTGGTCTATAACCTGATATAGCTCCCATATAAAATGATCTCCCGATTTGACTTCTTGAGCCTTTACAAGCAGCAATTTTTGTCCAATTTGGTTGAAATTTTTATGTAGTGTTCTTTCTTTCATAAAGACTTGTACGGTCCAAATCGGTCAATACCCTGATATAGCCCCCATATGAACCAATATCCCGATTTGATTTTTTGAGGGCTTACAAGCCGCACTTTACGTTCGATATGGCTGAAATTGACCATTTAGTGTTTTGCTTTGACTTCCAACAACTCTACCTAGTACGGTCCAAATCGGTCTATAACCTGATATAGGGCTCATATAAACCAATCACCCGATTTGACTTCTTGAGTCCGTACAAGCCGCAATTTTCGTCCAATTTGGCTGAAACTTTGCTTTGCGGTGTTCTGTTACGACTTCCATTAACTGTGCCAAATACGGTTCAAATCGGTCTATAACCTACAGCTTCCATGTAAAGCGGTCTCTCGATCATCCTTCTGTTGCTAGAAGCTTTAATTTTTGCTGGTTTGACAGAAGTTTAATATGTAGAATAAAATTATGTCCTTAAACTAAATTTGTTTTGTATTTTGTGAAAAAATGAGCAAGTGATGAAGGGTAATTTGGATGTCCTTTTTGAGGGTTTACCTCAATTATATGGAAAATTTTACATTTTAAAATTTGGGTAAGGTTATAGGACAAAAGTGCAGTTCACGGGGAAAAGGCAAAAAAAATCAAATTTTCTGCATACCCTTTAAAATGACGCTAGGAATACGATTATGAAGTCCGTTTTTGTGGCTCGGGCCTTTCCCCATTAGGTTAAGTTGTACGGAATAAAGGTAATATAGTACTCAAATTGAAGGACCTTCATATGCGTGTTCCAGGGGTTATTTAGGGGGTATGCAAAAATGCTACTTTTTGCCATTTTCCCCGTAAACTGCACTTTAGCTGGTTATAGTGGCAGTCTGTATAAAGACTTATATGGGAATCCACTACCAAATCGTATACAGGGGGTTTTGGGTAACGTTAAATCACTAAATACGAGACCAGACAGCTCTAAAATTAAAAAATCAAAGAGACTTTAAAAAATGGGGTTTTAGTAGTGAAGGGTTTTTGAAGGGTTTTTGAAAAGCGGAAAGTTATTTTGTAACTTTTCGCAGGTCAAACAAAATTTCGTAGGGCCATTGCGCTAAGGGTCACATATCTGCTATCTCATTTAAGTTTAATTATCATATTCTGATAATTTATATCTATTTACACTTTTTTCATCTTATTACCTGTGCATCTTAACATTTCCGGCTATATTGTTAATACTTAGTAGTTACATAATAATTTTTAAGTAAAAGGTAAAGGATGTAAATAAACGCTTTTCTCCACTAACCGGCAACTCACTTCTATTTATGTTTTTGTACATGTTTGTATAAATTTTTTCAGATCACCTAACAAAAGGCTATGAAAATGGCCCTTGTAAATAAATTCATTGAAAATTTAACTTTGAGTGCTACTAATATGCATGGAAGTGTCTCACAATCCATCTTACTATTGCCATTAATATCCCCTAATTATACGCTCCATCATTTCTATTCACTTGTAACAACGATAAGGAACTTTTAGTTTCAGATCTTTTCGATCTTCCCTACTGTATGAAATGGTCACGTTTGAGTTTTGGCTGTGAAGCCTTGGACGAGTGTACTCGTGGTGGTGTTGTCACTCGAGGTATAACGGAATTTTGTGGAGCCTCTGGAACGGGTAAAACCCAATTGTTATTGCAGTTATCATTGATGGCTCAACTACCAACTGATATTGGTGGCCTACGAGCTTCTGTGGCCTATATATGCACTGAGCATGCATTTCCATCGAATCGTCTCCATGAATTATCCAAAGTATTTATGAACAAATATCCCAAACATGATATCAACTATTTGGCCAATGTTCATGTGGAACACATTCATCACAGTGTAGGTTTTGTGATTTTTATCCCCCACATATTTGAATCTGTAGTTATTTTTGTTTTATTGCAATTTAGGAACAACTTATAAAATGTTGTTCGGAACGTTTACCACCTCTTATGTCGACGGAACGTGTCCGTTTGATTATTATCGACTCTGTGGCTGCGGTGTTTCGTACCTATACCGATTTTGTTCAGCGTGCGAGAGATATGCGTAGACTGGCCAATTGTCTGCTCAGTCTAGCTGACAAATATAATAGTGCGGTGATCTGCGTCAATCAGGTAGGTGGAAGTTGGTGGTTGCATGATAGGCAGGGGTATTTTGGTCTTTTTACTATCACTTGTACTAAAATTGCATGACACATTTTGCATGTTACTGTTGCTTTGTGAAGATACTAAATAAAATGCAAGACTTCGCCCTGGCACACAAAAATTTCGAAATAACAAAAAAGTAGTAAATTTTGGATTTATAATTGTGGTTCTAGGCTGAAAGAAACCGAGTATTGCTTTGATTTTTGGGAACAAATTTTCGTCCATCAACAAGTTAAAGCATCATTTATGTTATTCTGAAATTAAGATCTAGAAGCTATGCTAGGAACTAAGACCATTTTGAATAGAGGCGGCAGCTTTTGTCAGTTAAAGTTGCCCCAAAACTAACCTGTCGTTCATGGTCGACCATATCGAAAGTTCTAGATAATTCGAGTCTTGCGAGGGACGATTTAACTACGATGTGACCTCGAGTAATGTGCAGCAATTAGATGCAAGGCAGTGTTTGTGTGACCCGATGACCCGATGGAATCATTCGTCGGCAAGGGCTGCCGCCCTGAGTGTACAACACACTGCTACAACAACAACAACGAATTCCATGGCAGCCGGTTATGTGTACCGGATTGACCGAATGGAACTCTTCATCAACCAGGGGCCGCCGTCTCATTATACGTGTTCGTCCTTTTTTCTTCATGGGAGAGGCACATTACGGATTGCCTTCTCCACACGTTTCTGGTCCACGCCGGGATTTGAAGAGAACCTTGGTTCTGCTCGGTTTGCCAGATCGGCCTCCATCATCGGTCGGCGTCGGTAAGGTGTAACCGGTGCATATCAGATTTTGCTGAATACTTAATACGTGCAAGGTGTAGTGCGAACATAAACAGCAGTGTGTTACAAGCGTCATCGTCGTCGGACTATGTGACTCCTGCGGCTTCTTCTTTGCGGCAATATAAGCGACAGCAGCACCCCAACCCCAATATTGCCGGGCCAGTGTTGGGAAGTGTATCATTCTTGCAATTGAGGCAAGATCGAAGAGATAGTAGAGTCGGAAGAACATATTGGTTGCATCGATCTTGAAGACAAAGCTGACCAATACCTGCAGCATGCACAGTTCCACGGATACAAGAATTAAGAATCACTTGACGAGTGGAGTTGGGGTGACCTTTATTTGTAATGTAAGCGAGCTGAATATCGAAATAAACAGGGTAATCCACGAACATAAGTGACTTTTTGGGCTGGAACACTTGGAGCAATGTAATTTAGGAACTGGTTTAGGCAAGCTGTGGTCTACTGTTAAGTTACTCTCGAAGCTTAAAAGAAAGAATGACAGGACCTCAGCCATTTTAAGCGTCTTAACTGTGACTGACCCGAAGAGATGTGCCTAGTTGTTCAACAGTCAATTTATTGAACATCCAGAGAGTGGTCATTGTGCGACATTGGTCGCATACGTGGTCTTTGAACCGATGGACAGCCATTAAAATTTACTGTGGACGAAGTTACAAATGTCATCCGTGGCACCAAGTTATCCAAGGCCTTGGGCCACTACGGAATCTCTACACTGATGCTGAAGAATCTGCAGTTCTATACAACTGTCCTTAACCTGTCTTTAAAAACTCTTATATTACCCAATGTCTGGAAGATGGGCAGACTGATACCGTTACTAAAGCCTAGAAAGGACCCAAGCAAGGGGAAGTCCTACAGATCGATCTCCCTTCTCTCATCAGTAGCTTAGACGTTTGAGGGAATTAGCTGCGAATTCGAAGACTGCGCAGCACAACAACAGCTTTGCACGCCATCACCGCACATATTTGCCGTGGCTTCATTCAGCTCAGGCCATGTGATAGGACGGTCCTCTATCGAAAGCATTCGACACGTTCAGGCAAGCCAAACTATTTGAGGTCATCTGCAACACGTCCCTCCATCCAGGCCTGAAACGCTGGGTCACGAATTATATGTATGGTCGCCAGCGGCATATCAAGTGGGTCTGGACAACAGTCATGCACGATAGTAGAGGTTTTGCTTTGCAATTACGTTTTCTTATTCTCACTTTATACGAATTTATGATTACGATCGAATGCTTCATTATTGAAGTTGTTAATCTTATGTTAAAAATAATGTATACATAGTGTAATTATATTTAATGGGCCTGATGCCCCAAAAAATGCTCCAAAAATACGATCGCGGTGATTCAATTATGTGATGAATCATGGATTTACGGAAAGTAAACAGCAGTCAACTGTATGGGTGTTTCAAGATGAGCCAAATCCAACAAAAGCTGCTCGCGCACAAAGCACTTCCAAGGAAATGATCGCCTGTTTTTTCGGAAAAACTGGACATGTCGCAATCTTACCACTAGAACAACGCATAACAGTCAATTCTGAGTGGTACACAGCTATTTGTTTGTCAGTTGTCTTCCAAGAAATCAGGAAAACCAAACGCCGAAGACGGATCACTCTTCACCACGACAATGCGAGTTCTCACACATCGGCTCAAATAACTGAATTTTTGAGCACTCAAAACATCGATTTGATGAGTCATCCGCCGTATAGTCCTGACTCCAAATAACTTAATTTTATTCCCGTACGTAAAAAAAAGAGAGGTCAACGTTTTTCGACACCTGGAAAAGCGATTTGTGCGATCAGAATGCATGTTTTCGAGAAACCTCAATCAGAGTGGCAAAAGTGCTTCGACAATTGGTTCAAACTCATTCAAAAGTGTATAGATCTTTGTGGGGAATATTTGAAAAGCAATAAAGCGATTTTTGGTTTTGTTCTCTAATCCCGAAATATAAAAGGCAACCCTCGTATACAAGTTCCGGGAAGAATATTCACATTGCCTTCACGAGTATAAGAACCAATTTTTTTTCAAACTCTCCTTAAATCTCCTTAAACTAATCGTAAATTTTGTGAAATAGTGCTCATTGAGAGCATTAGTTTGCTCACTTTAAATTGGGGTTTGTGTCTCTGCTAATTATATTCGTAAGTTATGTTAGCCTACATTTTTATACCCTCCACCATAGGATGGGGGTATACTAATTTCGTCATTCTGTTTGTAACTCCTCGAAATTTTGGCTAAGATCCCATAAAGTATATACATTCTTGATCGTCTCATCGTTCTGAATCGATCTAGCCATGTCCGTCCGACCGTCCGTCTGTCGAAATCACGATAGAGGTCGAACGCGTAAAGCTTCGAACGATGTAGATCGTTAGGGATTCCAATCGGTTCATATCGGTTCAGATTTAGATATAGTTCCATATAAACCGATCTGCCGATTTGACTTCTTGAGCCTTTATAAGCCGCAATTTTTGTCCGATTTGGCTGAAATTTTGCACGTAGTATGCAAAATCGTTGGAGATTGCAAATGGGCCATATAGATTCAGATTTAGTTATAGCTTCCATATAAACCGTACGTCCGATTTGACTTCCTCTAGCCATGTCCGTCCGTCTGTCGAAAGCACGCTAACTTTCGAAGGAGTAAAGCTAGGCGCTTGAAGTTTTGCACAAATAGTTGTTATTAGTGTAGGTCGGTTGGGATAGTAAATGGGCCATATAGGTCCTGCCATATAAACCGATCTTTGATCTTGACTTTTTGAGCCACTAGAATGCGCAATTCTCATCCGATGTGGCTGAAATTTTGCATGAAATGCTTTGGTATGACTTCCAACAACTGTGCTAAGTATGGTTCAAATGGGTCGATAAACTGATATAGCTGTCCTATAAACCGATCTGGGGTCTTGACTTTTTGAGTAGAGGGCGCAATTCCTATCTGATTTGGCTACAACAGCTTCTCCCATGACCCATGAATCGGTCTACAGCCGAATCGGACCATAACTTGAAATAGCTCCAATAGCTTATCAATTCTTTTCTTTTTTCCTTTATTTGTCTAAAAATAGGTACCCTGCAAAATAACTCGACAAATGCGATCCTTGTTGGAGGGTATATAAGATTCGGCCCGGCCGAACTTTGCACGCTTTTAACCCATAGAAAAAATTAAGCACGGCTTTGACAAAGTGACCACATTTGTTTATAAAAGTGAAAAAACACGGATGTTATGATATCAACCACAAATATTTAAAAACCCACAACAGTTATGAAAAAAACGTCCACAGTCGTTCATATTCTGACACAGTGCACAGTTTTTTAAAAGATTGCAAAAAGACTGTGTGCCGATGAGTATCGAACCTGTGCTCCATCAATCCCATTGTGTGCTTACCAACGCCTTACCACAATGCACCACGACATTTAAACTTAAGTTTTGTATACATACACATTTCGTAGGGATGATGTTCACAACGGTCAGTGCATGCAACAACAACGCGTGTTCACAAAATCATACATGCTTGTTGACAATATTACCAACAACGCCCGTGTATGGTAATGACAACGTTGGTGCATGATTTTGCAACATATTTTTCCTATCAGTTCACAAAATCATCCACGCTTGTTGACAATATCACCAACAACGTTGGTGCATGATTTTGCAACATATTTTTCCTATCAATGTACTAGTTTTCAATAAAGATTGCATCTAATCGCTATTCTTTATCTTTCTCAAAACATCGACAATACTCTTAGGCATCCATAAGTGCATGTTTAAACTGTTACAGGGTGATGCATGGTAATTCTTCATCTTGTATTTATGTTTCATGTACAAATTTCATGATTGTCCTCATTAACAAAGTAAATTTTTGTTTGGCTTATGTCTGCATGTAAGCACTGCTAACTATATAACTCAATACACCTAGACATACACCCAAGCCGATTACTTGCTAAGGTGTATGTCTATAGTGGCATGGGGCAGATTAATATCTGCACCCTCTTTTCAACCTAACCTAACAAAAATCTTTTCTGACCTTTTGGTGACAGGTTGCAAGTATAAGTAAAAAACAGCCTGAAGTACCATGTTTAGGTCTTGCCTGGTCCCATTTAGGAAGGACCCGTATGCGTATCTCCAAAGTACCCAAACAAGTAATATGTGATGATAATTTTCTAACAGTGCGCAAACTTGAGGTCATGTATTCTCCTGAAACACCCATAGCATATGCGGAGTTTCTCATCACTGCAGAGGGTGCTATCAATGTGCCCCAGTTTCCAAACGTCCTCAACAAATTGGAGAAATAAAACACTGGTATAATTTCATGAATTTTGGCATAGAATATATATTTTTGTTTTTTATCTTGAAGTTTTTTTTTTTTTTTTTGTTATTATTTAGTGTTTGTTATCTGACTGTGATTTTTAAGTGTTTAAAGCTAAACATAGTTTTTGTACATTCAATAAATATTAATATTATTATTTTTCTTTTAATAATAGTGTTATACTTATTGATAAGAAAACATAATTTTTTTTTCATTTACACTTGATATCTTTTAAGCCTAAGATTGTTAGTTATTAAAAAAATAGAAATATAGAAATACAATGAAATAACAAGCAGAAATTATTAAAGGAAGGACTTTAAACATATATGATACAAAAATAAAGTTAAGAAATATTTTTTTTACATATAAAGATGTTAGAGAGTATAAGCTTTTTCTTTTAGATCATAGCAATTTAAGATTCTATTTCTTTCACTTTATAAATGTCTAGCAATAAGACAAGAAGTCCTATAAACGTTTTAATTGATCTTGCTTTAAGCTTACCCATATACATATTTACATATGAATTATGAACCTTATGAATTACTTACTAAGTTTAAGAATTAGTTGTTCCGTTTTTTGTTTTTTTTTTCATTGAATTTCGTTTTTTCAAATATAATTGAGCTGTTCTTTTGAAGTTGATTTAAAATCCTAATTTTGTTTGTTCTTTTCTTTACATTTAATTGAATATTAAATGTTCAATATTTCGTGTGGGTGTATCTGGGTGTGTTTTTTGTATACTCTGTATATATAGATTTTCGTATACTTAAAGTTTCAGATTCTTCTTAGATTTATTCAAATTATCACATGAAATTTTATAGAGTTTCGTTTTTAATTTTCCTTTGTTCAAGAGAGTTCTTTGTAGGAGGGAGCTAAGATACAGTCAGAGTGTTTGCATTGCAACTACAAAAAAGTGTTATACTGTGTTATACAGTGTCATTCAAAATAATAGCATCATTAACGTTAACAGCATACTTATGTATAATATACTATACATTAAAATATTTCTTATTATGTTCAGTATTATACGGAAGATAGGTAATAATTATAATTAATATATATAATATTGAAACCGTATGCATTTGTTCATCCTATTACATTTATTATATTACCGGTGTCAAAATAATAGCACCACATGATATTTCTCCCCCAAATCCTCTTATTTTTAATGAATAACCAGATGAATTGGAAAATGTTATGATGCTTTGCAACCGTTAAACTCAAATCGGCTAAATTGTTCATCATTTTACATTGAAATGTCACAAGAAAATAACTCCACGAAAGAAAATCCAAATGAAATTTTTTATTCGGATATAAGGAAATTAATTGACTGTTGCAAACAAAATGATCATTAACGCTCTTTTGTTCAAGTTTAAAATGAAATCATGTCGTTGAAAAAAAATTGTCACACTTTTGGTAACGGATCGTTTGGTTTGAAAATCCACATAGAGATTATTATGCTTACCGGGGAACTAAGAACATTTCCTAATATACAAGAAAATGTGGAAATAATGCGCCGTTTACTCCGGAGCAACAATTTGAATGCGTATAGTTTAAGATAGTTGCCACTTCTTTCCGCTAAACACATATCTGGAAGACCGACTTTTAGCTAAAGCTAATGTAGACTGACTCCATGAAAAATGGAGGAAAAATATTTGCGCGGATGAGTTCAAATTAGTGCTATCTGGTGAAAAAGGCGCGTGATACTTTTCGAAACCTGAAAAGCTAAGGTGTTTCACTAAAGTGCTTCCCGGCACGTGTCAGCTGTGAACACCATACAGGTTGGAACATTGAGGTCCGTTCTGTGTGGTGTTAATTGCTGTTACGAGAAGCTTAGCTGCGAGCTACCGGGCTTGTCCACAGTTTGCGGATAGTGAAATGCTCGATACGGTTAGCTGCAACGACAGTCGCGGCCACTTAGCGGTATCGAGCGGAGAGTCTCAGTGAGAGGCCGGGCGGCACCTGCTCTTGCACAAATACTGAGTGTACTGACAAGGCGAGTTATCAGCGACTTTAAATAACTAACGGCCACCCTCTTCCCGCGGCGATTGTTTCTTTGGACCGGAACGAGCTTGCTCATCTGCAGGAGCATGACGAGGATCGCTACCTCAACATGCAAATGTGGTTACAACAACAACTATAGTACTATGGGGTTAGTTTTCATACTAAAATATTTGACCAATATATGGGATTAGAAATATCATGGATGTAACCCAAAATGTTATCATTCTTGGGGAAATTGTGCTACCATATGCCTCCTATGAAATGCCGCGGTTAAGGGGTAGTTGTCTCAAATCCACTAGCAAAAAAGTAAAATGTTATTTGCGGACAAAGTGTCAAAGTGGCCAAAACAGTCACATAATTTAAACTCGAATGAAAATTTGTAGACAGAAATTAAGAAAGGAGAATATCCAAGAGATCTAACAAGAAAAAAAAGCCTTTAAAATGTAATATAGGTTATCTAGATCAATTTTTCCTAAGAAAGATGCCAAAATCTTATCAGTCCAATTGGAAAGCATTGCTTTGCTCTTATTACTCGCAAAGGACTCGTAACCAAATATCAAAAATGTTTCATTGTTCCAAACTTTAATTATAACCCCCTAGTTGTTACTGTTTCTATTGTATGAATATAATTTTTGATCAATTTGTTATATAAGGTGCTATTATTTTGACTGCTTGATTTTTAAGTTTTTTCCAAAAAGCTAACAAATATAATAATTTTATATGGTAAACCCCCATCAAAATTCACTAATTTGCTAACTTTAAACGAATTCGTTGAAACAAAAATATTTATGGTTCCGATGTTATTTCCATATACAACCGCCAATTGACTTGAAAAAAGTTTATTGGTGCTATTATTACCGCATTTGCACATCTTGAACTTGTTCTGCCAGCTTTTAATTCAACCAAACTGTTATATTTGTCCAAAATTTCTAATATGGGTTTTCCAAAAAAAAAAGCAATTTTTTGAGATAAATGATCGGATTTTTAATTCATAATTAAGAGGAAGGTATGTCTTAAATATTGAAATAGAATATCGGCCGCGATTTTCAAGATAGTCAGCCATTATTTCTCTCCCCTCTCGAAGTCGTCTTTTACTGTTAAAAAAAAGCTGAATAATCGATTTAAAGCCAAAAAAGTCGAATAATCGGTTTTGAAGTCAAAAAAGTTGAAAAGTCCACTTTTCAATTTCATAGATCCGTAGTTTCCACTCGACTTTTTTCAGGGTGAATCGTAATAGAAAATAATATTTATTACTGATATTTTGCCTTTTTGGGAAATGTATAAAATATATGGAAATGGGTTTAGTTCTTTTTTCCAGAAATGAGACGTTCTTCCAACCGTTTTTCAAATAAACTTTCTTAGCCAACATGTTTTCCCCTGAATCCTATTTCTTACTCTATGTTACGAATAAGTTTCATTGTATAACACTTTATGAAATTATAACTAAACTAAGTTGCATATCTATTTTCTATAAATGGGCAACAAGTTTTTTTAAATTGCATTAAATAACATTAACGGTGAATCACTGAGAGTTCCAGTTAGAAACGAGCATTTCTCGTGTGCTAGGTTACAGATCATGGTCATTGTAAAAAGTTAATGCAATAATATGAAAACTGTTATACATACCAATATTGTATCAAAATGTAAATGGTTTCTTAAAATTGGACAAAATTTGATTCAAAGGCTACTCACTTAGTGTTCTTATGTTTTTTTTTTATTTGAAATACTGATTATGGGAATTGTATAACAGTTAATGCGACTTTTTGAAAACTGTTATACAAACCAATTTTCCATCAAAATGTAAAGGGTTTCTTGAAATTGCTACGGCCAAAAGTGTCCAAATGCTGCTGAAGCTATAGGAGAGATGAAAAATGTCTATTCCACAAAAAGAAAAGAATCAAACATCAAACCAATGTCTTTGGTACATCCAACTGCAGAGACAGAGAAGAACATTTGGTAGCAGATTCAGTTAGTGTGCTGAGGATATGGAAATAACTGTTTTCCCAACCCATACCCGATGATTGTATAGAATGTTTACCTCATATTCACAATGAGGTCAAAGTAACAGTGACCCGACCTAAGAACAACAAGGCAGCAGGAGCCGATGGGTTGCTCGTTGAACTATTTAGGACCGGAGGCGACACGCTGATAAGGCGCACGCATCAGATCGTTGACGCGATCTGTCTAGAAAAGTGCATACCCAATGATTGTCCCATACACAAGAAAGGAGACAAGTACTGTATGAAAGATTGAAACCTAAAGTCAATGAGACAATTGGGGCCAATTAATGCGGCTTAACACCTGAAAAATCCATCATAGACCAAATATTCAGACTACGCCAAATCCTGGAAAAGACTTAAGATGAACAATACAACTCTTACCATCTCTTGACAGAACAATCAAAACAAAACTGTAATACTGTTATGCTAACTAAATTTTTTTTTTATCAAAATGCATAGGGTTTCTTAGATTTATTAATATTTAACTAAAATGGTGAAACACTTAGTGTTTGTGCTAGAAATGAGTCGTTCTTAGCTTTTATGACAGATTTACCCTGAATTAGGTATTTTACCCTGGATTGTCATCCTTTGTCAAAATGACGAAGCGCGACGACTATTAGTATTGTAAACAAAGTTAGGATGACTTTTCAGGGTCAAATATTTGTATAATTTTTGTAACAAATATTAAAGAATTTATTATATTGTAGTTGGTTAAAAAAGGATAAAGGTGTCATTAAGTGATTGTGCGCAAAATACCATTTTTTAACGTACGTGGTTCAGAACATCCGCCCTTTAACTGAGAGTGGGCATGTCGTTTAACGGGCAATTTTATACCAAGCCACATATTTATAAAATCACCATTTTGTGGATGTTATATAAAATTTAAATTATTTATCTAAGGAAAAGTGTTATACTGTTGTAATTATACCATCCAGCATAGGATCAGATTCTACAAACTTCGTCATTCCGTTTGTAACCTTCAAAATATTGGTCTTAGCCCCCACAAAAAGTATATAAATTCTTCATCGTCTTGACATTTTAAGTCGATCTAGCCATATCCATGCGTCTGTCTGTAGTAAGCACACTAACAGAGTACAGCTCGCTGCTTGTAAGCCCCTTTTTAAGCCCATCGGACCGTGCTAAATATAGTCCAAATCGATCCAAAACCCGATATAGTTCCCATATAAACAGATCTCCCAAGTTGTCTCTTTCAGAATCTAGAAGGCTCATTTTCAAACCGATTTGAATGTTTTTTTTTATGGCGAGACTTTCTTCAGATTTGATTTGATTTCTTGAGCATCTCGAAGGTGTAACAACAGTGCCAAGTATGGTCTAAATTGGTTTATGACTAGTTAATCGGTTTAAATTGGGATATGATTTGTTTTCATTTATTGTTGGGCGTAAAATTTGTAAAGAACGATCTTGTGTTGCGTTCTGATTCCGAATATCATACAAAGTTTGCACCAGTACATAAAGCTCAAGCACCTAAATGCTTAATTCCATACTTCATTTGCAGGACTACAACCATCATAGATATTTGCCTGCATATATTTTGTTCATTGGAACTGTTTGAAGTGGTCGCAAAATCCTATGTTGCGATTACACTTCACCTTTTTTCTTCAATTTGTTGATGAAACTTCGTATGGTTGAATAAATATGAACAACAGAGTTTTTTGGCTGACAGTAGTAGTATTGAGTATCGCCTATATTTGCCAAAAGCGATGGGCTTAAATATAAGTGGTCCAAGGCAGGCCGAAGTATTGGAGGTATCTAGAGCCAGGACCATACTCTTATTACACTGGTAGATAAACACAACGTAAAGAAACAACATCAGGACGGTCATGAGGTGATTTATATGGAAGCTATACTATCGGCCGTTAAGAGGATCCTTTTTTTATAAAAGTTCTATTTCCTCTTGTAGAAAGCATAACCATATACAATAGTTCTAAATCAGCCTTTAATTTGAGAAAGGACGTAAAGTACTTTGAGAAAGGACAGAAATATAGTACAAAAAGGATCATGTATAGCAGTATAACACTTTTTAAATAACTGTTATACAATGATAAATACTGCTGATTCGTATCTTAACTCCTTGGATTTTTCCTTGTTTTATACTTGTTTGTTTACTAAATTATTTTATTGTTTTCTTATAAGCTTCTCCTATGGCATTAGTGAATATTGTTTCACTTTTATTTTTTACATTTGTGGATTTTGTAATCATATTGTATGTTCAATTTGATCTCTGGTTTACTTTTCATTTCAATTATTCGAAAATATTTTGTGTTAGTCTAATTATAACTAAAATTAATTTCAAATTTACGCAATTATTTTATACAAATACATACATACATATATATTTATTTGAGCTTTATTGTTTGCTGTTGTTGATTGGTAATGCAACAAAATCAAGTTGCTGACGATAGTTCGAGGTTCAGTTTTAGTTCTATAGAAAGTATTGGTAATGGGATTAAATTATCACAAATAGCAGTTGGTAAAAAGGTCATTGTGAATATCCTGCAGAGCTATTTAGAGCAGAACTTTTCCGCTTAAAAATATTTTTATTACTTCTTGCATAACACTGAGCAATAAAAAAATATGTACAATGTCATAGAAATTGATATACTTGAGACGTTATCTATGTTTTGGTTTCCCAATAATTTATTTATTCCTCTTTAGCATTATCGTTTTGCAAGAAATAGTCCTACCCAAGTTTTTTGTGCATTTATTTTTTGGAGAAAAAAATTCATATTCTCATTTTGAAAGGGTTTATTCTTCCTGTATTGCCTTTATGACATATTATTCATTCTAATTTTCAATTTCTTAAAAAGAAAGTCGAACAAACTTTTGTAATTTTTTGAAAAATTTACCAACACCAATACTATCCACGGACTTTTCCCCAATCCTGCAATCTTTATAATGCTCTTAGTGTTCTAGCATACCTAGATGCCATGTTTAAGCTCATTTTCTTTTGTAATTTTTCCTATGACCTACCTAACCTGCTCTAATCAATATTTATAATTTCATTTCATACAATTTTTGGCACACAATTTGTTTTCTTTTTTGACTGGAAGATCTTTTTCAATATAATCTTTTTTGAAGAGTTCATTAAATTTTAAATTTCTTGCATTTCAGTATCGTCATTATCATCGACGACAGCAGAATTGCCACCGGTTGTAGCTGCGGTGGTCTCATCTTCTATTTCTTGCTTTAAAATCAATCCATTTTTGTTCTCAATAAAATTATCCTCACATTCCATGGGAGAAGTTGAATGCTGCTGCTGCTGCGGCTGCTTGCTCTTGTCTTCACTGACCTTTGGCTTTTCATCGACGTCATCACAATGCATTCTATTATCATTGTTGCCTTGGCCATTTCCATTCATAAAAGGTGGTGATGGGACAAGAACTTGCTTTTTTGTGGCTACATTGGCATCCTTTGGTTCCTTTGCTTCCGACAATTTAAACTCTTTGGCCAAAAGTTTTTCGGTTTTAGAGGATTTTGCCTTTTTGAGGAGATTTTCGCTAGAACTCAATTTAGCCATGGCCAAAGCATTTGAAATTTTCGATGCTGCCAACTTACTCTCGAAATCCATTTCTCCATAGTGTGGACTTTGGCGGCCGCCATGGGCTGCACGAAGCAAAGTTAATTGCAGTTCGCGATGTTGTGGCGACTCCTCTAGTTTGATTTCGAGTTTTTCAGTCTGTTCCAATGGTGCTGCAGGCTCGACCGTTAATGGAATTGCATGATGATGATGCGGTATATGGCGATGATGATGATTGTGATGATGCATGCGTTGATGATTGTTGTTACTGTGCACCTGCTTGTTAGTTGATGTCGTCGTATTTGTTGTTGCTGTCGTCGAACTTGGGGCATTGTTGTTATCCATTGCAATCGCATTATTTGTTAATTTGCTCGTCGCCAGAGACAGAACACCCCCATCACCATGCTTTGTTGAACCTGTAGCGTTTTTTGAGGTTTTCTCTAGCAAAGCGTTCAATTGTTTTTTGATTTTTGTCGCTTGTTTAGCGGTTAATTTTGCACTTAATTCATTTGCAATGTTGCTGCGTTTACCTTCCGAACTGGCCAAGCTATTTGCACTAGCAGTGGCACTACCTGTACTACTGCCACTATTCCCATGGGCATTGTGTGAAGAATTCTTCTTTGTTGTAGCTGGTGTTGTAACATTCGTTTCAGCATTTGATGATGACGATGCTGATGTTGTGGTCACTGGGCCTCCATTTGCTGGTGTATTCGCCATTGTTGCAGCTATTGGTGTTGCAACTGATTTACCATTGGCATTGTTGCTGCTATTGTTGTTCTCTATTGTTGTCGAGGTAGTAGTTGTCGTGGCCGTTGCCATTGATGATGATGTTGTCGACGTTGATGCTGTGGTCGCTGTTGTTTTGCCCGAATTGGCCGATTTAACCTCTGCAGCCTCGGAGTTGGTAACATTATCTTGTCGTTTCCATTTAGTGCGACGATTTTGGAACCATATTTTAACCTGAAATGAGAAAAAACAAAAATTTCTGTATGGTTGAAAAAAGTACAATAGTTTGATGTGCTTATAATGTAAAAACAATGCATTTTGTATCGCATACTTTTAGGCGTGTATTTAGTTCATAGTTTTAAATCATAGATGGGCAAAAACACAACCGCAGCCGCGGGCATATGAAAAACGAGCAGAGCACGCGGATAGTGTAAACAATTCGTGTGCCTTCGTTCGGTCGGCGCATTGTTGCTTTTTTAGATCACATTGTTGTCATTTTTCCCCTCATACAAACACAATTTATTATTTCAACTGCGTTAAAGTGCCCATTACTGCTTTAAATCATAGATGGGCACAACCTCACATAACTTCCTATGCATAGGGAACACGAGCATAGGGAACAGTACCACACTTACAGTGTAAGTGTGGTACTGTTCCCTATGCGGCTTCGTTCGATTGACGCTCTGTTGTTATTTTACATAGCTTGTTCGGTGTTTACAGCCCCTCACACAAACTCAATTTAGTATTTTCAAATGTGTTAGTGCGCCCATCACTGCATTGAATGGGTATGTGATAGATTTTTTCATCACACCTTTTTAACATTTTAGATTCGACAAGACCAAACTATGCTCTTTTACTGTCATTTATTATTTATTTTTGCTCTGAGGTTAAAACGGTCTCCCTAAAAGGCCGTTCGTTAAACCTAGAAATATTTGTGTAAGACCCCATAAGTATATACATATATTCTTGATCGTCATGATATTTTAAGACAATCTAGCCCTGTCCGTCTGCCTGTCTTTCGAAAGCACGCTAACTTTCGAATGAGTAAAACTGGGCGCTTGAAATTTTGCACAAATATTTCTTATTAGTAGATTAGGTTAGTTTAGTATTAGGATTGTAAATGCACCAAATCAGTCCATGTTTTGATAAACCGATCTTAAGCCTCTAATGGACACAATTTTTATGTGATTTGGCTGAAATTTTGTATGTGGTGCTTTGTTATGACTTCCAACAACTGTGCTAAGCAAGGTTCAAATCGGTCTGTAAACTGTCATATAACCCGATCTCCTGATTAGATTTCTCGAGTTTTTAAAGGGCGCAATTATCCGATTTGGCTGAAAGTTTCCACATATCGTCTTAGTATGACTTCCAAAAACTGTGCCAAGTATGGACTAAATTGGTTGATAACCTGTTAAAGCTGCCATGTAAACCGATCTCCAGATTTGACTTCTTGAGCCTCTAGAGGGCGCAATTTTTATCCAATTTTGCCCAAGTCGTTTTGCTACGACTTGTGCCCAGTATGTTTAAATCAGTCTGTAAGCTCCAATCTCCCGATTAAACTTCTTGAGCTTGTAGAGGGCGCAATTATTATCCAATTTGGATGAAATTTTCCTCATATCGTTTTGGTATGACTTCCAAAAACTGTGTCATATATGGTCTTAATCGGTCTAAAACCTGTTATAGCTGTCATGTAAACTGATCTCCAGATGGGGCCTCTAGGGAGAGTAGTTCTTATCCAATTTGGCGGTGTCCTGGCGACGCAGGGGACTTCCTAGCGGCGAGCTTCTTTATCTGGTCCTACAGTTACCACATTTTTATACCCTCTACCATAGGATGGGGGTATACTAATTTCGTCATCCTGTTTGTAACTCCTCGAAATATTCGTATATATATCTGGGATCATGACTTCTTGAGCCTCTAGAGGGCGCAATTAAATTTTATACAAAGGCTTCAAAGACTTAAATTTTGTACAAAGGCTTCTCCCATGACCTTCAACATACTTGTAAAATATGGTCTATGGCCTATAGCCGGTTACAGCTCCCACATAAACCGATCTCCCTATTTTACTTGAGCCCCTAAAGGGCGTAATTCTTATTCGAATTGTAAAATTTAAATTTTACACAATGACTTCTACTATGGTCTCCAACATTCAGGTCAATTATGGTCCGTATCGGACCATAACTTGATATAACTCCAATATCATAGCAATTCTTGTGTTTTATCTCGACGGGAAAATAACTCGACAAATGCGGTCCATGGTGGAGGGGATATAAGATTTGGCCCGGCCGAATAGGGTCACGTTAATAATCATTGGCTCACGACACATAATTGGTTTTATTCCGCGGGGAACAAAGTTCTCTTAGGCAGGAAACGCCCGGTGGGAGACTGAAAACTACCTCGGAAATAAGGTAGTCATAGATGTCAGGAGTAGGTCTTCGAGATCCTGAAGCCAATGGAAACGATGTCGATGCAGGAGCGGCTGCCCGATCGGGCACTCACTATATATGTAGGTAGATAGTCGGTCCATGTGAGGTCGGAGCATGTTTGGATATGGAAGTAAGTTCTTCGGACCATGGTGAAGACTATTAGGGTCTCTTGATCCACAGGCCAGAAAGAAGTGGTGGGGAAAATAGCGGTCTAATAGTTAGGCAAGAATTTTCTCGAACCTATTAACCCTCCAGTCATTCTCTGGAGCAATGTAAAAGCCCAGGGGGAATGACTATACGAAGCTTTGGCCTATGAGATCTCCCCTCTGGTTCTTTTTTTCTTTTTCTAAGGTTTATTGTACTACCTTTCGAAATAGCCTACCCGACCCATGACCCGATTTTATTTATTGAGGCAATAGAGGATTTGTTTTTCATCCGAGTTTAATGGAATTTAAAATGGTGAACGATATTAACTATCCATATCTAAGTTCAAGTATAGTAAAATTCATAAATCATACAATAAGTAACCCTAATGAAACAATTTACACATTTTATATGTACAAAATTCGGCATAGCCCGACGACCTCATTTTTTTCTTATAGCCCACCACTTGATTTGATTGATTTTTTTATTCTAGATCATCAAATGTTTAGTTTAATTGGATTTCAAGATTTTCCTCCTTCAATTCCGTTCATACACAACATTCTGGTCTCGTCTAAAATCTTCTAGCACGTAATTACATTAAAAATTCGATTACATTTTGCATACATGGAAAATTAGATGAGTGGTACAAAACGCACTATTCAGTCGGTTTGGGGTTTATTTGAATTTCTGTGTTTTACAACTTTTGAAATTGTATCGATGTGAAATGAGTGGCAGATCATCTGAAATAGAAAAAAATAGAAGCCAAAACAAAAAATATGGAAATGAAAACATGAAATTTGAATTTGAACAACTAAGGAGGAGGAAAAGGGTGAGTAGGGGATTAAAGAATTGTGAGTGTTTTTTTTTAAATCAATTTCTTGCTCCCATACAAACCATTCATTTCCCTTTGAATGGATTGCCCTCTTCCCCGTTCGTTTTTCTTTTGGGAAATGCTATGATAGCAATGATGATGAATTTTCTTGCCAAGAGGAAAATGGCGTGTTAATGCGTAACGATTGATAAATTTTTAATGATTCGTGTTATGTTAATTAACGATGAGTTACAAAATACTTTGTTCGACACGCTGCTATATAGCCTTGCTACCAAATTGGCAGGGAAAATGATTTTGGTCGATACTTTAGCACAAATGATACCATCCACACAAAAACTAAGAAGAAGACTGAAGTCATAATTTATGAGTTTTTGCTGCTGACTTTTATTTTTTAGGAGGAAGGATGAGGTTGATTATTAAATATACATATCGAAAAAAAACGAGAGGCTACTTATGAAAGATTTCGTTACGAATTGAGGGTAGTTTATTTGTAGATAAAAATCAACATGGTATCAGTTGGGAAGAAAACAGATTTAAAATTATAAGGTTGTTGGAAATTTTGCCAAAATTTCATTTCTATATAAAATTTTGTCAACATTTCTTTTCTGTAAGAAATTTTTTTCAAAATTTCATGTGTATAGAAAATTTTGGAAAAATTTCATTTTTATAGATTTTTTTTTAAAAATTTCATTTCTATATAAAATTTTGTCAATATTTCATTTCTATATAAAATTTTGTCAATATTTCATTTCTATATAAAATTTTGTCAAAATTCCTTTTCTATAGGAAATTTTGTCAAAATTTTATTTCTATAGGAAATTTTATCAAAATTTCATTTTATAGGAAATTTTGTCAAAATTTCATTTCTATAGGAAATTTTGTCAAAATTTTTTCAAAATTTCATTCCTATAGGAAATTTTGTCAAAATTTCATTTCTTCAGGATAGTTTGTCAAAATTTCATTGCTATAGGAAATTTTGTCAAAATTTCATTTCTATGGGGAATTTTGTCAAAATTTCATTTCTATAGAAATTTTGTCAAAATTTCATTTCTATGGGAAATTTTGTGAAAATTTCATTTCTATAGGAAATTTTGTGAAAATTTCATTTCTATAGGAAATTTTGTCAAAATTTCATTTCTATAGGAAATTTTGGCAAAATTTCATTTCTATAGGAAATTTTGTCAAAATTTCATTTCTATAGGAAATTTTGTCAAAATTTCATTTCTATAGGAAATTTTGTCAAAATTTCATTTCTATAAGAAATTTTGTCAAAATTTTATTTCTATAGGAAATTTTATCAAAATTTCATTTTATAGGAAATTTTGTCAAAATTTCATTTCTATAGGAAATTTTGTCAAAATTTTTTCAAAATTTCATTCCTATAGGAAATTTTGTCAAAATTTCATTTCTTCAGGATAGTTTGTCAAAATTTCATTTCTATAGGAAATTTTGTCAAAATTTCATTTCTATTGGAAATTTTGTCAAAATTTCATTTCTATAGGAAATTTTGTCAAAATTTCATTTCTATAGGAAATTTTTTCAAAATTTCATTTCTATAGGAAATTTTGTCCCTTCTTACTTGGAATAGTTTTCATTTAAGTGCCATATTGGCATGATCGTCCAATATGTCTATTTTGGTCGGTTTTGGGCGTGAGATTGTCCAATTCGTACTCTACTTCCGAACACCTTGTATTAGAGTCTCATATTGTGTCCATCGGTCCATTTTTGATTTTGGGCGGTGTTTTTGGAGCGGGTTTGGGTTCGGGGCGGCCACCTAGGCCCTTGAGCCCAATTTTTATCATCGCATTCGTACTCACTCCCGTAAACCTTTCAGTCCCATATTGTCCCCATTGGTCAACTTTGATTTTAGGCGATACTTTTGGGACAGGCCCCTAGGTACTTGTCCCAATTTGTATCATCATATTCGTACTCTACTCCCAAATACCTTTTATTTAAGTTCTATACTGTTCCGATCGATCCACTTTTGATTTTTGGCGCTGCTGTTGGGGTAAAGGGGAGGGACCGCCCCGTTTGCGATATCAAAAAATGATGTTCATACACAATCCGTGAAAATTTAAAGCAAATCGGTTCAGCATTTTTCGAGTCTATACGGAACAAAAAGCAAGAAAAAACAGAAGTTAGATTTTGTCATTATTTCTTTTTCTTCAGTTGTTCTCTTCTCGTAGGGAAATAGGTGCCATCTTGTACCTTGTATTTCTTGCTGAATGCAACAATTCCGACTTAGACGGATTCACGCCTAGATTTTGTTTTAGTAGCTCACTTTGCTGGTCGCTTGTCCGACTCGGTATTATATTACCCATCCATTGTATATTACACCACAGCAAGAAAACCTTTGGAAACTAGTCTTCAGCACAAAAGATGACACTCTTAAAGGACGCACAACTTTTTGCTTTCGTGTGGTACGATTTTCCTGCTATTGTATTGAAAATTTACTTTGTGTCTTTATATCCCACAAGCATGCTAGACATGCCTCTCTAAGTCAGGTAGAGGTTGTCTATTGAAAGAATATCTGTAGAAAATGTTCACAAAATTTTAGTTCTTTGTTTGACTTGAGGTATTTTCCCATATATCGATACATCGCCAATGATCGTCATCAGGGATTAACAGTATTTTTATTTATTTCGAGAGACAGTTTGGCCTGCTCTACATGGAGTTACTATTAAACTACGTAGAACTGTGAAGAACTATAGTACATGTAGAGTACATGCCGAACTGTCTGGCGAAAATAAGTGAAAATCTGTAAATCCCTGATGATGATGATCGACGGTGTATCGAAATATTAAAAAACATAATTAAAGAACATTATCACCGGGGTTTTAATCATTCTCACATAGATCGTCAACAGGGACGTACAGCATTTTGATTTATTTAAGCGAGACAGTTTGAAGTGTTCTGCATGGAGTTACAATAACAGCACATTGACCTGTAGAGAACTCGTCAACATGGGGAGAACATATAAACAAATTATCTGAAATATGAAAAATAATATAAAAATAAAAAATATAAACATCGTGTTTCTTATCGTTTTCAGATAGATCGTCACCAGGAACTTACCGCTTTTTGTTATTTTCGGGAGACAGTTTTCCGTGTTCTACAATACTTTAACATGTGGGGAACATGTCTGGCGAGAATTATATAAAAAATATGTAAATCCCTGATGATGATAATCGGCGATGTATCAACATATTTAAAAAATTTTATAAAAATATATACACTGGCTTTATAATCATTTTTACATAAGTCGTCATCTGGGATTTGGGCATTTTTATTTATTTTCGTGAGACTGTTTGAAGTGTTCGACATGGAGTTACTACTACAACACATCGAACTGTGGAGAACTCGTCATTTAGAGATCATATCAAACTGTCTGCCGAAAATATGTAAAAAATCTGAAAAATCCCCGATGATAATGATCGGCGATGTATCGAAATATTAAAAAAAAATTATAATAATAAAAGAATATTAACATCGGGTTTTTAATAATTTTTACATAAATTGTCATCAGGGATTTCGGCATTTTTATTTATTTTCACGAGACGGCTTGAAGTGTTCTACAACACATCGAACACATCATCATGTGGAGAACATGATAAACTGTCTGGCGAAAATATGTAAAAAATCTGAAAATCCCTGATGATGATGATCGGCGATGTATCGAAATATAGAAAAAAAAAGTTAAAAAGTATCAACATCGGGATTTTAATCAATTCCACATAAATCGCTATCAGGGACTTACAGCATTTTGATTTAGCATGTGCAAAACATGTCAAACTGCCGAAAATATGTTAAAAAGATCTACAAATTCCTGAAGATGATGATCGGCGATGTACCAAAATATTGTAAAAAAAACTTAAATTATAAAAAATTTTCCACATCGGGCTTTTAATAATTTTTAAATAAATCGTCATCAGGAAATAACAAAATTTTTATTTATTTTCGCGAGACAGTTTGAAGTGTTCCGCATGGAAACATGAGATAGGTTTTGTATGGGGGATATATTTGTTTGAAGACCGATTCGGATCATACTTAGCATGGATGTTGGAAGTCATTACACAAGACTTTGTTTCAAAGTTCAGCCAAATCATATGAAAATTGAGGATCCTAAGAGCTCAAGATCAAATCGGGGATCGATTTATATAGCGGACAATATCCAAATCTGAACCGATATGACCCATTTGCAATCCCCAACGCCCTACATCAATAAGATGTAAAATTTAAAATTTTGCCCATGAAAATTCCACTAAGGAACAGGGGCAAACCTCTCACATATCAATGAGTGCAGTCCGATTTAAGTTTAAAGCTCAATGATAAGGGGTCTCCTTTTTATAGCCGAGTCCGAATGGCGTGCCGCAGTGCGACACCTCTTTGGAGAGGTTTACATTGCATAGTACCTCACAAATGTTGCCAGCATAAGAAGGGGAAAACCACCGCTGAAAATTTTTTCTGATGGTCTCGCCAGGATTCGAACTCAGGCGTTCAGCGTCATAGGCGGACATGCTAACCTCTGTGCTACGGTGGCCTCGAATCAATAAGAAGTATTTTTGCAAAATGTCAAGCGTCTAGCTTTACGCGTTCGACCGTTATCGTGATTTCGACACGGACGGACGGACATGGCTAGATCGACTCGATCGTTTAGAGGTATTACAAACGGTATGACTAGATTGGTATACCCCCATCCTATGGTGGTGGGTAAAATAACTATAGCCAAAAACTTACTTTTTTAATTTTATGTCAATTGGAAATTTTGTTAGAAGTTTTATGTTTATGGAGATTTTTTTTTTTAAATTTTTCTATAGTTTTTTAAATTTTGTGTGATTCTTTTTCGTTTTTTTCCCAAAACTTGTGAAATAGCTCATATTCATTAAAATGTGTTCTGACACCCATGTTCGGTACTGAGAATTCTGTTTAACTAGGGGTCTGCTATGAATTATGAGTTATTAAAAGAACAAGGTGTTTGTGTTTTAATTCCCTAGGAGAATTACTGTGACCTGAGTTGAATACTTCCCCCCGCCTTCCTTTCGTACACATATTATATGCAGTAGAGGAAGGTGTATGTGTTTTCCTTTTTGGCATCACTTAACATTTTCACAATAGCCTAGAAAAAGCAAAAAGCATCTAAAGTTGGTCGCAGCTTTATGACAGCAAATGTTAGCTATTGTATGATGGGGCCAGGTAAAGTCTGCAGGCAATAAAGAATGCTACATTTTTGGTGAGAGGAGAGGTAGTGAGGTAGAAGACTTGTGAATGATTTTTCATTTAATATTTTTTCGAAAATTGTTCTGCAGCAGCAGATAGTCGCTAGCTAGGCTAAGCATTCAATAGAGTCAATTTTTATACTTTGGTGTACACAGCACTAATTAAGTGCGTGATTGAAAATAGATTCCATAGGTTTTCTTCGGGTTGGTTGTGGCTTTTGCGGGATGCGGCTGAAGAACATATGGTTCATATGGTATGATGGGAAGGCTAAGTGAAAATGCATGCCCCACACACTAGTTTTTTGGTTTTGTTTTTCTTCTTTGCTCTTTTGAAAAAGATGATGTACTTAAAAAATTGATGAGGTTGAGGCTGCCGTTGGTGTTGATGATGAAGATGAAGAGACTAAACGATACATCCGCAAAATGTTTTATGTTTTGATTTTCATTCCAACATTTGGTGTTGCTGGCTTGGCTGGCTGCTCGAAAGTTTTTTTTTGGTCTAAGTAAATTTGTTGGTTAATATTTTTTTTTGGGGGGGAATAGAGGGATGAATGGCAAGAGGTGTGGGGGCTAGAGGCCTACAATATGAAATGTTCTTATTCTTGACAGACATTCGTCATTCACATTATCTCATTAAGTTGATTTCATTTTTTACGCGCCGATATGTGCCGCACTGGTAGGGGTTGGTGCTTTGAGAAATCTATTTTCCATTTTCCACCACACACAAAAAAAAAAACCACATCTCATCTTGGCCCCCATCATCATCGTCATCGTTGTCTTGTTTCAATCTTCGCCACAGGAAATGTATTTCATGCCACTATACTGCTGCTGTGGCAAATTTCAATTTCTTTTTGCTTCAAAAACCGAATAAACAAAAAAATATGTTTTCCCTTGTGTCGCTGTACTAATTAACGCCTATTTTTACTATAGATTTCACAAAGAAATATTATATATTTTCATAGCAAGTTTTTTTTTAGTGTTTTTTCTTGTTTTCCCTAATGGTAGATCGTTCTGAAGAATAATACATTTCAGATGTTTGTTTAAGTAGAACTATAAATGATATTCTCAATTTGTATGAGCAATTGGTGGTACTTTAAGGGCTAATTGCCAAAAGAAAATACAATGAATGAGTTGTGTAGACACAATTTTTGTTTCTATATTGCCATTGGGATCTGCCATTTGGGTTAGTTTTCTTTACCTAATGAATATAGACAGAAACATTGCAAAATTATTCATTGTAGAGCAAAGAATTTTTGTCAATTTTAATATGTTTTTAAATTGTTTTCTTTTCGGTGGGGCCATTAGGAATGAAGAAAAAAACAAACGAAAAAATGATCCAAAATTAGTTTTACTAATTAAATTCAGAAAATTGGTAAACAGTATTTAGAAATTGTTGAAAAAGTTATTAAAAAGTGATCATGAACGCTGAGAGTCAAGTAGGTGAAGTGGGCGACCTTAAATTATCTAGTCGTTTATCCGTCTAAAACGGAAATTGCTCTTTTCGGCAGAAGATACAAGACAAGACAGGCTTGGGGAGGGTTACGAGTAGGGAACTTCTCTAAACCAGTTCGGCATTCGGGAGGAAAAGAGCACGGTGGATGCCTGGATCCTTTTTCAGAACTGTATGAGCATGTCGAATGCCAAATATGTCCTTGGTATATTTGTAGATTTCAAAGACGAGTTTGATTACCTTTCATGGTGTAGTGTACTCTCGAGTTTGGACGAAATAGGTTGTCGAGAATTTTCTCCCTGCCATGGTTACTTCTTCGATAGAAGAGTTTGTGTGGTTGGTGCTAGCGAGACAGTTTGGAAGGATATAGAGCGCGTCTGCCCTCAGGGATCCATCTGTGCTCCCTATATATGGAACCTTATGATGGATCCTCTGTTGAGACGCCTTGCTGAGTTCTTTAGAATCAGTGCATATGCGGATGACCTGCTCATTCTGTTTGAAGCAGATTCCTGAATTACCCTGGAAACTCGGGAGTGAGCTGGCCGTTGGCATTGAGCGCGAATGGAGGATCGTGTTGGTGCTGGTGATTTAGAGTCAGTTCATGTGCGGATGACCGGATAATTCTGTTTGAAGGAGATTACAGACTTGCACTGGAAACTCGGTGTGAGCTGGCCATGGGCATTGAGAGCGAAAGGAGGATCGTGTTAGTGCTGATGCTTTTGACTCATTTCATGTGCGGATGACCAGCTCATTCTGTTTGAAGCAGATTCCTGACTTATCCTGGAAACTCGGGAGTGAGCTGGCCATGGGCATTGCGAACGAATGGAGCGATCGTGTTGGTGTTGACTTAGCGGAGAATAAAACCGTGACAATAGTGTTCAAGGGCATCTTGTCTCGAAATCGTTCACCCACGATTCGATCTGACGGAGTTAGCATTAGAAACGTAGCGCTCGTTAAATATCTGGGAGTAACTGTTTCAGAGAGAATGGGTTTCCTGGTCCATTTAGATCGGGTGAAGGAGAAGATGACTGGAGTAGCCGGAATTGTTAAGCGTGTTCTGAATAGTAATTGGTGTCTTAGTTGTTGCACTATTCAATTTATATATGGTGGTCTGTTTGTTGCTCGCCCAACTTATGGAGCGCCTGTGTAGCACGGAATTGCCGCGACTGTCCTTGGACGGAAGAAGATCCTCTCTTGTCAGAGAGTGGCAATGCTGGCTTGCTTGCCTGTGTGTAACACTGTTTAGACAGATGCACTAAAAATTTTGCTTGGTATGCCCCGTCGTGAGTGACATGGCTCTTCTGTAATGCAAATTTGCCCATGAACATTCCATTAAGGAATTGGGACAAACTTTTCACAAATCAAATTTAAGCTCAATGATAAGGGACCTCCATTCTATAGCCGTGTTCGAACGGCGTGCCGCAGTGTAACCCCTCTTCCCAAACAGGGTCGCACTGGATGCCATGCCAAATGATACAGTACCTCACAAATGTCGCCAGCATTATGAGGGGATAACCACTACAAAAATTTTTTTCTGATGATCTCGGCAGGATTCTAACCCAGGCGTTCCGCGTCATAGGCGGACATGTTAACCTCTGCGCTACGATAGCCTCCATGGCTATTCTGTATAGTGTGAAAAAGAGAATTCCATTAGTGCGTGAGAGTTAGCTCACTGTTTTTGAGCTGGCAGAAACTTCTTTTGGTGCATCCTGATGATAGGTACAGAGCTAGATAGACGAACAGCGACAATGGTCGGGTGACTTACGAATTGATTCGTGACGCGACGTCCGTACGGGACCGCCTGGACTTTGGCTTCGGTCTTAGTGAGGTGGCATGGGGTTTACGTAAGGAATTCGGGTGTGAACATAAGTATGTACAGTTAACTGGCCATCAGGGCTATAACAACCAATACGGCAAGGTCACGGACAGTCTTGGAATGCAAGGAGATTACCGCCTTTTCTGAGGATGACACAATCTGGATCGTTTGGATGGTGGTAGGGGGAAACGAAGAGTCAGACGAATTGAACCCAGAGTACTGCCATGAGAAAACATGGGAAAACCTTTCGGCACAGTCTAAGTTAAGGGCGCGTTTGAAACGGCCTGTAACACGAAGAAAATCCTATTGAAGGAGCCGGATCGTGAAAAGACAAGTCTATAACAGAGAGACGGTATCTTTACGGGTCACATAGTACTACGGCCTCACTTATGAAAAATTCGTGCTGCAAGTGACAGCATGTGTAGGGCATGTGGGGAAGACCACGAGAGGATGGTACATCTCTTATGTCAGGGATGGCTTTCGCGGCCACATAATTTTGGAATGCTCACAGCCGCCCCTTTGAGATCTTCTATTATTCGTTGCCCTTTGGGCCTGATCTTGAAGACTTAGCTTACATGTCGCTAGAGGCATACCCACCGATTCCAGTTCCCCTAAAATGTGTAAGGTAGTTCCTAGTCTCGTAAGCTCGTCCGCTTTACAATTCCCTGGAACATCTCTGTGGCCCGGCATCCAGAGCAGGTGTATATTGAACTGTTCCGCCATCTCATTGTTAGATCTGCGACAGTCGAAATACGTTCTCCCGGGATTTAATGGCTGTCTGAGAAGATATTTATGCCAGTTGTCGTTTTGACATTATATCTTTCATAACCATAGCCATTCCACCACTTCTTTAATTGCAAGGATCTCCGTTTGATACTGACAGCAGGGGTCGGGTAACCTTCTCGATATGACCAGTTCTAGTTTTTCAGAGCACACACCAAAGCACACCTAATCGTCTAGTTTGGAACCATCCGTGTAGAAGTCTATGTAACTTCTATTACCAGGGATACCGAAGTTCCAGGAATAGTAGTACAGTACTTTTTATTAAAAACCGGCTCAGGCAGGGTGTAATCTGCACTGACTGGAACATAGGACATTGTATCAAGAATAACTCGATGTCCGTAGCCGAATGATCAATGAGAAAGCTCCCTTAGTCTCACAGCAGTGGTCGCAGCAATTTGCCTAGCGACAATGTCCAGGGCATTAGGTGTATCATTAAGTTCAGTACATCAGATGGTGTCGTCCTCAGTGCGGTTGTGATGCATAAATAAGCCATCCTTTGGATCCAGTTGAGTATTGAACACTAGATGGACTTTTAAAGCGCCGTTCACCAGACCACAACCCCATAAAGCGTTATGGGTCTGACAATTGCAGTATATAACCAGTGAATGACACGCTGTTTAAACCCCCCAACTTTGCCAATGGCTCTCTTGCAGGTGTATAGAATAAAAAAGGTGGTTATTTTTTAGAACTTGTCTGAATTAGCGAGTGGGATAATTTTAATGTTTTTAAAGTGATCTGGATGGTTTGACGGTACAGACAGAAGGGAAGGCATCTTTTTTCTTCTCTTTCTGTCGTATCACAATGGGCTAAAATGTTTTAGTCCAATTGCAGACTCCCACTAAAACGTAAACTTCTTCAAAAATCAAATTTGACTTATTTTTGAAAATCTCATTCCCACATGGCTTAATTTTAGAAGAAACATTTTATAAAAAATTAAGCACTGACAACTTTTTTTATGAGTATAAATTTCTCTTTCCTCATAGAATAAGATTGATATACCAAAAAAGAAATCTGGTATTCTCAAAAACCTTTGAGACTTTTCAATTTTTAATTTTTTTCGTTGTTGTTGTGTAAATATCCCTTTGGGATTTTGATCTTTTAAAAGTTTTTAAATTTTACACCCAATGGGATTTGAATCTTATGGTAATTGCGTCCGTTATCTCTCAACAAAGAAATATGCCTATAGTAAAGTTTACATAGACATATATACAAAATTTCCCATACATCTATCATCACCGACATTAAAGCAAATAAGAAAAATGTTTCATAAATATACAATCTTAAAAATCTACAGAGGCAAACATAAAAAAATGTCTGTCCATCCGTACAATGTGCCATTTTAATGGCCGCCTTTTGAGTTCAAATTATTTTTTAAATTTTGACTTGTTTCATCTTTCATTAATATGCTCATTCCAATTTCATTAAGAAATTGTAATGGGTGTTGAGATGATTTGAAGCTATCCCCACCATAACAGCTATGAAGCTATTATTCGATAGCCTATTCCATTCCAAAAGCATACCAAAAAACCATGAATGATATTTTCCTTGCTATTTAATATTCATGCTGTGTTTTTATTATCTTCTGTGGTTTATTTAATTAATTATTTTCGCCCAGCTATATTTTGTTGTTATTATTTTTCTTCTATTGCTTTGGGTGACTCTGTTTGAAAATTCATAACAAAAATAAAATTTAAATCGAATCAAAATTACCCTTAAAAAAACAAAACTGGCAATTATATTTTTAACATGTTAATACCTTTTTAAATGAATGGCTCGTTGGGGTGTTTCTACACTGAAAAAAATCAGTGCTCGGAAAATATATGTTATTTTAGAAAACAAAAAAATAGTTCTCGTTCAAGTTTTTCAAAAAAGTCCATAAAATGTCTCATATCCTAATATATTCTTTCCATAAGATCTGTGCCGAGTCACTTTTTTGGGCTTCTGTCAGCGTATCAGCGCCTTCAGATTAGCTTTGGACCACATTTGCATCCAATCTTCTTTATATGTTAGTTGTCCTATGCAACTGTGTTTTTAATATTCACAATTATTCGGTACAAAAATTCTTACTCTGCATTCATATTCTGCCAAATTATTCGAAAATTCACTTTCAATTTCCATTTATTTGTGATACCAACACAAGATGTAATCCTATATATGATAGTGTTGGTCTTATAAATGTGTATATAGTTCTTGTATCTAATACAAAATTAACAAAAATATATAACATTAAATATCTAAAATGATTTAAAATTATATAACAGCTAAAACAACAGTATTAACATTTAATTTGTATATAACATAAATCGTAGACTAAAATTTTTAATATAATAGGTAATCAATGAACAGATTTTTCCTGAAATGCGTAAGCTTATGGGCTGAATGCTGGAAGGAAGGTTGTAGGAAGAGACGTATGGTAGTAATGAAGAATTGTCTTTCAGATGTTAGACAGTCTATTCTCAGTGGTATAATTTTCATCCCTCTGTTGGATCGTGCTAATGTTATGTGATTGAGGAGTTATTCAGGTTGTTTACTTTGAATAATTTTGTGAAGAAAGATAAGACTTCTTATGTTGAAGTAGTTCTTGAACTAAACATTAACAATTTGAAATTCTTTCTAGCAATATCGTTGAATAGCGACATATATTGGGTTGCCCAAAAAGTAATTGTCGGTAATATAGTAGTAATATAGTCGGCGTTGATAAATTTTTTCAACGGCTTGTGACTCTGTAATTGCATTCTTTCTTCTGTCAGTTATCAAAAGTGCGCGAAATTTTGTTTACATTTGTTTGTTTGGCGTCAATTTTAATATGGGTACCACATGTATTGAAAGAAATTCATTTAACAAACCGAACCAACGCTTGTGATATGCACCTTAAACGCAATGAATTCGATCCGTTTACGCTGCTGGTACCACCATAACAAATTTTTCCTCTATTTTTGACTCAAATGGGCAATACATAAAGAGGTACCATAGACGTTACTAAGAGCTTAGTTGGTATATTAGTCAGGCAGAAACGGGGTTTGATTATTTGCCACATCAATTCACAAAGTTTAGTGAACAAGACTGATGGGCTCAGGCACAATTTTGGAATCTCCGGTCTCGACATTGTATGTCTCTCTGAAACATGGCTCCAATAATCTACTTCATATAGTTTTATAAATATTAAGGAATACACAATTGTTAGATCCGACAGGGAACGTGGTGGAGCGGATGTAGCAATCTTTGCCAAAAACACATTGAATGTGAAGTTTTATACAAAGTCCAATATTGGTGATCAGATAGAACTTATGTTTATTGAATTAAAATCTTCTGATCGGAAAATGTTAATCGGATGTGTTTTAAGGCCTTAAAACAACATTGATCTTGCCCATCTTAGCGACATATTGGGGAATGTCACGGATTTCAATTCAAATACACTGGTTGATTCTTCGTTGACGAATAACATGATTTCACTTTGTCTTTTTGTTACGAATAACACCAACCCCATCCATTTTCCCACAACGGCGAACACATTCCTTGATTTGTTTTATGTCAATGAACTTGGCAACATTTTTCTGTATGATCAAATCTTAGCTCCCTATTTTTCTAGGCATGACCTAATATTTTTTCCTATAACTTGAATTCTGGAGACGAAGAGGAAAAAATATATACTATTCGGGTTTTTAGAAGTTTAAATTATACCGAATTAACTGAGAAATTTCTCCAAATGAACTGGAATGGTTTGTATGACTTGATTTCTATTGATCAACAACTTGAGTTTTTCCAAGGTAATATACTTGAACTTTACAATTCAATAGTTCCTCTAGTGACTAAGAGAGAGCCACTTCAAATGGTAAATCCTGGTTTAATTAATGTAAATCCTGGTAAAGACATGTATAGACGCTAAGGATAGGCCAGATGGAAACCATATAGGACGCTTGAACTATACGATGAAGTTTGCTCCACAAAGAGAAGGGCGAACAATTGCATGAAATCGGCTAAGACTCGGTATTATATGGATGGTTTAGGAGTAAATGGAAAATGATAAGAGATTTGGGAGTTGTGAAATGTAAGGACGTTTCTTTTTCTCTCTCATGGTGATGCGGATGAACTAAATGAAATGTTTACCAATATAGCAACGGTTAAGGTAGATCTATCCTTCTATATTCTAAATACCTGGTGTTTTGAATTCTAATGCATCTCTCCTAAAGAAGTACTCAATTGCGTGGGAAAAGTTAAATCATATGTCATTGGTCTAGATGGAGTGGATCTGAAGTTTGTTCGTATTATCCTTCCTCGCCTTTTACCATACCTTACCTACTTTTTCAATGCAATTATTACATCCAGTATCTATCAATCACTATGGAAACATTCAAAGATTGTACCAGTTCCGAAATCTAATAGGGAATTTCGTTCCATATCAATTTTGTGCTACGTGTCTAAGGTACTTGAAAAAAAAGTCATACATGGTCAAATGGCGGAGTATCTTCATCGAGAATCGTTGCTGAGTTATGTGCAGTCTGGATTTACAGTTGGTCAAAGCTGTACTCCGGCATTGATAGAGGTCACGGAGTCAATCAGGTGCGACGTAAATGACAACCAGGTCTGCTTTCTTGTCCTCCTTGACCACTCGAAGGCCTTCGACACCGTGGACCATTGCAACATGGCTTGTTCACTTAGACGTTTTTTCAAATTCTCTACTACCTCGACTAACCAAATAATGTCGTATTTAACTGATAGATCACAGTCAGCGCACGCAGGTGACACGGCAGTGGACCTATAATTGAACCAATAATTATAGGTCCACTGCTCCTTTCAATTTATGCTAATGATCTTCCACTTTAATTACGTTATAGTCGGATCCACATGTATGCAGATGAAGAACAGATTTCTTTAAGCTGTCATATATGTGATATAGATCAGAGCATACTTGAACTTAATAAAGACCTTTCCAATGTATGTGCATCGGCCAAGGCGAATGGTTTGTGTCTCAAATCCCTAAATACTAAATGTTTAGTCATTATCATAAGTATAAGAATATTGCTTTACGATATATTGAGATACTAGTGATCTCTGCTTCGATTCTCTTCTTAATATAAGGACTTCGCAGTTTTTGCACAAGATTATTATAAAACAAGTCCCAAGGTATCTATTTTAAAGAATACAATTCGCAAGGTCCAATAGAGATAGGAAAACAATACCTCTAAAACGAAAGTGCTTGATTTTAAAACGTAAATTTTTCACTGGTACTATACATCTATGGAATCATCAGTTTAGTGTTGCAGCTTCTCTCCGTTCGGTATTCCGACTGACTGTCAGATACTAAGTTCTTCTCAGCTAAGAAATCAACAATTTAATCACACATAATTCGTTTAAGAGCCTTAGACAAGAAAGGCAGTATGGTTATTGGACGGTAAACCTTATTTGGTTTGAGTACAGGCATAATCTTTGCAATTTACCACTCAGTTGGCAAAATGGATTTAGTTAGTATTGTGTTGAAGATGAATATTACATAAGGGTTTAAGTAAGACAGTATTATCTGAAGAATGCGTGGATAAATATCATCTAAGCCCGTGTGGCCGTAGATTTGATATTAAAGATGCTTATGATGACTTCATTCCCATCAACACACCGAAAAGTAAATGAATTGTCAATAGGAACACTGCACAGTTGCTCCTATACATATTTGTACTACTTCATTAGTGTCTGCAACCTACAGCATTTGCAGACTCTAGCAGTTAAGTATTGTTTCCTTTCATTCATTTGAATTCTAAACATATTTTGAATATTGTCACTTATTTATTATTTGGTGATTTTTTGTATCCAAATCCCAATATAAAATTAAGAGAACTAAAAAAATTGAGGATGCTTTTTTGCGGGTGTAAATATTCCCTCTAGGGATTTTTCATTATTTTTTCTTAGTTTAGACAGCTTTGCAGGGGTCTATCCAGTAATCCATTAAAGGCTTTTTGTGCAGACAGAAAGAGAAAAAAACTAGGCTAAAAGCTGCGTGGTAATTGTTTTTCTTCTTATTCCCATTCAAAATGTTTTGAGAAATACATCATCTTCATCAGCATCAGCACCATCATCATGATAAACATCGGCACCAGCGTCATTTGAATCGTTTATGAAATCATACAATTACTTTTTGTTTTTGTGTATAAACACATTTTTATTGCTTTGAATCTGCCATCTATAGAAGTCATACCGAGTTGATGGTGCTTTGAAACATTTTAAGGTTTCTTTTATTGTTAAATGTGATAATAAAATACTCTTTTTATATTCGCATTTAATTTAATTGACTTACCCATTGCGAGAAAAGAAAGTAGTGGGGTGAGTGTTTGTTATATATATATTAGGAGAGAGAGCTTTGGGTGAAAATTGTTTAAAATTTAAAGTTGAAAAATCAATAAATGAAGGCAAAATAGAGAAATTGAACTGTATCAATTAGAGAAATTTATTTTAAAGCTGTTTGCTTACCAGGAAAATATGAATAGCAAAAATCATTTTTGATCAAAACGTTTGCCTTTACAATGTTACGACTATAGTAGAATTGATTGAAAGATGGGGAACATGCAAGGTAAGATAATAGTTGCAGTTTGCAATGATACATTATGTTTAGATCTAAAAACATGAATAGTGTTTAAAACTTAGCCTCTCAACATTTAACCAAATCAATAAGTGATATCCCATGATGGACCGAATGAGATAAGAATCTTTTCAAAGGCACTGTAACATACTGAAATTAACATTTTTGAATGTAGCCAAGTTTACAGCGATGATTTCTTAGCATTTGGGAAAACATTAACCATTGAAACCATACCCCTGTTCCTTATGGAATGTTCATAAGCAAATTTGCATTGCAATCTTCCAAACAGCGCGTTGACTATTTAGATGGCCCAAAATTGATCGAAAGTATATCTAGTGCTAATATGTTGAATTGTTTGCAGCATATAAGCATCAACCAAGGACGTAGCCATAATTTTATTTTGGGGGGTGTGGTCCATATTAGAACTACAAAACAATAACACTAGGACTGCTATATAAAAAAAATACAAATTTTTTATCATCAAATATGGGTTTAATGTCATTCAAATTATCCTGCAACAAGATACAAAATATTAATATGAGCTCAAACCAAAACTCTAAGCATTTTTTGCACTCCGATTGAACCACCTTCAAAGCATGGCTTTTGAATGCTTCAACAGCAACTTCGAGCGACTAAAATCGTTGATCACGTATTTTGTTTCTTAATGGGCGGTAACAAAAGAAGTCGTTGGTCAACAAGTGAGGACTGTACGGCGGATCAATTTGATGTTTTGATTGGTCAAAAGGGAGATGGTTTGAGCCGATTTGTGAGAGCTTGAATTGTCGAATAATAATTCGTCTTCTCTTGCTGGTTTTTCGAATTTTTACCAAGATTTTGAAAAATCAAATTGTGGTATACCGCTCAGACCTACGTCCTACGTTGCTCAAGCGAAACAGTCGCCACATGACAAGTTTTGTCGAAGAAATAGACGAACATTTGCATCGATGTGCTTCTTTTACCAACAACTTTATAGGATTTCGGACGTCTTCAAAGACCCACACCGTCTATTATCGTTTTTTATAGCGCTGATACGCATAGATTCAAGATTAGCCAGTTGTGTCCATCTTTTAAACGTATTTGGAGCACTGCGAACGAAGGTTCTCAACGTTTCTGCGCACTAATCGAAACGGGTCTTCTTTGTGCTTTTGCTACGGCTACGTTCCTGGCATCAAGTATACAATATGTGCATAAAAGAGAAATCCATTCTGATCTTTTTCAGTTTCCGTTTGTTTTTCAACCCAATCTCATAGTGCCTCCACCAAGGCGTTAAGGAAATACAAGCATTTTAAGTTATGTGTTAAAAAATCCACGAAGAGGAAATACAATAATTTTGAGTTATATATAAAAAAAATCCGCGGCAGTCAGTTATCAGCTGTTACTTTTAGTGCGCGAAATTTTGTTTACATTTGTTTGTTTGGCGTCAATTTTAATATGGGTACCACATGTATTGAAAGAAATTCATTTAACAAACCGAATCAACGCTTGTGATATGCACCTTAAACGCAATGAATTCGATCTGTTTTTAAAACGAATCATAACTGGAGATGAAAAATGGATTGTTTACAACAACGTTAGTCGAAAACGATCATGGTCCAAGCATGGTGAACCAGCTCAAACCACTTCAAAGGCTGATATCCACCAAAAGAAGGTTATACTGCCTGTTTGGTGGGATTGGAAGGGTGTGGTATATTTTGAGCTGCTTCCAAGGAACTAAACGATTAATTCGGATGTTTACTGTCAACAATTGGACAAATTAAATACAGCCATCAAGGAGAAGCGACCAGAATTGGTCAATCGTAAAAGTGTCATATTCCACCAGGACAACGCTAGACCGCACACATCTTTGGTCACTCGCCAAAAACTGAGTGAGCTTAGCTGGGAACTTTTGATGCATCCACCATATAGCCCTGGCCTTGCACCATCAGACTACCATTTATTTCGATCTTTGCAAAACTCCTTAAATGGTAAAACTTTCGGCCAAGTGAGAATAAAATCGCACTTGGTTCAGTTTTTTGCAGATAAAGGCCAGAAGTTCTATGAGCGTGGAATACTAAATTTGCCAGGAAGATGGCAAAAGGCTATCGAACAAAATGGCAATTATATATTTGATTAAAGTTCATTCTTAGTTTTATTAAAAATGCATTTGTTTTCTTTTAAAAAATCCGCAATTACATTTTAGGCAACCCAATACAATAATTTTAAGTTATATGTTAAAAATCCACGGCAAGGAAATACAGGAATATTAAGTTATGTGTAAAAATACAAGCATTTTATTTTTTAGTTAACAAAAATCTGATTTGTATATAGGATTTTCTAATAAGGTGTGATATTGATATTTGAAGAAACATGTAATTTTTTTAAATAAATGATCGGATGATAATTTAATATTGTGAAATATTGCTCATGAGCATTTCATTAAGGAAATGATAAAGAGTCTCATTTTATAGCCGAGTCCGTACGACGTGCCACATCTTTGGGGAGAAGTTTTTTACATCACACAAATATCACCAGCATTAGGAGGGCATAACCACGCTGAATATTTTTTCTGATGTAATCGCCAAGAATTGAAGCCAGGCATTCATCGTCATAGGAGGACATGCTAACTTTTGCGTTACGGTGGCCACCAGAGCAAAGTGACTAAACTATGTGCTCGATAACATCACGAATCCTTTTTGTGAGGTCTTGAATTGATGCTGGGCTGTTGGCGTACATCTTATCTTTCACGTGACCTCAAAGGAAGGTGTTAATTCACATGTGCGAGTGAATTTCTTACTTTTTAGGTACTTAGACACAGAGGTTAGCTTCCAGTCGGGAAAAATTTTACAAATAAAACAAATCTTCCACCATTAATTTCATCTTTAAAAAGAAATAAATTAGAAAGAGTGTCCTCATATGGGAGGAAACGTGCCACTTGGCGATATATCCCCACGAGAGACTAAATAGGGACTAAGTTTAAAAAAAAATCGATTACGAACGTTATTGAAAAAAAGGTAAATATTATATTTTTTGGCTGTTAGGGCAAAGATCATTAAATTTCACAATTTCTGTTTGTTTCTCTTTCGAGAAGAGCTCAATGATCAAAAATTTTCTTTGCAAATGATAAAAGAAAGTCAAAGATCGCTACACTCACCAACCACCATGGGACGCGTTTCGTCTCGAATCGTTAGAAGAAATGAGGCATATAATTCAGATCTAAAGTGAGTAAATATAAAGGGTGATTTTTTTGAGGTTAGGATTTTCATGCATTAGTATTTGACAGATCACGTGGGATTTCAGACATGGTGTCAAAGAGAAAGATGCTCAGTATGCTTTGACATTTCATCATGAATAGACTTACTAACGAGCAACGCTTGCAAATCATTGAATTTTATTACCAAAATCAGTGTTCGGTTCGAAATGTGTTCATTCACCGTAACGTTGCGTCCAACAGCATCTTTGAAAAAATACGGTCCAATGATTCCACCAGCGTACAAACCACACCAAACAGTGCATTTTTCGGGATGCATGGGCAGTTCTTGAACGGCTTCTGGTTGCTCTTCACTCCAAATGCGGCAATTTTGCTTATTTACGTAGCCATTCAACCAGAAATGAGCCTCATCGCTGAACAAAATTTGAACACATTTCGAACCGAACACTGATTTTGGTAATAAAATTCAATGATTTGCAAGCGTTGCTCGTTAGTAAGTCTATTCATGATGAAATGTCAAAGCATACTGAGCATCTTTCTCTTTGACACCATGTCTGAAATCCCACGTGATCTGTCAAATACTAATGCATGAAAATCCTAACCTCAAAAAAATCACCCTTTACTACTTAATTACCCTCGGACATCCCATTACGAAACAAGGGTTACATCTCTCATAACAATGAGTGCAGTCCTATTGATGTTTAAGCTCAATGATAAGAATACTTTTTTTAATGCCGATTTCTGCGTGCCGCATAGCGACATTTGCTAGAGAAATTTCAACATGGCAGGATACCTCACGAATGTAACCAGCACTAATAAGGGGATAACCAAAGCTGAAAATTCACGTGGTGTTCACGCCGGGATTTGATCCCAGGCGTTCGGCGTCATATGTTAAATTTTTAGCAGATTTGAGTTCTTGCCACGTAAATGTCGTCCCATTAAAATTAATCCCCCCATGTGTGTTTTTTATGGCCCAAAGAGGCAATCGTAATCCTATTTGAATTCTTCAAACTAGTTAAAATGTGTGAAATTTTCGTAGAATCTAATTTCAGTAAATGACACATGTAGTTTGGAATATGGCTGGCCCAAATATTTAATAATAGAATCAATCAGATTTATACAATCTTCCAGTTTTATAAACTACAAAGCTAAAAGTCCCTCGTTTCGATCAATGAAATATATTCATAATTGTCACAATATCTTTTATTGACATTTTCAATTATGCGGCATTTGGTTTTTAATTTTTCCACATTTTCATTTTGTGTTCATGTCCAGTGTTGTCTTGAATTGTGAGTGTCTGTTAATGGAGTAAAGTGTAACGATTTGACTGTATTCATTGGTTTTTTCGCAAAGTGATCTGTAGTCACGAATATATTGTATGATAGAGATGCCATTACAAAAAAATTGAATTTAATAAAAATTCATAAACACGACTGAAAAAGCGGAATTTTTAAGAAGAACAGTTATAGGGTTTCTGAAAATGAGGGATTTTTATGAAAATATTAATAGGGTTAATTTTTTTATCATTATGCATTTTTGGTGGCTGTTTTAAGTCTGCTAGTTTCCACTACCTAAAAAATTTTATAAATTGGTTTGATATAGCTTTGATTATAGCATCAAATAAATTATAGGACCCTCTTAACAAAAATTTAATATTTCTTAGTATTCCCCATTGCCAGTATGAATTTTAATTTGTCGTAAAATTCAGAGAAAACAAATTTTAATAATTCTTTCTCTTCATTTAAATGGCATCCCTTGAAATTTATTTAACAAATAAAATACATGCACTCTTCTTGTTGGTGATGCGGTGCATTAATTGCTGTTGTTGCCACTGGTCCTGCTGGTTCGTAATGCTCTTGTTTATTATTGAAACAGCAACAGAATCACCATCGCCATCAAGAACAACACCCGTTGGCGACCCCAACCGTTGGCCGGCCTATAACAATGGCAGCAGACAACTTGTTACCATATAAATGTCTGCCACACCATTAAATCCATTAAACGTTTCTGCCGGTTGTTTTCATTTGGCCTTTTCCTTCATACTCCTCTTGCCTCTATGTCAACGGCATTATTATCATCATCAGCAGCAACAACACGAGCAGTAGCAGCAGCATCAAAGGCATTGCTACGGTGCTCCTCCATGCCACAGTTTTGGGGAGGCAATACGATGATGTTGATGAGAAGGAAGGCAAAAAAGGAAATATTGAGTGTTTATTTTATGGATGTTTTAAAGAACACCAGCATCACATCAGGCATCACACATGAATATTTAATATTAAATGACCAATAAAAATAAGAGCAACAATAAAAAGGTCGATATGTGGTTGCACCGAAAAAAAAAAACTAAGATGTTTTGCAATAAATTTTCAATTAAGAAAACCTGAATTTTATGGTTTTTATAGACAAGGATGGATGAAATTAAAGGAAATCTTCTTTGAAATTCATTTCTGAATTTGAAAATTTGGTGGCACCTATATTTTGACAAAAAATTTGTTTTGTAGATAAAATCGTGACGGGATTTTATCTTCAATATTCATTATTGAGGTGTAATTTCTGCAAAATAAGGAGCCCTAGTGGGTCCAGAAGTGCTTGGAAGTTGGTCACCCCGAGCATATCAAATTTTGAATTACCTGCTGAACCGTCATTTATGGGCCAATTGGCTTGATTCTTCCTTTTCAAAGATAGAGCTCGTATAGTTCCACAAAACCGGGTGAAAATTATCCCTTCCTACAAAAATTCATTAATTTTTCCTTCAAAATGAGTATGAAATAAATTCATCGTTTCATTCATAGCAGCTAGGTTTTATGAAGTTTCAGCTCTTAAAATTTATAAATAACTAGCTGGACCGGTGTGCTTCGCTACATCTTAAAGTGTTTGCGGTCCCCTTTTGAATAAATCTTTCATTAGAATCCCATAATGTCCCGTTTGGTATACATATCGATTTAAGGCATAGTTTTGGGGTGGGGTAACTCCCAGGGAATTGACCCAAAACTTTATATAATTTTAACTATTAAGGCGATAGGAGAATGGATTGATGATAGAAGCAGCTCATACCATCACGGTATAATCCAAGCGACGATAGGAGACCTGGAAAGAAGGGAACAGGTTTCCGATCGGATACCTGAGACGACACTTGAGGTCAAATGCGAAGCACTGCTGCCAGCGGCACAGTCTTGGACTGACGGAACCCTAGTATTGTCATCTGGAAGATCATATTACATGGATCAAAGCTAAAGGAAAGAGTGTGCCTGGGGGTCTACATTGAAAACGCATGGACTGAGATCTGTTTTCGACTGTCCGACCATAATATGGTCCTTTAGGCGGAGATTCGGGCGATTACGGAATGCGTAAAGTGGTGTGGTGCTAACGCGTGGACGTCGAGTGTGAACATCTTTACGGACAGTAAACAGGCCATAAGGGCAATAACACCCTTCTCGGAGGATGGCACAAACCGCATCGTTTGGGTGCCGGACCATAACGCAGAATGAAAGGGCAGATAATTCGGCAGTGAAGGCCAGAGGTGTCGCCAATAAACTTGATTAAACCGAAGCCTTTTGGGGTGACGCAGTCAAAGTTAAGGGTGTGGAACACTGCTAAACAGTCGGTAGGATGGCGAAACTCTTATGGGGTGATCCGGATCGTGAGAGGCCGAGGCTATTATTGAAATGAAGTTAGAAGGAAGTCATTATAGCTGCAGGTATCAAAACGGAACCTATTTTCCGCCCTATTTTCACCAGGGGTTAAACTCTACCCTCTGTGAAAATTTCCTAAAAATCGGTTCAGCCGTTTTTTAGTCTATTTGGAACAAACACACAATGTACCAAGGATGTTGTCGAAGGGTTAATGGATAATTCCATTTTAAAAAAGTTCGACAGGTTACTTTTTTGAAGGTTCTGATTAAATTTTAATTTTGAGACTTTCTTAGAATTTTGCAATCCATCTTGGCCTAAAGGTTAGCATATCTGTATTAAAGCTGACAATACGGATTGGAATTCTTAGAACATAAAAAAACATTTTCTCATTCCTCATCCATGCAAAACTATTCTACTAAGTGATAACGCATTTCGAAACGTCTTAAGGACTTGATTATAAAAAGGATATTCTCTAAATGTGATGTGAATATAACTTGAATCGGAGAGCACATTGATACGAGAGAAGTTTATATACCCACATCTAGTGAGTACATCGTAAAGCATACTTCAGAGTTCGGAGCGGCACTATTAAAGCTTACTTTCTTGTTTAGTGCAACAAGCGACAAGTAAAACTCACTTTCAACTTTCGGATCCAACTTATCGACGATAGAAAAATCAGTCAAATTTTAAATTTACTATAGAAATTTTTGCATCGCAAATTTCTCTCCGTATACCGTAGTTGTAGTTTAATTCTTTCTTTTAAGAGTATTCATACAACATTTCATAGTTTATTCAACTACAATGCAACAAATAAAAAAGAAGGAAGAGAGTTGTTTGGTTGTTGAGTGCTGCTATATTACTCTTGGTTGTCGGTCTGGTTGATATTCGGCATCATTTCCTAGATTCTGATACTGTTGCATTTTCCCAATGTTGCTGTGGTGATGCTTATGGCGATGGCTTTGGCTATGGTGATGATGCTGATGGTTGGATATTGTTGATATAATGCTTTTTATTATTGTTGTATGTTAAATTACGCACATTAATGGTTTTCCCAGCTAATGGTGTGTGGCATGTTGCGACCCAACGTTTAGCACCGGGCGTTTTGATTGTTGTGCATATTATGAAATTTAAAATTTAATGGCTGCCCTAATAGGCAAAAAACTTGAAAATGGAAACATTTTAAATTTGTTGTTCAATTAAAGCTTTATGTACCAATAGCCATAGAATAGTGTAACACTGACATTCGGTTTTTAACATCTCGAAATATTGGTGACTTTTTAAGTCGATCTACGCCTGTCCCTTGGTATTGATTTGGTCGTTTGGGATTGTATCGGTGTTTCCAATAAGACCTTGAAAACTTTTGTTTTTTAAAAACCCTCAAACCATTTGAGATATTTCACAAACCTTATTATCCGTTTGAAGTACAATCAAAACATTTATGAATGGAACTCGACTTCATTGATATGGCCACCTCGACCATATGTCAATACGTTGGACCCAATTTTCGATGACTCGGTCACATATATCTGCCGACACGATGGCTATTTCCTGTTCAATGTTAACACTAAGCTCTTACAAAGTGGTCGGATTGTTGGCATAGACAAATGACTTGACTTAGCCCCAAAGAAAATAGTCTAGAGGCGTCAAATCGATTGGGCAATTTTTTAGATAACACTCTCATCAAACTTACCCTTCCAATAAATCGCTAGTAATGTGTGTGTGGGTATCCAACTCTATTGCCTTCCTTGAACATCGTCGTAATGTGGGTTGTTTGGCGCTAGTTCTATCGCTACTTTCATGGTGTGTTTATCCGATATTAATCTTCTTATTCCTGATGTAAGGATATTTGTCAGGGATACTAGACATTCAAAGAACTCACATCCGTTTGTAATTGTTTGGCCCGCCGACCTCACAATGCATTATAGAGAGAATTTTTATACTGGCCGAACCGTTCGTATGCGGAATCGACTTCCGGCTGATGTTTTTCCCACTCACTATGACATCTGGAGATTTAAAACAAATACGTACGTTTAAGCCTTTAAATATTTGCACCGTATCCAAGCCAGGTACGTCCATACCAACTCCCATATAAATAGGCCCAACGATTTGACCTTTTAAGCCCCTAGAAGTCCCAAATTTTGTTATGTGAAAATTATACCCCCTACCACCCTTGCCAAATCCCGCTCAGGTAGTTCAATAAATAGATATAGCCCCATATCAACCGCTTTCTGATTTTTATAGGCACTAGAAAACTACACATTTCAATAATTTGGATGAAATATGTCTTCACTTTTCGCAGAATCCTTTGTGGTGGATAACCAATATTTGGCCCGCCGAACTTAGCGTTTTCAGTCCATTCTCATATTGAGTCTATTGTCACGATAAGGAAGTACAAGCATTTTAAGTTATATTTTCAAAATCATATATCTATTATAGTAAGTAAAATTTTAGGTTTATTAAAAAATTTATTTCGTAAATTATATAATCAAATAAATTATATAATATACATTCAATGGGGATGGTTCAAGCTGAATTCAGTTGCAACCATTGCAATCCATTTCTTGCCATTCTTACCCCTAATACAAATGTCTTACAAAATTCCTTGGTCATCATGCCTTCAAAAGTATTTCGATAATACATCAGCACTCAAGTATCTATGAATAAATCTCATCTGCTCACTTAACATCATCTCATCTCCGTAGCTATCAAAAATAGCCAAAAAAAAAACAAATTCATTCAACAAATTGTTGTTTATTTGCCTGAAGCTAGTAGGTTGCTTGCATTCTCTATAAAAATATTTCTAGTGTATTTATTTCTCTTTCCCTTAAGCAAACGTTAATTATAAACATTTAAAAAATATTATACATTAAAAATTGAATACAATTAAATGTTCTGCATTATAATTTGTAAACATTTTATAATTATTTCATATACAAATCATAGGGGCTGGCCTGAGCATAGCATAACATATCTGCTAGGTTTATTTCAATAAAAAGAGACTTTTGTTGGGGGAGTGAGAGGCGGGCAGGTATATATGAAAACCATAAAACAAGGAAAAATGCGCTGAATTCAAATTTAAAATGATTTTAATGGGCCGCTAAACGGCCGCCTTGGGCTTGCATGGGATTTTGTTTTTTTTTTGTTGGTTTCTATTGTGGCTGATTTTATTGCAGCAATGAAATTGCTTGTGGAGCGACAAATTTCTAAATAGTTTTAAAAATTTTCCTAGGAACAACCAAAATCATTGCATTTGTATGTAGTTTTAGAAAGATGTATATTTCAAAACATCATTTTTTAAACGGGGCAAATATGTCGTAAAAACGATAGAGGAAAATTTAAAGGTTGTTTTTATTAATTAATTTTGTTGAACAATAATTTTTTTTACATTTATTTCTAATTTTCATTTCTACAGAAAATTTTGTCTACATTTTATTTCTATAGAAATTTTTTTTCCAAATATTATTTCTATAGAAATTTTTATCAATATTTTATTGCTATAGAAAATTTAACAAAATCTATTTGACAAAGGTGTTGATGAAGATATTTGGCGTTTCAGAAATCATGATCCACCAAGTGTTTTGAATAATAACACACACTTGCTCAACTTTTAAAGTTGAACTAAACTGCTATTCTTTGAATAGAAAGTTAAACTGCTTGAATAAAAAGTTAAACTTTGAATAGAAAGCATTGAATATAATCTCAAGCTAGAAGTGTTCGAAAAACCACGAAAAGTTTTGAAAGATCAAAATACAAGAGCGCATACAGACAAACCAAACAAACCGGCCCGTCGCTGTGCTGTAGGTCAATGGGGCCTTAGCACCAAAATCACAGGCAGTGACATTCAAATCATGTTCAAGTGGACAACAAAAAGAGTTTGGTAATGTTGATATTTTTGTTGTTCTTGGCATTGATGTTTAGTTTGTATTGGAATAGTGGAAAGTATCGATTTCTTCTCTCCTACGGCGCTAGGGAGAGTTAGAGGACTTATTGAGGCCTGTTTAAAAACAAAACCATGCTCTACACCATATTCAATAGTCTTTGGAAATGTAGGCTATCCTAATCTATTTGACAAAGGTGTTGATGAAGAACATGGCGCATCAGAAATCATGATCCACCAAGCCAGTTAAAGTGTTTTGAATAACAACACACACGTGCTCCACTTTTATAAGTTCCTTGCTAAGCTGTTCTTTGAAAAAAAAAAGCATTGAATATGATCTCGGGCTAGAAGATGTTCACAAATAATGATCCACCTAGCCAGTCAAAATGTTTTGAATAATAACACACACTTGCTCAAATTTTATAAGTTCTTTGCTATGCTATTTTTTTTTTTTTTTGAATAGAAAGCATTGAATATGATCGCGAGCTAGAAGAAATTCGAAAAATCACGAAAAGATTTTAAAGATCAAAATACCAGAGCCTAAACAGACAAACCAAACGAACCGGCCCGTCGCTGTGCTGTAAGTCAATGCGGCATTGGCACAAAAAGCACTGGCAGTGACATTTAAAGAATGATGAAGTGCACATGACGTATCAGAAATCATGATCCACCAAGCTAGTTAAATTCTTTTGAATAATAACACACACTTCCTCAAGCATTGAATATGATCTCGAGCTAGAAGATCATTGAAATATCACGAAACGATTTTAAAGATCAAAATACAAGAGCGCAAACAGACAAAATTTTATTCCAATAGAAAATTTTGCCAAAATTTTATTTCTATAGAAATTTTCTCAAAATTGTATTTATGCAAAATTTTCAATATCTAATGTCTATAGAAAATATTGTCAAAATTTTATTTCTTAGAATATTTTGTAAAAACTTATTTCTATAGGAAATTTTTGTCAAAATTTAATTTCTCTAGGAAATTTTTGTCAAAATTTCATTTCTATAGGAAATTTTGTCCAAATTTTATTTCGTCTGTTTGCGCTTTCTTTTTATGGTCTTAAAATCTTATTGAGATTCCATTACAGAATATTGTCCGGCTTTAGACCATTATTTAATGCGTTCCATTCAAAAAGTATTATAGCTAAAAACATTTAAAAATCAGCAAAGAAACGTTTGTTGTTGGAAGCATTTGACTGGTTTCCCGTATCGCGATTTCATTTTCGACCAAGAAAAATCATCAGCAGGAGATGTCAAATGGATCATAGTGCTTTACAACCATTCCAACTAGAGTAAGTTGTAAAGCAAGTCAAGTCGTCTAAAAGAGCCGTGTTCGTATTCAGATTTGTGCTTTACAACTAACTCTAGTTGGAATGGTTGTAAAGCACCATGACCCATTTGACATCTCCTACTGATGATTTTTCATGGTCGGAAATGAAATCGCGATACGGGAAATCAGTCAAATGCTTCTAGCAACAAGACACTTTTTGTTGATTTTTAAATGTTTTTTGCTATACAATTTTTTGAATATAACGCATTAAATAATGTTCTAAAGCCGGACAATATCCTGCAAATGTTATTTCTTTAGGACATTTTGTCAACATTTTATTTCTATAGAAAATTGTGCCAAAATTTAATTTCTATAGAAAATTTTGTTCAAATTTGTTTTTCTCATCCTTGTTTTTTCTCACCCTCTCCATTGAATACGTTTCCTGCATTTTAATTCCTTTATTTCTATTATTTATTAAATCTTTACCCCCGAAAATTTCTGCACATTTTTTATTAACAGCTTAAGCAAATATTGTGAATTTTCAAAATGATTTGTTTGCAACATAATTGCAGTCAAGCATAAAATGAGACGCTGTTATGCTTCGTTTGCTTTTGCCTATTTGTGTTTTTGTCCTGTAGAAAAGTGCATTATGACCAAAGGCAAAATGGCATTGGAATAAAGTACAAAGTATAAAAACCCCCGCAAAAAACTATATCAAAGAGAGCGCAAAGTAAAATACAAGGTTCAGAGTAGTGGGAAAATTTGCGAAAAAAAAGAACTTAATCGAAAGTACTTAACAAAAATAATCTCAACAAAGTCGTCAACGTCATCGTTGAGCAGCTCATAAAAAAGTGGCTTTTGGTCATAACTTTTGCCAGAGTTTCACAAGAGGAAGGCCAGCTATGAGAAAGTATTTGAAGTTGGCGGAAACTCTAAGGACTCCCTTAGGCTATTGAGGATAATAATCCAGATGACTTGTATGTAAATCAAAGAATGAAATCATTAAGTGGTCTTTGATGTTTAAACTTATTGACGAATTGTTGTTTGTTTTTTTCCCTTTTCGTATTTCGAAAGTTTGGCAAAGGAACTTTTTGTCAACTCAAAAGAGTCGCTGAAGAGCAATGGGGATGTGATAAATCTGGTTTAATTTTCAGTTTTTATTGAAGTGTCATCAATAGCGAAAATTTCATTGAAATTTTGTCTTTATAAAAAATTTCATAGAAATTTTATTTTTAGAGAAACTTTCTAAGACATTTTGTCTTTGTAGAAAATCTTGTCTTAGAGAAAATTTCATAAAAATTAAGGTCTTAGAGAAAATTACACTCATATTTTGCCTTAGAGAAAATATCATAGAAATTTTGTCTTTAGAGAAAGTTTCATGAAAAGTTTGTCTTCAGTGAAAAATTCATAGAAATTTTGTCTTTAGGGAAAAATCCTTGCAAGATAGATGTAGTTCTTTTCCGCAGGAGATACACGTTACCTTCAATGGCACCTATCTTTTTGGGAGGAGAAAATGTTCCTTTTACTGAAAGCGGAAAATACCTGGGTGTTTTGCTGGACAGGGGACAGAAAATTTAATTTCAAATCCAACATTTTGGAAAGGGCAAGGAAGGCAACTCTTGCCCTATACACCTGCAAGAGAGCCATTGGCAAAAGTGGGGTGTTGAAACCGCGTGTCATGCACTGGGTATATACTACAGTTGTCAGACCGCGTGTCATGCACTGGGTATATACTGCAGTTGTCAAACCAATAATGCTATATGATGTTATGGTCTGGTGGACGGCGCTTCAAAAGTCCACCTACTATTCAATACTCAACTGGATCCAAAGGATGGCTTGTTTGTGCATAAAAGCCGCACTGAGGACGACACCATCTGATGCACTGAATTTAATGCTGCATCTTTTGCCTCTAGACATTGTGGCTACCCAAATTGCAGCGACCACTGTCGTGAGGTTAAGGGAGCTTTCTCATTGGTCATGTGGCGCCTCCGGACACTGTGTTATCCTTTATACAATGCCCCATATCCCAGGCAGTGTGGATTACACATTGCCTGAGCCGCTTTCTAATAAATAAATATCCCTGGTAATAGAAGTAACATAGACTTCTATAGACAAGGTGGGCTTTGGGTGTACTCTGAAGAACTTGGACTCGTCATATCGAGAAGGTTATCCGACCATTGCAGTGAGTATCAAGCGGAGATCCTTGCAAATAACTAATGGAATGCCTAAGATATAATGTCATAACGATTGGCATAAATATCTTCTCAGACAGCCAGGCAGCTTTCAAATCCGTGAAGAACGTATTTCTGAATTTAAGAATCGCCCTCGACTCTTGCAGATCTTTCAACAATATGGCTGAACAGTTAAAAATTCACCTGTTCTGGGTGCTGGGGCACAGAGATATCCCACGGAATTATAGAGCGGAATGGCTCGCGAGACTATGAGCTACCTTTCACATTCTAGGGGAACTGGAATCTGTGTATATGCCTCTAGCGACATGTAAGCTAAGTCTTCAGGATCAGGCCCGAGAGGCAACGGATAATAGATGGTCACAAAGGCGGGGCTGTGGGCATTCCAAATTATTTTGCCTGGTCTGGACTTGAAGAGGTCTACCGCTTTGCTGTCGCCGGCTAGAACAGACGTCTCAGTCATTTTGTCCGTCATGACATGTCATTATCTGATCTGAAAACATGCTGACAGACTGAAGATTGCCAGTAACGACTTTTGCCGAAACTCTGAGGACATCGAGAAAGAAGAGACTATAGAACATCTGCTGTGTGTGTCCCGCAAAGGCAGTTAGAAGGATTTCCTCTTAAGGTACTCATTTCTTTGCGAACTTGTCTGATTAGCGAATGTGAACATTCGCAAGTTGTTGGGCTTTTTAAAGCGATCTGGATGGTTCAACGGTAGGACGAAAACGCCTAAGTGAGTCTGATGGCAGACTGCCACTTAAACCTAACCTTACCTAGTTGTTGTTGTTGTTGTAGCAATGTTTTATACACTGAGGGGGCCCTTACCGATGAAGAACTCCATAGGGTCAATCCGGTACGTACATGGAATTGAGTCTTACCTAGTTTGGAAATGGGCTATATCGGACTATATCTTGAGATAGCTCCCATATAGACCAATCTGCCGATTTGAAGTCTTAGGCCCATTAAAGCCACATTTATTGTCCGATTTTGCTGAAATTTGGGAGAGTGAGTTGTGTTAGGCCACTCGACATCTTTCTTCCCATTGGCCCAGATAGGTTCAGATTTGCCATATAGACCGATTTCTCGATTTAAGGTCTGGGCCCATAAAAGGCTTATTTTTTGACCGATTTCGTCGAAATTCGGGACAGTGAGTTGTGTTGGGCCTTTCGACATCCTTCTGCAATTTGGTCCAGATCTGTCAAAACTGATCTCTCGGTCTTTGCACTATCAAGATTGGTCTATATATCCATTTGGCGGCCTTTAGGGGTGGGGTGGCCACCCCTAGGTGCCCCACCCAAAATTTGGATACCAAATTTTTGTTTTGTATACCCTCCACCATAGTATGGGGTTCGGTTGGGCCATATCGGTCCTTGTTATATCCTTCACCATAGGATGGGGAGTATGCTAATTTCATAATTCCGAGTGCTCAATACTTATCCGATTTGCCCGGATTTTTTTTTTTATTTTGATTTCCAAACAATTGCCTTGAGTATGGTCTAAATCAGTTAATATCCCGATAAAGCCACCATATAAACCGATCTCCCGATTAGACTTCTTGTGCTTCTTGAGGGCGAAATTCTTATCAATATAGCTCCCATATAAACCGATCTCCCAGTTTGACTTTTTGAGCCTCTGGAGGGCGTAATTATTACTCGATTTGCCTGAATTTTTGGAGGTGGTGTTTTTCTATGATTCAAAGAACTTGACAAATGCGATCCATGGTGAAGGGTATATAAGATTCGGACCGGCCGAAATAAGCACGCTTTTACTTGTTCTCATATAACTGCAATATTAACCGATCTTCAGATTTAAAGTCTGAAGCCTCCAGAGGGAGCAGTACTTATCCATTTGGCTGAAATTTTGCATGCAAGTTTGGCAAGTATGATCCAAATGGGTCCATAACCTGATATAGTTGCACGTAAACTTTTGCTTTGACTTTCAACAACCATTCTAGACATGGTCCTTATTGGTCCATAATCTGATATAGCTCCCATATAAACTGATCGCCATATCGGTCCATAACTTGATGCATCTCCTATATATTTGAAAAGTCAAAATGAGCCTTTAGAAGCCTCAATTTTCATCCGATTTGACTGAAATTTAGAACAAAGACTTGAGTTATGACTTTTAGCATCCATGCCAAGTACGATCCGAAACGGTCTATAAACAGATATAGCCTCTATATAAAACGGTCCCCCGATTTGACGTCTTTAGCTCTTAGAAACTTAAATTTTTAGCCGATTTGACAGAAATTTGGAACAAAGACTTGACATGACATGATTTTCAACATCCATGCCAAGTATGATCCGAATCGGTCAATAAACAAATATAGCCCCCATATAAATCGATCCCCGGATTTGATTTCTTAAGTCCTTAGAAGCCTCAACTTCATCCGATTTGTCTGAAAAGCCTCAATTAAAATCAATTAAAAGCCTCAATTATCATCCGATTTGGCTGAAATTTGGAACAAGGCTTGAGTTATGATTTCCAACATCCATGCCAAATAGAATTCGAATCGGTTTATAATCAGATAAAAATCGACCCCCGGATTTGATTTCTTGAGTCCTTAGCAGCCTCAATTTTCATCCCATTTGTCTGAAATTTGAAGCAAAGACTTGAGTTATGACCCCCAAACACCCATGTCAAGTATGATTCAAATCGGTCTATATACACATGTAGGCCCCATATAAACCGATCCCCGTAATTGACTTCTTGAGCCCTTAGAAGCCTAAATTTTCACCTGATTTTGACCCAAATCCCCATCTTATGCCTCACAACATTAGTGCCAAGTTTTATCCGAATCGGTCAATATGCTGATATAGGCCCTCCTAAGTACCGATATCCCGGTCTCACTTCTTGAGACCAAAATATTTAAAATACAGATTCAGTTAATAAGGGTACACTTTCAGCGGAATCCATGGTGGTGGGTGCTCAAGATTCGGGCTGCCGAACTTAACACGCTTTAACTTGGTGATTACTAAAAGAGTGTACAAAATTTTTCGCCTATATCGTTTCATTCATATCCGAGATCTGGGTAGAATATTTCATTTCATGTAAATTTTATCATTTGAGAAAAAGTTTCATAGAAATGTATCCTTTCGAAGGTTTTGCCTTAACTGTTCCCTTTTATTATTTTCATTGACCTTAGCTAATATGGTATTGACCTAGTTTTACCATGTAAATTTTCTAGCATTCTTACATCTCTTAAATCGTTTAATTTATTCCGTCTCAAGTTTAATGCTGAGGGTTGATGTTGATACTGGAATCTCAGTGGGCGCTAGTATGCAACAATTCACAAAAAAACCCAAAAAATCTCTGTATTAGCCTAATAATAGCGTCTAATCACAAGCATTGGAATGCAAACTAAACCAGAATTTACCAAATATGTGCATTGTAAACTGTTCATGCAAGCTTTGAATGCATGAGGATGATGGATTTTGGGCGCGTATACCATAGAAGCTTGAGCTGTGGCCTATGTTGGGTGGGTGTTTCAATGCAATGGAATGCCAAAGGCAGCAACAGAATTTACAACTGACCCAACGGCGACTGCTCCAGTGCAATTGGCGGGTTATTCAATGATGTCGATTTCATTGCTACTTGTCAGAGCTCATGACGATGCTTGGTCAGTGGGCAATAAAAGTATGCGCCGCCTCCGCTTACAAACCAATTAAAACTCAAAGAACCATGAAGGCCTTTTGTTATTTTGGTTGTTTATGTTTTTTTTTTCCCTCGAACCAGCCAACCAACTAACCTTTCTTGCAGCTTTTCTTTGATTCGGATTTTATGCTTTACTGTAAGTGACCGAAAAGTACACATTTCTGCTAACGAGAAAATTAAAAACATTTCGTTTTCCTTTTTTTTAAGGGTTTTCTGCATCTTTAGTTGATTTTTTGTTTGTTTTTTCTTTGCTGTTGTGGTTTCTTTTGGATTTTTTCTTGTTTACTGAAAAGCTTAAAATTAGTTGTGTAAAATTGTGAACAAGCTAAGAAAACGGAACATGATTTGCTTTAGAGCTCAAATTCTATAATTTATGCAAATTAATGATGGTTTGTAATGAGCTGACGTCATGACAAACTCCTGCAAGCTTCCAATTTTAAAAACCATGCCACTGACTTGTTGCACAAATGAGCACCTATTCCTCTAGAATATTTGGGTTAAACCAGATTTGATTTGATTTATCGCAAAAAAAAAAATCTGTCATTACACGAAAACACATGCATTGGGAAAAAGTACAGCTGATAGACAGGGTTGTCGAGCGTGGTTAATGTGGTAATTTTAGCATAGAGGCGTTTTCGCAATGAATACGATTCAGAGACAACATACCAACGCACGGCCCTTGAAGCCATTACACCTAATATGATTAGAAAGTCTTCTAACCAAAGATGAAACGCGTCTTTATAGTGGTTCGTGTATGTTGCTATCTCTGGCTTTCCTTTTCCATTTGCAAAGAAAATCTCCGATCATTAAGTCCATCTCGAAGGAGAAACAAACAAAAATTGTGCAATTTAATAATCATCGCTCCAACAGGCAAAAAACTTGAAAAATTAGGAGTGTTTCTTTTTATTCTCTAGTATTTTTTGGAAAAATCTATTGTACTAATTATTTTTTTCTTTTAGGTATGTTTTCATGATAGAATGGAATATGCTGTACCATAGTGGTAAGTTTTTGTCACAAATTGAAGTATAATCATATGCGGTTGACTTTACTAAGTTTTAAAACAAATAACTTTATCCTAAAGAAGAGCCTCTGTCAAAAGGCCAAACTCGCCGCTTAATGGTGGCTGCATGGTATTCACAGGCATTCCATTATAGAAACTTCGATTATTTTGTTTATAAAAAAATATTATCCTCTAGTATAACAGTATAACACTTTGCCAAGGGCTTTTAAAAGATCACAAATTTTAACTTAGTTTGTTTTGTTTTTTAACATAAAATTTTTGTTCACTAGCGTGACGCTGCTGGACGGCCATATTCTAATGTGGCAACATATTCTCATTTTTTATAGCTTTCATCTTCTTTGTCGCACCGCTTAGAAATAAATAGTAAATGAATAAAATGTCTAAAAAGAATGCAATTTATGTGTGTCGACAAGTAGTTGCCGATTTAAGACTTGCAACATGGGCTAGAAAACAGGGAATATTTAGTCAAACTTAAGACAAGATCTGTAAAAAAAAGTAACACTGGCCAAAATTTTAGATTGTTAGCACAACGAAAATTTGCTTTGTCATTTTTAGAAGGAAAATATCGAGTTAAATAAAATAAATACTTAGTAGAGTTACACACAATACATTAAAAATATTCTGCAAACACTCTAACAGAGATTTGTTGCAAAAGCATTAGCGGATGACATAAAATTTTTGTCTCAAGATAAAAAGTCTAAATTTTCCAGGAACATTGCCTCAAGAAACAATGGGGAAACTTATTTTATACTGTCGAATTGAAGTTATATAAGCGTCTAGCCGAACCGGGCCCGCTACGCTGCGCCTTCTTTAACTCTCTAATATCTTTTTGGGGTGGGGACACTTCGCCCTGATTGTGGATATCGAATTCGTGCCATTGCAGCCTATGTCCGCCTATCACGCCAAACGCCTGCATTCGAACCTTGTCAAGAATATCGGACAAAATTTAAAGCGGTGGTTATCCCCTCTTAATGCTGGCGACATTTGCAAAGTACCATGCCATGCATGGTCATGTAAAAAATTCTCCCCGAAGAGGTTTCGCCCTGAGTCACGCCAGTTGCACTCGGTTATAAAAAAAGTCCCTTAACATTGAGTTTAAACTTGAATCGGAAAGCTGTCATTGATGTGTGAGAAGTTTGCCCCTTCTAGGTTCCTGGGTAAATTTTTACTCCATTCCCAAATGTCTTTGGGAGTGGAGTAATGTATTACCGTATTGGTAAATATTGGGTTACCCAAAAAGCAATTGCGGATTTTTCATATAGTCGACGTTGACAAATTTTTTCACAGCTTGTGACTCTGTAATTGCATTCTTTCTTCTGTCAGTTATCAGCTGTTAATTTTAGCTTTCTTTAGAAAAAAAGTGTAAAAAAGTATATTTGATTAAAGTTCATTCTAAGTTTTATTAAAAATGCATTTACTTTCTTTTAAAAAATCCCCAATTACTTTTTGGGCAACCCAATATTTTCGGTTTAGGGGGTATTTTGGGGGTGGCCACCCAGACACTTGGCCCTTAAAGTAAATATACGCTTCGTGCTCTACATTCAAATACATTTTATATGAGCTCCATAATGGCATGATCTGTAAATAAGTTCCGTTTGAAGGTGGGGTGAAGCACAGGGTCTTTGCCCTGAAAATGAGTCATGAATTTCCCGAAAATCAATCAGATTCTTTTATATAATAGGGAGATATTTTGGGGTCGGGCGGTTCCCCAAACACATGGCTCTTCAATTAAATTTCTCAAGCACCCTTCGTTTGAGCTCTATATTGTCGTGATTGATCTATACATCCATTTACCGGGTTTTGGTTGCCCCCGAGGCACCCGACTCCAGCAATAGAAGCCATGTTTTGTTTTAGGTGACTGTAAGAGTGCAAACTAAATTCGAACGAATTGCATTACCAATCACCGAGATCTGATGTTTTTGAAATTAGGGTAATGTGAAGTGCTTTTAAAGGGAGGGATGGTACCTCAGACATTTCGAATCAACTACTAATCCCTTTAATTTGACCCCCAATTGCCATGGTCGGTAAATATGAGCCGTTTGGAGGGTGTTTTGGGGTAGGGGCGGCCACCAGCACTTTATCCTAAAAATAGATATCAAATTCTGTCTTTACTCCCAAATACCGTTGATTTGAGCTCCGTATTGCCATAATCGGAAATGAAGTTCATTTTAGGGTATGCTTTAGGGCGTACCCCCAAACACTTGGCTCCAAAATTGGTTTTGGTTTTCTACTCTCAAATACCTTTTTAATTAAGGTCCCATATTGTCAATCAACCTATTTGAATTATTTTTGGAAAGAAAAGCGCCACCTAGACTTGCATGCAAATTTTAATGTCATATTCGTAATCCACTCCCAAATACCTTTAGACATGGTCGTCTAATATGCCCATTTGGGGGTGGATCGACCTCCCATTACTTGTACCTAATTTTTTTATGCCATATTTGTGATCTACTGTCGAATATTTTCATTTGAAACCCATATTGACATTATCGTCGAATATGTCCGTTTAGAAGAATTTTTAGGTTAGGGTGGTCCCCTAAGTACGATATTCGGTTTCTACTCTCCAATACCTCTCATCTGATACCCATATTGTTCGCATCGGTCCACTTTTCATTTTGGGTGGTGTTTTTGGGGTAAGGGAGGGTGCGCCCCCCTTAGCCGATATCAAAATATTATATAGCCTATGTGTCGTTCTACACTATGAAACTTTTAAGAAAATCGGTTCAGCCGTTTTTGATTCTACGGAACAAACAAACAAACCATGAGGCGTTTTTGGTGGTTAGGGTGACCCCCTATACTTCGATCAGATTTTGTATACCAGATTCGTAATCTACTCCCGAATACCTTTTATTTGAGCCCCATATTGACATGAACGGATTTAGGCGGGGAAGGCCAGAGGACTGCCCTCAATAAACTTGGTTAATCCGAAGCCTTTCGGGTTGACGCAGTCCGAGTTACGGGAGTGGGCGACGAATGCGCATGCAACAATGTGGAACAGGGAAACGGTCGGTAGGACGGCGAAAATCCTATCGGGGATACTGATCGTGAGAAGATGAGGCTATTACTGAAAGAAAGAAAGAAGGTCAGTATAGCTATTAGTATCATAACGGGACTCTAAGAGCTCACTTATATAAAATCGGTGCGGCAGGTGATCGCATGTGTACTGGCATAGGTGTATGTCCACAGTGGCATGGGGCGGATTAATATCTGCACCCTCTTTTTAACCTAACCTGAGTTTTTTTAATATTTTTTTCGGTTTTTGACGATTTTGATGTTTTTTTTTTAATTTGTATTTTTTTTAATTTAATTTTTATTTCTTCACTGTGCGTATCTCATTCTCCTTGCACCACCCCACAACACCTCATTGCAATTCGAATGTTTGGGGCGAATAATGACGAGCAACTGAAAAGCGTCATGATTTACACAAATATTGCCTGCAGCATTAACTGCAATGGCACGTAAATTTTCTATAACATTAAGTGCGAAAGAAATATGCAGCTGCATTAATCTCTTTAGATTAAATATAGAATATTAGTTGTCGCCGCCACGGCCGACGTCCGTCTGCAACTGCATCGTCGTCGTCGTCGTCTTTTTAATTAATTTTTTCTTATAAGCGAATTTCTTTAGATATGTTTTAAATATCTATTTAAATTTAAACTTGTGAGTGAGCATAGAGAAAAAATTAATGACATTTTAAATTACCTTCGTAGATAAAACGGCAAATGCATATGGAAGGAAGGACAAACGGAGAGACAAACAGACGGACGGACGGACGGACAAATGGTTGTATGTGTGCAAAATCTACAAAATCTGTCCATAGCATATCGTCTGAGTAGAATTTGATTTGCTGCCATACTTTGGGCTTAAAAGCATGATGATGGCTCTTTTGCATAGCTCTAGCTGGCAATTGGCTTATAAAAGATACTTTGCTGATTGAAATCTATGGCTATACATATTCTTGGTGCTGTTTTTTTGTTGGTTTCTTGGTTTGCATTGCTAATTGTGTGGCAAATTGAATAGATCGCCGTTGATTTTTGACTGTTGCGCTCAACTTTACTCAATTTCCGGTTTTTTTCTTAAGTATGTGGCAATTGGTTTGTTGTTTTAATTGAAAATTGTATTTTGGAAAGATTTTCGTCATGAGTCATAAAGACAAGGGTTTATCAATAAACTTACATCGAATTTTAGATACAAGTTTTCGGAAGCCTTTTTCTCTAGAATAAATCTGAAGTTCGTGGTAAGCCTCTTAACCAATAAATCAATGCCATGAGACAATCAAATCAAAATCAAAACAAGTAAAAAGGCATTAAGTTCGGCCGGATACCCACCACCTCGAATATATATGTAAACCCCCTTTCGTCACAATCCGGTAAAAATTGGATAACTTTCAAATTTCAAAAAAAAATCGGGTAATAAATAAAGCTTTTATAAGCTTCAGACCCATAATCGGCACATTGGTCTATATGACAGCTATATCTAAATACAGTCTGATCTTTACCATATTTGGGTCGGATGGCGGGTAGACTAAAACTACTTACTGTTTTAAATTTCAGCGAAATCGGATAAAAAATAAAGCTTTTGTTAGCTTCAGACCCTTTATCGGGAAATCGGTTGTATGGCAGCTTTATCTAAATATAGTCCGATTCGAACCATATTTGGGACGGATGTCGGGAGATCTAAAACTACCCACTGTTTCAAATTTCAGCGAAATCGGTCAATAAATAGAGCTTATATGGGCTTTAGACCCTTTATTGGCAGATTGGTCTATATGGCAGTTATATCTAAATATAGTCCGATTTGATCCATATTTAGATCAGATGTGAGGAGGCTTAAAGTAACCCTCTGTTTCAAATTGCAGCGAAATCTGGTAATAAATAAAGTTGTTATGGGCTTCAGATCCTTTATCGGCAGATCGGTCTATATGGCAGCTATATCTAAATATAGTCCGATTTTAACCATATTTAGATCAGATGTGAGAAGGCATAAAGTAAACCTTTGTTCCAAATTTCTGCGAAATCGGGTAATAAATGAAGTTGTTATGGGCTTCAGACCCTTTATCGGCAGATCGGTCTATATGGCAGCTATATCTAAATATAGTCCGATCTATTTGGGTCCTATGTTAGAAGGCATAAAACTACTTACTGTTTCAAATTTTAGCGAAATCGGTTAAAAAATAAAGCTTTTATGGGCTTCAGACCCATAATTAGGAGATCGGTCTATATGACAGCTATATCTAAATATAGTTCAATCTAGACCATATTTGGGTCAGATGTCGGGAGGCCTTAATTTACTCACTGTTTGAAATTTCATTGGGTAATAAATAAAGCTTTTATTGGTTTCAGACCCTTTCTCGGCAGATCGGTCTATATGGCAGCTATATCTAAATATGGTTCATTTTGGACCATATTTGGGTCAGATGTCATGAGGCCTTAATTTACTGATTGTTTCAAATTTCAGCGAAATTGGATGAAAAATATACCATTTATGGGCATTAGACCCTTTATCGGCAGATCGGTCTATATAGCAGCTATATCCAAATATGGTCCGATTTATCCCGTTCAAGAACTTAACCAGCGTGCACCAAAAAGACGTATCTGTGCCAAATTTCAGCTTAATATCTCAATTTTTGAAGGTTGTAGAATGATTACAACAGACGGACGGACTGACAGATAGACAGACACACGGAAATCGTTAAATCGTCTTAGAATTTTACGACGATCCGAAATATATATACTTTGTAGGGTCGGCAATTGATATTTCGACGGAATGACTAAATGAATATACCCCCTTTACTACGGTGGTGGGTATAAACAAGTAAAAAGGCGTTAAGTTCGGCCGGGCCGAACTTTGAATACCCACCTCCTCGGGCATATATATGTAAACCACCTTTCATTAAAATCCGGTGAAAATTGCACACCTTATGTTCCATAGCAGTAATATCGAAATGTGTTCCGATTTGGACTAAATAATAATAAGTACAGTAGCTATATCAAAAAATAAACCAATCTGAACCACATACGACACGGATGTCGAAAATCCTAACATAAGTCACTGTGTTAAATTTCAGAAATTTCAGTGAAATCGGATAATAATTACGTTTTTTATGGGGCCAAGACTTTAAACCGAGATATTGGTCCAAATCTGGACCGATTTGGGCCAAGCAGAACAATTTCGAAGAGCCTTACACAAAGCACTGTCTTAAATTTCGGCGAAATCGGACAATAAATGCGTCTTTTATGGGCCCAAAACCGTATATAGAGTGATCGGACCGATCGGACCAAATCTGGACCGATCTGTGTCATATTGCAGAAGTATGTCAAGGGGTTTAACTTAACTCACTGTCCCAAATTTCGGCGACATTGGTCAATAATTGCGCTTTGTATAGGCCCAAAACCTTAAATCGAGAAATCGGTGTATATGGCAGCTATATCCAAATCTGGACCGATCTGTGCCATATTGCAGAAGTATGTTAAGGGGCTTAACTTGACTCACTGTCCCAAATTTCGGCGACTTTGGACAATAATTGCGCCTTTTATAGGTCCAAAACCTTAAATCAAGAAATCGGTCTATATGGCAGCTATATCCAAATCTACACCGATCTGGGCCAAATTGACGAAGGATGTTGGAGGGCCCAACACAACTCACTGTCACAAATTTCAGCAAAATCGGATAATAAATGTGGCTTTTATGGGTGTAAGATCCTAAATCGGAGGATCGGTCTATATGGCAGCTATAACTAAATCTGGACCGATGTGGGCTAAATTGAAGAAGAATGTTGAAAAGCCTAGCATAACTCACCTTCACAAATTTCGGCAAAATCGGACAATAAATGCGCCTTTTATGGGCCCAAAACCTTAAATCGAGAAATCGGTCTATATGGCAGCTATATCCAAATCTGGACCGATCTGGGCCAAATTAAAGAAGGACGTCGATTTGCCTAACACAACTCATTGTCCTGAATTTCATCAAAATCGGATAATAAATGTGGCTTTAATGGGCCTAAGGCCCTAAATCGAGAAATAGGTCTATATGGCAGGTATATCCAAATCCGGACCGATCTGGGCCAAATTAAAGAAGAAGAATGTCGATTTGCCAAACACAACTCATTGCCCTAAATTTCATTAAAATCGGATAACAAATGTGGCTTTTATGGGTCTAAGACCCTAAATCGGCGGATCGGTCTATATGGGGGCTATATTAAGATATAGTCCGATATAGCCCATCTTCGAACTTAACCTGCTTATGGTAAAAAAAAAGAATCTTTGCAAAGTTTCAGCTCAATATCTCTATTTTTAAAGACTGTAGCGTGATTTCAACAGAAAGACGGACGTACACCTCTAGATCGTCTTAGATTTTTATGCTGATCAAGAAAATATATTTATAGGGTCGGAAATGCATATTTCAATGTGTTGCAAACGGAATGACTAAATGAATATACCCCCTATACTACGGTGGTGGGTATAGAAAATGTATTTAGACCATAGTTATGAACTTTTGGCCAATAGTTGACGAACATGGAGCACATTGTGCCAAACATTGTGCCAATCGGAATTTAATTGAATTCTAAAAGGCAACCCAAATTCACCCGTTGTTCCACCTATTCTATTTTACCTACATACACATGCTATGCATCTACAACATGGACTTTAATATTCCATTTTGTCATTAAATGTCAATTACCACTCTCTATGATAATTGCGCGTCCAAAGGCAAACAATTTTTGTCAATAAAACACAACATTTTAAAATGGTGGCCAAAAACACATATCTAACAAAAGTTGTAAATAATATCTCATCAAAACATTAGCGGTAGTTATTACAAACAATTTAAATAGAAACAACAAATGGGTGGCGGCCACAATGCTGATGATGATGGTGGTTATCATCAATGCCACCAGCAGCAACAATGTATTCTATGATAATATTTTAAATTTATTTTCAAAATTTATCACCCCTACACATACATACACACCCATCCACACATTATCATTGTAATTATGTTTTTAAATGCTGCTCATACATATTCAATGGGGGCATTTTAGCAAATGCGCTTTAAGTCCAAAAGTATTCAAAAGCAGCAAAAACTTGTATACTTGTTAGACTGTCTGTGTGTGTTTTTGTGTTTATGTGTTGGTGTATGTTGTATGTCTGATGTCTCGCAATTCAGGCAAGAGAATGAAAACAAACCCCTGTGCTAGTATGTGTTTCGATGGCCAAAGGCATTAGAGCTTTTGTTATTGGCCAAGTTAGAAAAAAAACAATAAAAAAAAAACAATAGAAAATGTTGTCTTAAATCGTTTGCAAATGTCTATGTGAGTAAGAGAAGGAGACAGAAATAGAGGCGAAAGATTTGAATAGAAAAATGCTTTAAAGAATTTAAATTGCTTACACAAAGCAAATAGCTAAAGTTTTGCTTTTATGTGCTAGCTTTGATTGCTGCCCTACAGTAGGCGCTGTGGACCTTTTGCCTTAGAAGACCACGTAGGAATTAGCAAATTTTTATGAATTTGAATTTCTATCTGCGACTCTAAGGAGTATATAAAGGGTGATATTTTAAGAGCTATAGGAAAGTTGTGCAAAAAAAAAAAACACATGAAATTCAGAAAAATACATTAAACATTTATATGAATCGATAGTACGGTCCATATACAGTCGGACTTCTCTATAACGTAGCAGTTGGGGACCGACGAAATACTACGTTATAGAGAAACTTCGTTACACTCACCAAAATTAGGAACACACAGTGGGATTGAGTCGAAAAAATGGAAAAAAATCTGCCGTTTTAGAACGGGTAGCAATAACTCTATGAAATAATGCTTTGAATGAATGGTAACAGCTGAGGTGCTACCGAGATTGTGCGCAAAATTTGAAGGGGTTAGGTGGTGCGGGCAACTTTAGTCAAGCCCCTTCATCAAATTCTTCATTTGTGATCCGATTTTCAAATTTGCAGTTTGCCCTTAAAAAACAAAAAATAAAAACTAACCGAATTATTTACTAAAATCCTCAAATACCCATGTCGTGCGAAGATGGTTTTTAAATCCGTCATAGTTGGCTTCAAGCTGACTTTTTTGTAGGGATTTTTGAGCACTTTCCAGCAAAATTTTTGGAAAATGGACCACAAATTAAGATGTGGCATCCCGAAAAAGTTTTCGAAATGCCCAGGTGACCAATTTTAGTGGCGTGCTAAGAGTCCCCAAAAAATTCGTTATAGAGAGATGAGTTTGTGTGAGTATTTCAACTTACACCTTAAAAACATTTCGTTACAGAGAAGTTTTCGCTATAGAGAAGTATTCGCTATTTAGAAGTATTCGCTATAGAGAAGTATTCGCTATAGAGAAGTATTCGCTATAGAGAAGTATTCGCTATAGAGAAGTATTCGCTATAGAGAAGTATTCGCTATAGAGAAGTATTCGCTATAGAGAAGTATTCGCTATAGAGAAGTATTCGCTATAGAGAAGTATTCGCTATAGAGAAGTATTCGCTATAGACAAGTTCGTTACAGAGAAGTTAAAACAGGTGGAATGGTTGAAAAAAGTTGTAACTTGAATTTTTATTCGTTATAGAGAACAGTTCGTTATAGAGAAGTTCGACTGTAATTTAAAGTTTGAAGATTATTCCAAGCTAATTTTGATCATGACTGCACCTCATATGGTTCATCCGCTTAGTCAAATTTGGGCATACTTTTTCCAACATTTCGCCTGGTATATCACGAATAAATGTCTCAATATTGTCTTCCAATGCGTCAATTGAAGCGGGCTTGTACGTATAGACACGAGCTTTAACAGAGCCCCCACAAAAAATAGTCCAAAGGTGTGTAATCGCACGATCTAGGCGGTCCATTGTTACGCGTGTCGAAAGGCATATGGCACCGTCTAGTTGAAACCACATGTCAAGCAAGTCAAGCTGTTGCATTTTGGGCAAAAAAAAAAAATGGATATCATGTCCCGACAGTGCTCACCATTCAAAGTTACGTTAGGATTAACATCATCTTTAAAGAAGTACGGTCCAATGATGCCACCAGCCCATAAACCGCAACAAGCTGTGACTTACTCAAGATGCAGCTCTTGTAGCTCTTGCAATGCTACTGGCTGATCTTCACTCGACAATTCTGTTGGTTTACGTACCCATTAAGCCAAAATTAAGCTTCGCTGCTGAACTGACCATAAAATGGAAGAAGCGCGCGATGAATTTTCTTTACAGAACACCCATTTTGATAATAAAATTCTATAATTTGCAAGCATTGTTCGTTTGTAAGACGATTTATGGTTAAATTATAGACCAAACTTAAGATGTTTGAAAACGTGCCTAAGCTGTTTAAACTAGTGTTGCCTAAAGGATAATAGCTAAAAAATCACCCTTTATAGCAGTGGCGGGCAAATGCACACATATTTGCGTACACGAACAAGAACACAAGCTCATGGGCTTGGAAATAATTCTCACATATACGTCCCTGGCCGTCCCGTACCGATCTGGCTTGATTTAAGGCCTTACTTACTTACATCACTTTAAATTAATTGGGTATGACACAACATTTGTTCCACTAGCCAATCATAGAATAGCGTTGCAAGCGCCTTGATTTTCTGCGCTCATTTTATAATTTCTGACACCAAGTTTCGAAGTGTCTCCCATCACTTGATCTTTCCATCGGTCTTTTGGTCGTCTCAGTTTGCGTGTACCACCGTGTTTTTTTTCAAAAAGATTTTTTTGCTGGATCTTCTTTATCCATCCTGACAACATGGCCTAGCCAACGCATTCGTTGTATTGCGATACGTGTAACTATGCTATAGTCGTCATACAGCTCAATCAGCTCGTGATTCATACGACGCCTATATTCTCCATTAACGCCAACTGGTCCATATATTTTACGAAGAATCTTTCTCTCAAATACTCCAAGCACTGCCTCATCTGCCTTCACAAGTACGCATGCTTCAGAACCATATAAGAACATGGTTAGCATCAGTGTCTTGCATAGTGTAATCTTCGAATGTCGAGAGGTGGCCTTGTTTCTCAACTGCTGACTTTATCCAAAGTAGCATATGTTTGCCAGTATTATTCTTCGCTTTATCTCAAAACTGGTGTCATTCGTTTCGGCTACGGCGGTGCCGAAGTAGAAATAGTTGCTGACTATCTCAAAGTTGTGGTTCCCAACTTTCTCCCTTTCCTTTATCTGCTTGGTTGAACAAGACGTTTTGGGAGTTGAAATCATCCGTTTCGTCTTATATTCATTTACTGCCAGACCCATTTTCACTGGCTCTCTTTCGCTTCTTTCAAAGGCTGCAGTTACTACTTCCGTTGGCCGACCTATGATGTTCATGTCGTCGGCATAGGCGAGTAGCATTTGTTCTCTTGTGATTAGTGGGTCATATCTATTCATATCTGAATCTCTTATAATCTTCTCCAACAGAATATTAAAGAGATCACACAATAGGCTGTCTCCTTGTCTGAAACATCCTTTGGTATTAAATGGTTCGGAAAGATTTCTTCCTATTCTTACTGAGGAATGCATATCAGCTAGTGTCATCCTGTAGGGTCTTAGTAATTTTGCAGGGATATCAAACTCAGACATGGCTTGAAATACCTTTGAACGTAAAGGGGTTTGTAGTCAACAAAGAGATGGTAGGTGTTGATTTATTCTTCTCGGGTCTTTCCAGGTTTTGGCGCAGTGTGAATATATGGTCTGGGGTGGATTTGCCAGGTCTAAAGCCGCATTGATGGGGCTCATTTATCTCATTGACTTTATGTTTTAATCTTTCACACAGTATGCTCGAGAGTATCTTGTATACTCTGTAGTTGGCACATTCCGTCTTGTCGCCTTTCTTGTGTATGGGACATAGTATGCTGAGGTTCCAATCATCGGGTATGCGTTCTTCTAGCCAGATTGAGCAGACAAGCTGATGCATGCACCTTATCAGTGTGTCGTCTCTCGTCTTAAATAGTTCTGCGGTTAACACGTCGGCTCCTGCTGCCTTGTTGTTCTTCAGTCGGATCACTGCTACTTGGACCTCCTTCTGACTAGGATCTAAACATTCTACACTATCATTGGGGATTGGTTCTGCGGTATCCTCTTCGCCGCCGACGTCGGACACTAGCAGTTGGGCAAATTTTTCTTTCCATATTTTCAGCATGGAAGGAAAAGTGGGGATGTTTCTAATTAACCCCATGCCTCTAAAGACATACAACTCAGCCAATAGTGAGCTCTAAATTCGAAGAGTATCCCTGATCAAGAATTCAATGCTGCTCACAAAATCGCCAATCTTTTTCCATTCTATACCGTTTGGAGGCCACCGTATCGCAGAGGTTAACATGTCCGCCTATGACACTGAATGCTTGGGTTCGAATCGTGGCGCGAGCATCAGCAACAAGTAAAAGCGTGCTATGTTCGTCCGGCCCGAATCTTATATACCCTCCACCATGGAAAGCATTTGAAAAGTTCTTTGCCCGATATCTCTTTGTAAGCAAATAAAGGATAATGGATAAGAATTGGAGCTGGCAAACTATCGATAATCGCAACATTCGATATTTTCAATAGTTTTGTTAATAAATATCGATAGTATCGATATTATAGTTGTTTTCCCATCTCCTATATCTATATCAATCAATCAGGAGATCGATTTATAAAGAAGCAATATCAGTGCGCATATCTAATAAAACCAAGATTAATAAAGTCAGTTGGAAGTTATGGGAGAAATCATTGTACAAAATGTTAGCCTAATTGGATTGAAAATTTGCGCCCTCTAGAGGCGCAATGCTTCTTAAAGTATACATTTTGTGTCCCATCCCTTATTTTTGTTTGATTTTGCAAAAAATTTTACTTTCCCGATAGTATCCATAGGTAAAATATCAATCGATATTCAGTCAAAAATTAAAATATCGATAGTGCCATCGATATTTTGCCAGCTCTAATAAGAATTGCTATGCTGATGGAGCTCTATCAGGTTATGGACCGATTCAGAGTATATTTAGTTTGGGTGTTGGAGACCATAGTAGAAGTCATTGTGCAAAATTTCAGCCAAATTGGATAAAAATTATGCCCTCTAGAGGCTCAAGAAGTATAATCGGGAGATCGGTTCATATGGGAGCTATATCTGGGTTTTGACCGATTCGGTAAAATATCAATCGATATTAAGTCAAAAATGAAAATATCGATAGTATCGATAGTGCCATCGATATTTTGCCAGTTCTAATAAGAATTGCTATGCTATTAGAGCCCTATCAGGTTATGGACCAATTCGGAGCATAGATACTTTGGATGTTGGAAACCGTAGTCATTGTACAAAATTTCAGCCAAATCGGATAAGAATTATGCCCTCTAGAGGCTCAAGAAGTATAATCGTGAGATCGGTTTATATGAGAGCTATATCTGGTTTTTGACCGATTCGGACCATATATGGCACGTACATTAAAGATCATAAAAAATGCCACTGTGCAAACTATCAGTCAAATCGCATAAGAATTGCACCCTCTAGAGGCTCTAGAAATATAATCGAGTGATCGGTTTATATGAAAGCTATATCAGGTTCCACATACGCTTTCGTCGCCCAGGCCCCTAGTTCGAACTGTGCCGGTCCGAAATTTAAAGAAGACAGTCCTCTGGCGCCCACGGCCAATTCGTCTGCTTTTTCGTTCCCCTTACTCGCCTGTGGCCTAACGTCCAAACGATGGGCTTCGCGCAATCCTCCAACAAGCAGTCAATCTCATTCTTAAGCTACAACTCACGAATTCATGGATCTTCGCCCGCAGGACCGTATTATGGTCAAGCATTTGGAAACAGATCTCAGTCCTTGGGATCTCAATGTAAACACCGAGGCCCACTCTGATCACTAGCTTTGATCCAATCTTGTAGCATGAACTTCCAAATGGCTCCTACAATCAAAGACTGTGCCAATGACAGCATTGCCTCGCACTTGACCCAAGTGCCATCTCAGGTATCTTATCAGAACCTCTATCATCACATCCAGGTATTCTATCCAGAGAACTGCAGGCGGTGGTATTTTTCTAATTTGTGGTATACTCATAAAAATGCGGTGTTATGTTTAACACACTGATATGAGTGACGATCGTATGAATACTCATACAATAGTTTTAATGCTATGCGTCTCTACCCATGGCGGTGTTATGAGAAAAGTTAAGACAAGAATGGAAACACCGCATCAACATAACACATTGACTCGTATCATAATTGCGGCGTTGCTTTTGTAACTATGAAAAAGCCAATTCATTTAACAAAACATATTTGAATATTGCTAATATTTAACTTCATTCCTGAGTACTAATTTTTATAATTTGATGGGAGTTTTTCCAACTTTTTAATGCAACACTCATCATACCATACCATATATAAGTGGCACATGAGCATATGTATTTGCGGTGGTAGCTTAAAGCGTTTGCCTTGATTGGAGTTGAATGGTTGCGTTAGTTGCGTTAATTCAAAATGACAAGTATTTTTTGCGGTGTACCGCAAATGCGATATACCGCTGCAGGTCTCTGTTCCTATTGTCACCTCGATTATATCTCGATGGAATGACCTGCTATTATCCTCTATCCAATCTCCCAATCTTGCGTTAAGTCTCGCAGCTGTATTGATTGCTTTATCCTTAATCTGTATCTAAAATAGTATCACTCGACCTAAACCAAACTCAAACTCTCCACCTCACGTTGCTATTAAATATTTTGTCACCGCTTTATTATTTCGCTTTTGAGGGTGTGGCATTCCCCAGCTAATTTTTATATCAGATTCGTTCTCTACTCCAAAATACCTTTCTTTTGATACCCATATTGTCCTTATCGGTCGACTTGTCCGTTTAGGGGATATTAGGGTGGGCGTTCCCCCCCCAGGTTAATTGACCCAAAATTTAGATATTGGATCCGGGGTTTTGGGTCTAATTTATTCATCTATGCAACATCGCATTTCAAAAAAAGGGCGTCCATAATTCAATTTGCAGCCTTCCGTATTTAGATTCTTCCAAGTTTTATTTCCCTAGAAATATTCTCCAGATTTAAATATTCATTAGTAATAATTTTTAAATTTTAATTTACATAGAAAATTTTGTCTTATAAAAGAATAAATTTGCCACTCGTTGTATAGCTCTCTACTTTGTTCTATCTATAGTCGGGTAAATCTCTTGCTCTAACACTTGTTGCGATCTCTTTGGAGGGTCTTCGCATTTGGTATTCATCTTTATCTGTTGGGGCGGAGCCAAAGCCACATGAATGAGTATAGTTTCTCCGTCTTTAGAAATGTTATTTATTTTGGCACGTATTTTCAGTTTTTTGTTTTTTTTTTGTATGGATGAATTAATAACTTATTCGTATACATATGCATATGGGTGTGTGTTTGTACATGCGAACAGCATGTATTTACCTAAATGTGTGTCTAAGAAATGTGATAATGCAATGAGCATTTTAAACAAATTTCTAGGGGCGTGTTTTTCTAAGTGATTTTGTTTTTGATTTGGCTGATTGAGATGTTAGCTAAAGGTGCATAAGTGTGTACAAATTTAATTTTCTTTTCTTTTAAAGTAAATAAACAATTTAAAAAAAACATATTAAATGTTTTCAAATTATTATTACACACCGAGACATTAAATTATTTTTTTATTGTTATTTTTAATTCTAGAAAATGTTGTTTAAAGTGTGGTGTTAGTAAGGGCTTTTATTTTAATGATTTCTATTTTAATACTTTCAGCTTCTTACTATATTTAGCATGGAATAGTTTAAGCTGTACGATTACAAAATAATTATAATTTTATGTAATAACATCCACCATAGGATGGGGGTATACTAACTTCGCTATTCCATTTGTAACACCTCGAAATATTGATCTAAGCATATAAAGGGAGTTTTTTTAAGCGCTATAGGAAAATTAAAAAAAAAACACATAAAATTCAGAAAAATTCATCAATACCTTATTTGAATTGATAGTAGGGTCCAGATAATTTAATTCTTGAAGATTATTTCATTTCAATTTTGACGGTGACTGCGCCTCAAATGGTCCATCCGCCTAGTCCAATTTCGGCATACTCGTTCCTACCTTTCGGTCGGCATCTCACGAATAAATGCTTGAATGTTGTCTTCCAATGCATCAATTAAGGGCTTGCCTGTATAGACATGAGCTTTAACATAGCCCCACAAAAAATAGTCTAAAGGCGTTAAATCGCATGATCTGGCGGCCAATTGACCGGTCCCGAACGTGCAATAAAATGTTCACTGAATACGCCTCTCAATAAGTCCATTGTTATGCGTGCTGTGTGGCATGTGGCACCGTCTTGTTGAAACCACATGTCATGCAAGTCAACACTTGCATTTTGGGCCAAAAAAAAAGAGGATATCAATTTACGATCGCACTCACCATTCTCAGTTACGTTACGATTCGAATTATCTTTGAAGAAGTACGGTCTAATGATGCCACCAGCCCATAAACAGCACCAAACTGTGACTTTTTCTGGATGCGTTGGTAGCTGTTGCAATGCTTCTGGCTGATCTCCACTTCAAAACGACAATTCTGCTTATATACGTAGCCATTTCGCCAAAAATGGGCATCGTCGCTGAGCACAACACACGCGCGGTGAACTTTCTTAACAGAGCACGCATTTTGATAATAAAATTCAATAACTTGCTAGCGTTTTTCGTTTGTAAGACGATTCATGGTTAAAATATAGACCAAACTGAGAATGTTTGACAGAGAAATAAAACACGAAACGTACGTAAGCTGTTTAAACCAGTGTTGCCAAAAAGATAATAGCTAAAACATCACCCTTTAGATGGTCCAATCTGCCGATTTAGGGTCTTAATCCCATAGAAGCCTCACTCAATAACCAATTTCTCTGAAATTTTAATATATATGACTTGTATAAGGCTTTTTGGTACTTGAACCAAATATGATCCATATGGAGTCATGTTTGGATATTAACCAATGAACAACGAATAGCTAAAAAAAAAAATACCCAAGAACTGAGCTGTCTTAGAAAAATTCTAGCTCGAGTTAGGGTAGAGGTATCCTAATGTAATTTGGATTGGCGTAAAGTGGGCGAATAAAACTAGTTAAAAACATTTTTCCCCGTCATATAAGGTCGTGGTTTGGGAGAAAATTGGATTGGTTCGAAAGACGGCAATTTCTTATAGCAAAAAAAAAAAAAAAATCAACCAAAAAATGTTCTCACTTCTGGAAATCTTTTTAGTATTTTGTTGATTTTATGATTTCTATATTAAACAAGTAAAAGCGCACTAAGTTCGGCCGAATCTTATATACCCTCCACCATGGATCGCATTTGTCGAGTTCTTTCTCGGTATCTCTTTTTAGACAAACAAAGGATAAAAATGAATGTTGTAGACCACACTAGAAGTCTATGTGTGAAATTTGATCCAAATCGAATAAGAAGTTTGTAATTTAAGGGCTCAAGAAGTAAAATAGGGAAATCAGTTTACATGGGAGCTGTATCTGGCTAAAGACCGATTCAGACCGTATTTGAAACGTACGTTGGAGGTCATGGAAGAAGCCGTTGTACAAAATTTCAGCCAAATAGGATAATAATTACGCCCTCTTGAGGCTCAATAAGTCAAGATCCCCCATCGGTTTATATGGCAGCTATATTAGGTTATGAACCGATTTGAAACATATTTGGCTTAGTTATTGGAAGTCCTAATAAAACACCTCGTGCACAATTTCAGCCAAATCGGTTGAGAATTGTGCCCTCTAGTGGCTCAAGAAGTCAAGACCCGAGATCGATTTATATGGCAGCTATATCAGGTTATGGACTGATTTGAACCATACTTAGCACAGTTGTAGGAAGTCATAATAAAACACCTCATGCAAAATTTCACCCATATTGTCATGACTGGGGTAAGTATATGTTTGGTATGTTTTAGGGTGGGGCGGCCCCCTTAGGTACCCCATCCGAAATTTCGATACCAAATTTTTATTTTTAGGGTACTATATGAGAGCATACAAAATTTCGCTTATCGCTTATCGCACCACCCATCTCCGAGATCTGGTGTTTCTGAAAATTAGGGTAAGAGGGAGGGTCCGCCCCCCTTCAGATATCAACAAATTTAGTACCCTATTTTCACCACGGGATCATAAGGAACACACAAACATACAAACACAAATTGATTTTTATATATAAGATGGTATGGGTTCTCAGGCGAATATTTCAAGGTGTTACGAAGTGTGGTGAAGGGTATAAAAAAATTAATAATATACATATTTGTCATACAATCTTTATTCTTTTCATTTATTAGCATCTTAGATATTTTAGTATTTTTGTTTACATATATTATTTTAATTTTTCTTTACCAATAATATATATTTCGTATTTGTTTAAATCTCTTTAGAATTTTTTTCTTTTTTTTCACATTTCAATCCATTCATGCATGCAGCCACTTATTCAATAACTAATTATGTTAATTGGCTTTGGTGGTGCGCAAAAAAAAAGAAAAACACATTAAACTTTGTATTTAGTTTGACCTCGTTTACTTGCAAATTGGCAAGAAGAAAAAAAAGCGGGCGGGCGAGCGAACGAACGAGCGCAAAAAACGCACATTACATTTAATTACATTTTTACCATTTATAAAATGTTTAATCTGGATTAAATAACTCGTTCAAGAGCATAATTATATAAATAACAGTTATAAGCATACATGTATGTATATATGTATGTATGTATGCATGTTGCCTATGTACATGTGTTATTTCCGAGTTATTCAAACATCAACGCATAGTTGCTGCAGTTGTCTACCGTAATTCAGTTGTAGTGGTAATTCTAGCGTAATCTCATTTAATAGCCAAATTATAATGTTATCATTGTAATTTCAATTGGTATCATGTGGGTATATGTGTGTGTGTGTGTGTGAGTGTGAAGCAGACAATTACAGTGGAGTAGAAAAGTTATTTTTGGTGAACACATAATTACCACTATGATATTTTCAAACTCATTGAAATTAATTTGCAAAGGTAGATTATGTCGGCATCTTTTTTTGTATTTTTAATATGACACAATTTGTACTTACGGCGACGAGTAATTTTAGCACAATAGCGCCAGCATATATTTTGTTACGAAACCCTACGCAATTTATTACACTTTTAATTCTTCAAAGAGCGTTATGCAGGAAAGCTTTGAAGACCAAGGCCTTGAAGTTTTAAATTTAAATGTAATCTCATTTTTATGAAATAGTTTGGTCAAATTTCAGATTTCTACTACCATTTCGTTCAAAATGACTTCGAATTTAGGTTTTCATCGATTATCTGAGATTGTCTCCTGAATGTTATAATTTTCCTTTGGAATATCCTCTGAATTTGGTTTAAGGCCCTTGAGAGCCCTTATTATAGCACTCGGTGTAGCCAAATATTCATATAATTTATGTAATTCAACCAATGAAAGAACACACGGAAATATGTTTAGTGCATTTGGTTGGAGATTTATCTGCAATGAATGCCTGGATTATGGGAAGCAGCCCGCCCAACCATGATTATTTAAATTATTCAAATGCTAAGTAGTCACCTAATTGCAAATTAATTTATAATATTTGTAGGCTTAAAACTCGTAATTCCCCAATAATGAGAGAACATTGATGATTGCATATGCAAATGTCGATGGCAAGCAGATAAGAGTATTAAAATGTGTCAATTGCCAAATGTTATGCAGACGAAAATATAATTGAGTGGCTAGATAAAACTTTTAAACGAATAGAAAAATATTTGAATAGAGAACTAAGCTCAAATGAATTGAATGGATATGGGAAGTTTAATAAGCCTCAATATAAACTCCGAAAGTATAGAAATGAAGGAAAACAAGTAAAAGCGTGCTAAATTCGGCCGGGCCTAATCTTATATACCCTCCACCATGGATCGCATTTGTCGAGTTTTTTTCTTGGCATCTCTTCTTAGGCAAAAAAGGATATAAGAAAAGATTCGCTCTGCTATTAGAGGGATATGAAGGTATGGTATGGTGGTTTGGACCACAATTAAATTATATGTTGGAGACCTGCGTAAAATGTCAGCCAATTCGAATAAGAATTGCACCTTTTGGGGGGTCAAGAAGTAAAATAGAGAGATCGATTTATATGGGAGCTGTATGAGGCTATATGAGAGAATCCGTCGTACAACATTTCAGGCAAATCGGATAATAATTACGACCTCTGGAGGCTCAAGAAGTCAAAATCCCTGATCGGTTTATATGGCAGCTATATCAGGTTATGAACCGATTTGAACCTTATTTGGCACAGTTGTTGAAAGTAAGAATAAAATACGTCATGCAAAATTTCAGCCAAATCGGATAGGAATTGCGCCCTCTAGAAGCTCAAGAAATCAAGTTCTCCGATTTTTTATATTACAGCTATATCAGGTTATGAACCGATTTGAGCCATACTTGGCACAGTTGTTGGGTATTATAACAAAATACTACGTGCCAAAATTCATTCAAATTGGATAAGAATTGCGCACTCTAGCGGCTCAAGAAGTCAAGACCCAAGATCGGTTTATAAGACAGCTATATCAGATTATAAACCGATTTGAACCATACTTGGCACAGTTGTTGGGTATCATAACAAAATACTACGTGCCAAAATTCATTCAAATTGGATAAGAATTGCGCCCTCTAGAGGCTCAAGAAGTCAAGACCCAAGATCGGTTTATATGGCAGCTATATCAGGTTATAAACCAATTTGAACCATACTTGGCACAGTTGTTGGACATCATAACAAAACACGTCGTGCAAAATTTCATCCCAATCGGATAAGAATTGCGCACTCTAGAGGCTCAAGAAGTCAAGACCCAAGATCGGTTTATATGGCAGCTATATCAAAACATGGACCGATATGGCCCATTTACAATACCAACCGACCTACACTAATAAGAAGTTTTTGTGCAAAATTTCAGGCGGCTAGCTTTACTCCTTCGGAAGTAAGCGTGCTTTCGACAGACAGACGGACGGACGGACAGACAGACGGACATGGCTAGATCGACATAAAATGTCGCGACGATCAAGAATATATATACTTTATGGGGTCTCAGACGAATATTTCGAGTAGTTACAAACAGAATGACGAAATAAGTATACCCCCATCCTATGGTGGAGAGTATAAAAAGGTGCTGACAAAATTTCCTATAAGAATGAAATATTCACTCAATTGCCTATAGAATTGAAATATGGATCAAATTTTTATATATAAACCAGTAAGAAAAGGCAAAAGTCGGGCGGTGCCGGCTGTATAATACCCTACACCTACCCTATGAGTTCAATGTGGGAGCTATATCCAACTCTAAACCAATTTTTATGGACCTCGGCGTATGTTTTAAGATGGGTTATTAAAGAATCCCCATCAAATTTCCAGCAAATATGTTCAAACTGTAATAACTATGGTTGACAAATGACAACATTATTGCAAATTACCCAAAAACTTGAGGAACATATAAATGGGAGCTATATCTAAATCTAAACCGATTTTAACCAAACTTCTCAGATATTATTCGTCGAGGAAAGCGTTGTGCAAAATTTTGGCAAGATTGGTCAATAAATGCGCTTCCAGTGGCTCTTGGAGTGAAAATCGTGTGAATTCGTGCCAAATTTCAAGAGAATCGGTTAACAAATGACCATTTTATTGCATTGTTGCTGCAAATCGGACAAACATATATATGGGAGCTATATCCAAATCTGAACCAATTTTTTTCAATTTCATTAGGCTCCGTCTCCAAGCCCAAAAATATGCCTTTACCAAATTTTAAGACGATCGGATGAAAACTGCGGCCTGTACTTTGTACACAAACACAGACAGATAGACGGATAGCTAAATCAAATCAGAAAGTGATTCTGAGTCGATCGGTGTCAATCTTCCTTCTGGGTGTTACAAGCAAATGCACCCTGTACCACAGTAGTGGTCCAGCGCCTATACCACAGTAGTGGTCCAGTGCGAACGGAAAGAGCCACAATTATGTGATTGGGCTCAAATTAAAGAGCGTCTCGAAAAAATAAGTTTTGGTAAAAAAATTTAGAAAATCGTACCGGATGTGGGAGAAATAGTACACTTTGTACCGCATTTGGTACTATTTGGTATTTTCTTTGTAAATTGAATTAGAGCTCCGAATTTTAGATCTTAGGTACACTATGGCACCCTTAATTGGGTTACTATAAGAGTTTTTGAAAATTTGTACATTTAGGTATTAAAAAAGTACCAAAAAGGTACTAAGTGGGTGAAGTTTGTGCAGGGCGGATGGCTAGAGGTAGAATTTTGTAATTTGGCTTAAAAGACATCTTGTACTAAAGGCTGAGGGTGAAAAGAAAAAATTGAGCTACAGTCTAAAATTTGGACTGTAGGTACAATTGGGAAATATATGATGGGTGACTACATGATCTTTTCAAACATCGTACATTTTGGCACCAAAATTGGTACCATATGGTATTTTCTTTACAGATGGAGCTAGAGGTCTGAAATTTGGCATGCAGGTACAACTAGGAAAAACATGATGGTTGACTACGATCTTTTTATAATTTGTACATTTTGGTGCCAATATTGGTACCATTTGGTACTTTCTGTGCAGATGGAGCTAGAGCTCTTGCCATGTGGGTAAAACTTAGAAATAAAGGGTGATTTTTTTGAGGTTAGGATTTTCATGCATTAGTATTTGACAGATCACGTGGGATTTCAGACATGGTGTCAAAGAGAAAGATGCTCAGTATGCTTTGACATTTCATCATGAATAGACTTACTAACGAGCAACGCTTGCAAATCATTGAATTTTATTACCAAAATCAGTGTTCGGTTCGAAATGTGTTCAAATTTTGACAAATTTTGTTCAGCGATGAGGCTCATTTCTGGTTGAATGGCTACGTAAATAAGCAAAATTGCCGCATTTGGAGTGAAGAGCAACCAGAAGCCGTTCAAGAACTGCCCATGCATCCCGAAAAATGCACTGTTTGGTGTGGTTTGTACGCTGGTGGAATCATTGGACCGTATTTTTTCAAAGATGCTGTTGGACGCAACGTTACGGTGAATGAACACATTTCGAACCGAACACTGATTTTGGTAATAATTCAATATTTGCATAATTCAATGATTTGCAAGCGTTGCTCGTTAGTAAGTCTATTCATGATGAAATGTCAAAGCATACTGAGCATCTTTCTCTTTGACACCATGTCTGAAATCCCACGTGATCTGTCAAATACTAATGCATGAAAATCCTAACCTCAAAAAAATCACCCTTTATATGATGGGCGATTAAATGGTTTTTTCACTATACGAAGATTTTAATATTTGGTACTTTCTTAATAGATGGAGCTAGAGGTCCGAAATTTGGCATGTAGGTACAACTATGAAATAAATGATGGATGACTTAGTGATCCATTCAAAATTCGTACATGTTTTTATCAAAGTTTGTACCAATTTGTCATTCTATGCGGATGGAGCTAGAGGTCTAAAATTTGTCATGTAGGTACAAGAAGGAAATGTATAGTGGGTGACTAAATGATACATTCAAAATTCGTATATTTGGGAGGTTGCCTCATCCACAAATACCCCCAAAATGGGCATATGAGCCAACTATGGCTATATGGGACTCGAATAAAAGGTCTTTGGGAGTAGATTATGAATATGACATTAAAATTTGCGTTCGAGTCTAGATGGCGCTTTTCCTCATAAAAATACGCTAAATAGGCTAATTGACCAATTATGCCAATATGAGACTCAAATAAATGGTATTTGCGAAAAAAAAACGAATTTGATATCCAATTTCGGAGCCAAGTGTTTGAGGTATGCCCTGAAGCACCCCCTAAACTGAATTTTCTTTTTCGATTATGGCTATATGGAGCTCAAATCAACAGTATTTGGGAGTAAAGAACGAATTTGATATCTATTTTCAGGCCAAAGTGCTGGTGGCCGCCCTTGCCCAAAACACCCTCCAAATGGTTCATATTTACCGACCATAGGAATGTGGGACTCAAATTAAAGGGGTTTGGGAGTGGAGCAAGAATTTGATATCCATACCTTTGTCGAAATGTCTGAGGTGCCATTACCCTCATTTTCAAAAACATCAGATCTCGGAGATTATTAATGAGATTCGTTCGAATTTTTTTTTTGCACTCTCACAGTCAAAACAAAAAATTGCTTCTATTGTTGAGGTCGGGGGCCGTCCTAAACCAGCCAACTGGGATATAGACCAATCACGACAATACAGAGCTCAAACGATAGGTGTTTGAGAGAAAAACACGAATTTGATATCCAATTGAAGAACCATGTGTTTGGGGAACTGTCCCACCCGGAAATACCTCCCTACTATATAAAAGCTATTTGATGTGGAAATTAATTGATTTTCGGAAAAATGATACTCATTTTCGGGACAAAGACCCTTTGGTCCACCCTTCCCTCAAACAGAACTTTTTTACAAAAGAAAGGCATTTGGGAGAAGAGTATAAATTTGCCCAGAAACCGAGCAGGGCAAAACTTCTCACACATCAATGAGTGCGACACCTTTTGGGCAGATTTTTTTTACATGACCGTACATGGCGTGGTATCTTACAAATGTCGCCAGCATTAAGAGCGTTAGGCGTCATAGGCTACAGTGGTACGAATTCAATATTCACATTCAGGACGAATTTTCCCCACAATAGAAAAATATTAAAAAGTTATAGAAGGCGGAGAGGAACGGGAGGGTTCGGCTAGTTTCCTTTAGAAATGAAGTTTTGATAAAATTTACTTTAGAAATGAAATTTTTACGAAAAATAGAAATAAAATTTAGACAAAATTTTCCGTAGAAATAAAATTTTGACAAAATTTCCCATAAAAATGAAATTTTGACCAAATTTCCCATAAAAATGAAATTTTGTGAAAATTTCCTACAGAAATGGGATTCTGACAAAATTTCATATAGAAATAAAATTTTGGCAAAATTTCCTATAGAAATAAAATTTTGACAAAATTTCCTATAGAAATGAAATATTGACAAAAATTCTTTTAGAAATAAAACAAACAAACTTTCCTATAGAATCAAATTTTGTCCTTAAGTTTCCCCTGCATGTGTAAGCTGCCCAAATTATGCTTAAATTAAGTTTGCGCTCTTATGCCTAGCTCCATAATCTGATTATAAGCTAGTCTGGCAACAAACCTAAGTGCAAATGCCTCGCAATATCCTCCCTACATATGCGCATGCATCTTTATTTCTTCCATGTGTAACATATAATCAACCCTAACATCTTAATATTATTTCAAGGATACCTTAATTTTATAGATAGCACACAATGGGGTGTGAGACTAGTTCAGTGATAATAATTATCATTGACAAACTGTATATCTATTTTCCGCATTTTAAGTTCTACCAACAAACAAACACCTATGGCAAACTCCTTTCTTTGAAAATTCAATTACCGCCTTTTCGGTTACTCCCACTATTCAAGCATAGGAAATGACAAAAGTTGTCACAAAAGGATGGCTCTTTCGAATGGCGTTGCCTGCCTGCCTGCCTTTCGTATCCTTGAGATAACAATGTGTACATAAATTATGAGCTAAGATGCTGGCATGCGAACGGCTGTTGATAAGTAATTTAATTACAATTGAACACTTGTGGTGTAAACCCACTCATCGGAACATATGTGGCGTGAAGGCTTCTATTGCATTGCACGACATACAAGCATACCCACACCTACACATTTCTATGCTTCGTCATGAATAGATATTTAATTTCAAGGATTATAGTTGACTTATTAATCCTTGAACTTAATTAACGAATATGCTTTGATGAAAGGAGATGAAGGGAAGTGTGGAATATTTAGAAATTACCTTGACAAAGTAAATTGATTTTTGGATATAAAATGAAATAAAATTTCAAAGGTATAATTGATGGTAATTTGTATCGTTGAGTGCGATTTGATAATCCAATATGAATGATTTTATGTAGAAGGTCCAGGACGATGGTTTTTGGGGTGACTTTCTATAGTTATATTAAGAAAGGTTTGAATCGGTAAATAACCTGATATGGCTCCCAAATAAATGGATATCTTTATTTGACTTCTTGACCAACTAAGGGATTTTTATGATCTTCCATTAATCTTCTTAAGTTTCTGCCTATAAGCAGCCAGAACTTGCTGCGCCATCTTAGCTGGCGAGTACTTGGAACTTAGGAATGTTCCTACCGAGTTTATGAGGGGGAACCTAAATGTATGCTATATAAATTGATCTTTTAGAAGCCCTAAGATATGCAATATTTTTTAAAAACTCTGGTTAGGAAGATATTTTTGCAAATTTCATCTCACTATTTCTGTGAGTGATGTATTATAGATTTTGAAATAATTTTCAAAAGCATGGCTTTAGTTTTCAACATTCTACTTTTTTTGAATATTTAAATACAAAATTTTGTTAATTATATAAATTTCGCATTAGGAAAATAATTGAAGCCTTACATAGGCATGTAAATAGGGTTTATTGCAATAATTTTCTATATTAATCAATAGTTTATCTATTTTCCTTACCTGGTCCTCCCTGAAACCAACCTTTTACCCTTAACATATTTTAAACCTAAAAGTATGCAACATTTTTGGTCTTTATTCTAAAAATATCAAAAACCATTGTTCTGTCTTTCTTTCAAACTTTTTTTTGCTTTTTATTTTCATTGTAACTCTAGATGCAAATGTAGCTCACATCCCTTCTTAATAATCAATCCATCAACAATACAATTACATGACAATCGGTGTTTAATCAAATTGAAACAGATTCAATTTGCCATTGGCTATTTTAAAACATGCACTCTTCGCAAATGCACAGACCTTATCCATTAATGAAGGCTATTCATGCATATTTTATATGAAAACAATAATAGTAATATGCATAAGCCTCACATTTCATTGACGTCAACCTTTGTGGGTTTTAATTTTAATTCGAAACATTTGCTGTGTTTTCATGTTGCAACTTTTGTTTTGTTTTTGTTGATGTTGTTGCTTTTATTTATTTAAGGTATTATTTACTACTAAAGCGCAACATGCATACCTACATACAAGCGAACGATATTTCTTTGCATTCATTTAACGAGTTAATGTAATTATAAATGAAAATAAATTTCATTTTAATTAAGTTGTGGTTTTTTCCTCAACCCAAAATTGCTCAGCTCAAAATCACTTCATGTCCATCGGTATGGATGGAAACTGCAGTGTTTTGTTTTATTTTTTGCCATTTATTATTAGTAATTTGCCTTACTACTGCTACTGTTTTAAAAATTGTTTTATTGTTATTATATTTGTAGATATTTAATTATTCATAAATGTGGACTTAAAATTATGCAACAATGAATGAATTTGCAAAGGAAAAGTGTTTTCATTGTTTAATGATTTACTTAAAACATGTAAAGGATGGGCGAAATCACTGAAACAGAAATTAAAACTCTTGAATTCAGGCGTGTCTTATACCCTCTGTCATAGGATGGGAATGTCCAAACTTCGCCCGAAAACTTAGATCCATGTCCGTTCGTTCGTCTGTTGAAAGAGTGCTAACTCTTAAACGAGTTAGTGTCATTGCAACTTTGGATACTCAACATCCCAGATTTTTATATAAAAATTAATTTGTGTTTGTTTGTAGGTTTGTTTGTTTGTTTGTGTGTTCCTCATAGACTCAAAAACGGCTGAACCGATTTTCTTGAAATTTTTACAGATGGTGCATAATGACCCCGTGGTGAAAATAGGGTACTACATTTTTTGATATCTGAAGGGGGGCGGACCCTCCCCCTTACCCTAATTTTCAAAAACGCCAGATCTCGGTGATGGTTGGTGCGATTTAAGCAAACTTTTGTGTGTTCTCATATAGTACCCTAAAAATAAAAATTTGGTATCCATATTTTGGATGGGGTACCTAGGGGGGCTGGCCCACCCTAAAACCTACCAAACATATATTTAGACCAATCACGACAATATGGGACTCAAATGAAAGGTATTTAGGATAAGAAAACGTATCTGATATCCAAATGTCGGACCAAGTGCTAGGGGGACCACCCCAAGCCCCAAAACACCCCTAAATCGGACATTTTACCGACCATGGCAATACGGGATACAAATGAAAGGTTTTTGCGAGTAGAATACGTATCTGATATTGAAATGTGGGACCACGTTTCTGGGGGTCCACCCCTTTCGCAAAACAACCCCCAAACAGGACATATTTCCTGACCATGGGAATATTGAATGTAGAATACGAATCTGATATCCAAATATGGGACCAAGTGTTTGGGGGGCCCTCTCTCACCAAAAATATCACCCAAAGGGGAGAAATTTACGACCATAGCAATATGGGGCTCAAATGAAAGGTCTTTGGGAGTAAAGCACGAATTTGTTGTCAATATTCGGGAAAAGTGTCTATGGGGCCACCCCACCTCCACAACACCACCCAAATAGTAAGTATTTGCTGACTATTGTAATATGAGGCTCAAATAAGAGTGTTTTTAGAGTAAAACACGAATCCGATATATATTTTCAAGGCCAACTCACTGAGTGGCCGCCCATCCCACAAAACAATCCCCAAGCCGGTCATGTTTGCCGACTATGGAAATATGGGGCCCAAATTAAAGGTATGTGGGAGTAGACCACGTTTCTGATATCAACATTAGGGGCCAACTGTCTAGCGGACGTCCCATCACCATAACAACCCCCAAATAGGACATATTTGCTCACCAAGACAATTTGGATCTTAAAGAGAGTGGAACTAAATATTCGTAGTTTTTAGGGCCAATACCCGAAACCGGACATTTGCTGACTTTTGCAATAAGGAGTTTAGATGAGATTAGAAAACGAATTTGATATCCAATTTTGAGGGCAATGGCAATATGGGTTTCAAATAGATGATATATAGATATATGAGAATAGTGCACGTTGCTGATATATTTTCCGAGCTTAGTGTTTGGGGGACCACCCAATCCCCAAAACACCCCTAAATCGGGTATATTTACCGACCATGTCAATGTGGAGCTTAAATGAAAGGTTTTGGTGGGTAGAGCAACAATTGATACCCACTTTCGGGACCAATTTTCTGGGAGTCTACCCCTTTCCTAAAATACCCCACAAACAGCAATTTTTTAGTGACCATCGCAATATAGGACTCAAATAAAGGTATTTGGCCGTAGAATACGAATTTGATATCCAAATGTAGGACCATGTATTTAGGGCATGACCCCTTTCCCAAACACCCCCAAAGGGAAAAAATTGTTCGACCATGCCAATATGTGGCTCAAATGAAAGGTATTTGAGATTAGACAACGAATTTGATAACCTATTTTGGGGTCATGTGTTTGGGGGACACCTCATCCTGTAAACTCCTCTTAAGCCAACGGAAATATGGGGTTTAAATAAATGGTTTTTGAGAGAAGAGCACGATGCTGATATTTTTTCAGGACCAAGTATCTGGGACATCACCTCTACCCCGAAAACACCACTAAATCAGACATCATGAGAATATCGGGCTGAAATGAAGTATTTTAAGAATAGAGTACACCTTACATCAGAAAAAGGCACTTATATTGTTGAACTGTTAGTCAAGTTAGCATGGTATTTCACTAAAGGATTGTCGAAAATAAATATTCCAAGGAAACTTTTGTTCCATATAAAGTAAAAGAAGGCGCAGCGGAGCGGGCCCGGGTCAGCTAGTTTTGTATAAATTTTTAGCAGAATCCTTGATGGTACGTTCCCAAGATTCGGCCCGACTGAATTTAGCACGCTTTTACTTGTTTTAAGTGACATAGTCAATCTTTCTTATCCCACTGCATCTTTAAAGTTTTCTATCACTTTTATGACCCTAAGAATTCCTCACTGTAGAACAAATTTTTAACGCTGCACAGTGGGCCAAATGGCAAAAAAATTGGAAATAAGTCTACAACTTTTTATCTGTTGATTTTAGCCATACAAAATGTTCTAGACATTTGTAGAGGAGGACATAGGCTTTCAGAAAAGTGCTGTTGTTGGTCCATATCTTTAATACAGGGTGAGCTACAGGGTGTCAAAGTTGACCACTTTTGACTTCTCCAAGCTTCTGGGGGCCATAACTTTTGATCTACTCAACCGATTTACATGATTTAGGACTCTAGAGAAAGAGCTTGACAAGATCTAAAAAACTTATGCATAAAGTACCATGCCATCGTGTACTGTTAAGGAGTTATGAATTGTTTAATTTTAAAATATGAAAATTTGGCCTTGGTTTTTTTCAGTGTTTTTTAAATAACTCCGTCAATTTTAAAGCTATAAACTTCATACTTCACACAAATTATGCCAGCATATGTGTGCATAAAATACAAAAGGAATCACGTGAATATCTTTGGCGGTTTAAAAATGGCATCGTTTTCAATATGAAAAATATTTTTTTTGTCAAAAAATTGCAAAATTTTTCAAAAAAGATACTCCCATTTCCTTTAAGTTTTCGCAAACTTTGGCCATCAAAGCATTATCATTTCTTTCCATTTTCACAAAGTCGAGGTATTAAGAAAAGTTTTAAGTGCTAATTTGGCTAATTTCGATATCAAACAACACCGTTATCTTAAGACCAAAATGGCCAATTTTTTTACTAAACTTCAAAAGTTTCTCACTGGAAAAAAAGTTCCACGGGGATTTTTTCGCTTTTTTTGAACTTAAATGAAAGCTTAAAATGTTCCCAACATTTTAAGGTATGTCTCGCCATATCCTAGCCATAAATGAGATCGTAGCGATCAAAATACTGAAAAAAGTCAATTTTCAAGTAGTGCTATATTCATTGCTAAAAAACAAGTATTACGTCACATTTTATTGCAAAGATGTTAAATAAACTTTTATTTGGTAACACTTCTTCTACAAAACACAAAAAGAATCATGGAAATATCTCTATTCTATTCCATTTTATGGAACCGGCAATAAAAAAGTAAATTTTTCAAAAAAGTCGAATTTCCCAAATTTTGTTTTTGTTGTCCTAATTGCACATGACACACTATAGCCATATTTACGCAACATATTTACGCAAGGAAATTTTCATACCTTTCCAACGATGTATAAAACATTTCTCAACTCGGATTCTATCTACTCTAAAATTCATTTACACTTCATTAAACTCTATATAAAAATGTCTATTTGTGAAATGGAACCTTATATGGGGCCTACACTAAAACATTGATAGATTTGCCCAGGGTTTACAATACAAATGTGTTAGAATAAAAAAAGGTCTCCTGCCAAAGTTTAAAAAAATTGGAATAAAAATATGTGTTTTAGAGCGAAAACACTTCGCATCGGCGTGCGTTTGTATAGTACCTACATCTATTTTTAATGTAAGCTGATGATTTTTGAATAAAAAGTAACCTAGAAATATACCTGCATATATATATATATTTGTGTTAAGATTTGATGCAGACAAATGTTACCTGTTTCGCTATGTCGAATTCCCAGGAAATCCACCGTATCAATGAATGTGAAAAAACCTACCCATAAAAAATTCATTGTCATTTTTTTTAACCAAATTCGAGTCCAGGTAAATAATTATAGAAGAGTAAGTAAAAAGAGGCACTTTGGACCCCTTTTTACGATTGCGTCTGATACCTGAAATGGGTCATTAATTGTGAATATATTGCATAAATATTTGAACAAAATCCAAATTTTCTTCATTATATTTTGTAGAGGCGTAAAGGACATTTATAAGTTATGGAAGTCATACTGAAGTATTCCACTCTTTCGAAAATTGTATGGGACATCAAAAATGATTCCAAATCATACACGGAGTCATTTAAGGAACTTGTTTACACTTTGGACCACATATATGGAATAAGGCTAAATAAAGACGCTTTAGACAAACTTGAAAAATTCTACAAATCATTTGAGAGAAGGTTGCCAGAATGTTCATTCGCAAAAATCAAGTTTTTCAAAATGTATGAGAAGTGGCTGAAATCGGATCTACTTATTGAAATTAAACCGCTGATTCCCGGCCGGCCTAGCAAAGCATACGACGAAGTTACGGAGAAAACCAAAAAGAAAAAACAAGAGGAACTATTGGCGGCACATCCGCCAAATTTAATAAAAGATACGTTCAAAACAGCATTGTTAAAAACACAACCAAAAAATGTTGGACGAATTGTCGATGTTTTACCATTAGCATCTCCGAAAAGGGTAAAGAGAATGGTAGAAAGTATTCCAACTCCAAAATCGACTACAGAATTCACGGAGGAAGATGCACTGGCCCTGATTTTGAACCTAGGCCTCTCAAGAAACAAATACTCAACAATGAGGAAGGCTCTTCGTGAAAAAGGATGGGGTTGTTTACCCTCAAAACATAAATTGTACAACACCAGGACGAAAATGGTGCCATCAAATATATACGTGGACGAATTAAAAGCAAGAGTGAAACTTGCTGATCTTGTTGAAAATACAGCTGTTAGAATTATTTCTAATTTTACTGAAGAACAGTTGAACACATGTAATAATTCCGAAGTGGTTTTGATCAGCAAATGGGGTTGTGATGGATCATCTGGATTTTCCGAATATAAGCAACAAACAGAAATAGATACCAACTTCGCATCAATTTTCATGGCATCATTAGTACCATTGAGAATGAGATTGTACAAGGACCAATCTTCATCATCGAAAGAAAATGCATTTCAAGATATATGGATAAATAGAACACCTGGGTCAAAATATTTATGTCGCCCAATTCGGTTTGAGTATACAAAGGAAGACCGGAACACAACACGATCTTTGGTGAACGAAATAAAGGAAGAAATTGCTGCATTACCCATGATTGTTATAAACCAATTGGGAAGAAATATAAAAGTTTCGTTTCAACTACAACTCACTATGATCGATGGAAAGGTGGCAAACGCATTAACTGGCGTTATGTCCAATTGGAGATGCAATATTTGTGGCAAGAAGAATGGGCAATTCGAGGACAAGTCTGATGAAAATTTAGTAAACGAAAATGCGCTCAATTTCGGTATTTCGCCCCTGCACTGTAGAATTCGATTCATGGAGTATTGTTTGCATTTATCGTATGACCTTAAATATCGGACTAGCCCTGGAAACCGCGATGTCTCTGCTAGAAACAACCAAGATCTTCACAAAATGAGGCAGGAAGAGAAGAATCGAATCCAGTTGGAGTTTAAACAAAAGGGACTTATAATAGATAAACCTCTTTACGGATACGGAAGCACAAATGATGGCAACTCGGCAAGGCGGTTTTTTGAGGACCCCGTATCGACATCTAAAATAACCGGTCTTGATGAACACTTGCTAAGACGATTCAAAGTGATTTTGGCTGTAATCAATAGCAAAAAGATGATAAATTCAACCAAATTTGAAGCTTATAGTAATGACACAAAAAACATTTTATCTGATTTATATTCGTGGAAAGCTTTAACACCGACAGTACATAAAGTCTTACATCATGGCAAGGAAATTGTGGAATACAACATACTTCCGTTAGGAGAACTTACAGAAGAAGCTCAGGAATCCCGTAATAGAGATGTTAAACAGTTCCGGCTTTTCAATACCCGAAAGAGCACCAAATTTAACCAAAATTATGATTTACTTCAATATTTATTGTTATCGTCTGATCCGGTACTATACAGCATCAGAACTAAATGGCTACCAAAAATATGTGACGATATAGATAAGGACGATCCCGATGCCATTCAAATTAAAGAGCTTTTAAATTTTGATACCTTAGATTATTTGGTAGAGAATAAAATCAAATAATACAAAACTAAAATGCTTTTTTATTTTGGGAGTAGCTAATATACATATAAACGCACGCCGATGCGAAGTGTTTTCGCTCTAAAACACATATTTTTATTCCAATTTTTTTAAACTTTGGCAGGAGACCTTTTTTTATTCTAACACATTTGTATTGTAAACCCTGGGCAAATCTATCAATGTTTTAGTGTAGGCCCCATATAAGGTTCCATTTCACAAATAGACATTTTTATATAGAGTTTAATGAAGTGTAAATGAATTTTAGAGTAGATAGAATCCGAGTTGAGAAATGTTTTATACATTGTTGGAAAGGTATGAAAATTTCCTTTACGATAAGGTATGTTGCGTAAATATGGCTATAGTGTGTCATGTGCAATTAGGACAACAAAAACAAAATTTGGGAAATTCGACTTTTTTGAAAAATTGACTTTTTTATTGCCGGTTCCATAAAATGGAATAGAATAGAGATATTTCCATGATTCTTTTTGTGTTTTGTAGAAGAAGTGTTACCAAATAAAAGTTTATTTAACATCTTTGCAATAAAATGTGACGTAATACTTGTTTTTTAGCAATGAATATAGCACTACTTGAAAATTGACTTTTTTCAGTATTTTGATCGCTACGATCTCATTTATGGCTAGGATATGGCGAGACATACCTTAAAATGTTGGGAACATTTTAAGCTTTCATTTAAGTTCAAAAAAAGCGAAAAAATCCCCGTGGAACTTTTTTTCCAGTGAGAAACTTTTGAAGTTTAGTAAAAAAATTGGCCATTTTGGTCTTAAGATAACGGTGTTGTTTGATATCGAAATTAGCCAAATTAGCACTTAAAACTTTTCTTAATACCTCGACTTTGTGAAAATGGAAAGAAATGATAATGCTTTGATGGCCAAAGTTTGCGAAAACTTAAAGGAAATGGGAGTATCTTTTTTGAAAAATTTTGCAATTTTTTGACAAAAAAAATATTTTTCATATTGAAAACGATGCCATTTTTAAACCGCCAAAGATATTCACGTGATTCCTTTTGTATTTTATGCACACATATGCTGGCATAATTTGTGTGAAGTATGAAGTTTATAGCTTTAAAATTGACGGAGTTATTTAAAAAACACTGAAAAAAACCAAGGCCAAATTTTCATATTTTAAAATTAAACAATTCATAACTCCTTAACAGTACACGATGGCATGGTACTTTATGCATAAGTTTTTTAGATCTTGTCAAGCTCTTTCTCTAGAGTCCTAAATCATGTAAATCGGTTGAGTAGATCAAAAGTTATGGCCCCCAGAAGCTTGGAGAAGTCAAAAGTGGTCAACTTTGACACCCTGTAGCTCACCCTGTATTAAAGATATGGACCAACAACAGCACTTTTCTGAAAGCCTATGTCCTCCTCTACAAATGTCTAGAACATTTTGTATGGCTAAAATCAACAGATAAAAAGTTGTAGACTTATTTCCAATTTTTTTGCCATTTGGCCCACTGTGCGCTGTCTTAAAATTCAATATAAATTTCTACTTAATACTAATTTCCCATGAACATGAACATAAGGAACAACGAATACTTCTCTAATATCAATATAAACTTCATTTATCCTATAAACAATGATAAAATTAGCGATACATATCGCTATGATTATCTTAAAAACAGGCTCCCCTAATTTGTATATCGCCTCTTTAATTTATAGCAACTATATGCTCTTCTCCAATTCATGGCATAATAAATTGAAGACACAAATTTAACTTTTAATTCCTCTAATGTTGTTAAACGAGCCACAAGTACTTGTGTGATTATCTACAACGTTGAATATGTCTGTCTGTCTGTCTGTCTATGCAACAACTATCCATCCATCCATTTGTTGGCTGTCTGGGTCTTTGTCGCGATGGAGTTTTTGCTTTTTTTTTCATTTCGTTTTCGAGTATGTGTTTTTGGTTAGTCATCAAAAATGTCAACCATGAAATACGATCAAGTTAAATTAGAAAAGTGGAGAATCTACAATAACAGCAACAACAGCATAACAACAAAATGATGTATACAACATCAACTGGTTGCATTTTGCAATAACCAGATAGCATGATGATGGCTGGCATGTTGATGATGATGTGGCACTTGCCTATGATATCAAAAGCCAAAAATCGTATGCATTTTCTAAAAAGGAGGGGGGGAGAGATAGGATGTTATTAGGCTTGAGGGCCGAAAGCAATATTTATATCACCAAAGCAACATTGTTGCATTATTGCCCATTTTCATTTTAAATTGACCTCAACATGTTAAACACATAGATTTTTGTTTGTGCTATACACTATTGCGGATTTAAAAGGTTCCTGAGGAGTTTATCGTCCAGACAAAAATATATGAGGGACTAAGGGAGGAGAAAGTTACGCACCAACACTTGCTGCAACAGTTGCCCCATAATCTTTATACACTTTGAAAAAAATTAGTTGGAAAAAGGAGGAAAATTGAAAAATTCCTTAGAGTGAGGAAATATTTTCTACCCTGAAATACTAGAAAGCCAGCAAATGATCTTTGATCTGTACTTTCGCTTCTAATGATAGTGAAGAACTGATATTCTGTGTATATACCAGTTTTTAAGCTCGGATTTAAAGACCGCAAATGGTTTAGATTTCTTTAAATTCATGGTCCTTTCGTCTCTACATCATGAAAATGCAAATTAAAAATTTTGCCCATGATCATTACACTAAGGAACAGGGGCGAACTTCTCACATACCCTTGAGTGCAGTCCGATACAAGTTTAAGCTCAATGATTAGGGGCCTCCTTTTTATAGCGGAGTTCAAACGGCGTGCCACAGTGTCACTCCTCTTTGGAGAGAAGTTTTACATGGCATAGTACCTCACAAATGTTGCCAGCATTAGAAGGGGAAAACCACAGCTGAAATTTGTCTCTGATGGTCTCGCCAGGATTCGAACCCAGGCGTTCAGCGTCATAGGCGGACATGCTAACCTCTGCGCTACGGTGGCCTCCGTCTCAAGATCATTGGCTTCTTTATTTACTGCTGTCATGTGATAACCAGTATCCATTATGTTATTTGTGGCGCATAGTTTATCATGTCCCAACATGGCTCTGAACTCCTGGGTTCGAATCTTGGCTTACACGTCAGAGAAATTATTCAGCCCTGGGTTTCCCCTGACTAATGGTGGTGCCATTCATTAGGCCTTCATCTAAACGTTAAAGAAACCTGTTCCCCAATGTTATATTTGTGGGAAAATTTCGGTTTGATGTTGCTTTCCACTTTACCTTGGCTATGACTGAACATTTGTTCCAACAACCGAACGTATAACGTTCCAAGCGCCTCGATCTTCTGCGCTCATTTTATAATATCTGACACCAAGTCTCGAGGTGTCTCCCACCACTTGATCTTTCCTTTGGCCTTTTGTACCTTAACCTACACCTTTTTTTTCTGAGTGTACCAATTTTTGACCATTTGGTTATGCTATTGCATAGCCAAGCACTTGAGCTTCACCAACAAAAAAACACATTTTATCATTGCCGAACATGAGAAGTCATATAGAAGTAACGTTCCAAGCGCCTAGATCTTCTGCGCTTATTTTATTATCTCTGACACCAAGTCTCGCGATGTCTCCCACCACTTGATCTTTCCTTTGGCCTTTTGTACCTTAACCTACACCTTTTTTTCTGAGTGTACCAATTTTTGGCCATTTGTTCATGCTATTGCATAGCCAAGCACTTGAGCTTCACCACCAAAAAAACACATTTTATCATTGCCGAACATGAGAAGTCATTTAGATGGCCAATTTATAAAATAATTTAGTTTTTTTATTGCGCGCATTTAGTTTGGTGTCGTATGCTCTCTCAACAGCACCAGCAACAGCAAAATAGTTGGTAGAATAAGTGTTTGTGACAACACATATGAAAATGGTCATAAATGTCTGTATTTAGGAAAAATAATTTATTGCTGTTTGCATTTTTGGCCTTCCAATGGCTTTCAATAATGACCCATTGATTGGCAATCGATTGAGGTATTTTATTGCTTGATATCCGTTGAGAAAGGCAAGGGGTTAGTTGTTGGCAAATTCCAGAAGCAGATTCGTTTTTATCGTTTTTTCAATGAGAAGACAGAACTAGATGTAATAGTAGTCCCTGATGATGATGGTAAGTTTTAATGAGATTTTAACAGTAGTTAAGTAGGCATTGGATTTTTTGTTAAAAGGGGCTAAGGTTAGGATTGGTTGGATTGGATTGGCCACCAAGATAATTTAACATTAATTTTAATGTCATTTTCCTAATCTGCTCCCAAATTGCTTTCATTTGAGTTCCATAAAGCCATGTTCGGCTATTATGCCTATTTTGGGGGATTTTGGGGGGTGGGGAGACCTCCCATTAAATGAACTTAATTTTTTGCCATATTCGTAATATACTCCCGAATACCTTTCGTTTGAGTCCCATATTGACATGAAAGTCCAATATGTCTGTTTGGTGCAGTTTTGGGGTTGGGGCCGCCCGCTGGGTAATTAGATTCCAATTTTAATATCATGTTCGTATTCTACTCTCCCAATAGCTTTCATTTGATGCCCATATTGTTCCGATCGGTTCACTTTTGATTTTGGCTTATGTCTTTGGTGTAGGGGGAGGGTGCGCCGAAGTTTCTTTCCAAACCAATCTACACAATCTGCGAAATTTTCGAAAAAAATTGGTTCTGCCGTTTTTGAGTCTATACGGAAGAAATAATCAAACCGAGTCCCATATAGTCATGGTTGGTTAATATGCTCATTAGGGGCGTTTTAGGGGGTGAGATAACCCCGTATAGTTAGACCTGATTTAAATGCCAGATTTGTAATATACTACCGAATACCTTTCATTTGAGACCCACATTGGTATAAACGTTCAATTTGTCTGCTTGGAGGAGTTTTATGGTAAGGGGACTTCCTGGGTACTTTGATCCAATTTTTAATACCGAATTCGTATTATACTCTTCAAAAGCTTTCATTTGATATCCATATTGTAACGATCGGTCCACTTTTGATTTTGGGTTGTGTTTTTGGGATAAGGGGGAGGGTGTGTCCCCCTTCCGATATCAAAAAATAATAGAGCCTATATTTTCTTCGTCCCCACGGTTATATGACTCCAAAGTTTTATACCAATTTTGTGTTTTTGAATTACCATATGTGGGCATACAAAATTTCGATGCACCCATTTCCGAGATCTTGCTTTTTTTGAAAATTGGAATTAGGGGGAGGTCCGCCCCCCTCGCGGTTATCACAAAATGACGTACCCTACTTTTCACCGTTGGCCCAAACTCTACCATCTGTGAAAATTTTAGCCGTTTTTGAATCTATATGGAATAGACATACAAAGCGCAACACTTTTATTTTTATGATAGACTAGCTGAACCCGGCCTGCTACGCTGCGTCTTCATGAATGCCACGAGAAATATATGATTCTTACTAACTACCATATGTATCTTCAAAGCACAATTTGTTTATCTAGTGAAAAATATACTTTATTTATACCCCATACATCCATAATTGGCAAACACTACCATTTGGGAAGGGGTTTTTGAAGGGTGGGCGGTCCCCTATCATTTGAACCTCATTTTTAATAACATATTTTTATCTACTCCCGAACATTTTTTTCTTGAGTCCCATATTGTCATGATTGTCCAAAATGCCCATTTGATGGGGTTTTGGAGTCGGGCGGTCCCTAGGTACTTGGATCCAATTTTTAATATCAAAATCGTGCTCATATTGTTTCGATCAGACCACTTCTTTTTGGGTGTCTTTGGGAGAGTGTCCGCCTCCTTCCGATTACAAGAAATTTTATAGCCTATTGCTGCTTTCTGGCCATATTCGTTATTAACTCCCGAATACCTCTCATTTGAGTCCCATGTCATAATCGTCCAATATGCCCATTTGAGCGAGTTTTGGACTCGGGTCGGCCCTTAAGGTACTTGGACTTAATTTTTAATATCAAAATCGTATTCTATACCCGAAAACATTTCATTTGAGTCCCATATTGTTCCTATCTGTCCCCTTTTATTTGGAAGTGGTGTTTGTGGAGTAAGTGGGAGGGTCCGCCCCCTTCCGATATCAACAATTTATGCTGTATATGCTCCTTGCGGACTAAATTGGCAATGTACTGCCGAATAACTTTCATTTGAGTCCCACATTGTCATGATCTTGCAATATGCCTATTTGAGTGGGTTTTGGTATCGCGGGACTCCTAGGAGTCTTCAATACCAAATTCGCACTCTACTCTTGGTGCTTTTGGGACGGTTTTGGGGTATAGGCGGCCCCTTTAGTTTTTGGACCCAATTATTATTATAGAATTCGTATTCTGCACCCGAATACCTTTCATTTGAGTCCCATTTTGTCCAGATCTGGCTAGTATTATTTTAGGGGGTAAGGGGGAGGGTACGCCCCCTTCCGCTTTCAAGAAATTATATAGCCTAGTGCTTTTTCACAGTGTTGAACTTTATGTGGGAACAGTTTTTAAGAATTAATGTTTTGCGTGGGAACAGTTTACAGCAATGATTTTTTACCATGAGAATAGTTCTTTGTTGTGTAGCCTAATGTTTTTTTCCAGACCACTCCTCACAGTGTTGAACTTTATGTGGGATCAGTTTTTTTGGAATTAATGTTTTGCGTGTTAAAGGTTAACAGCAATGATTTTTTCCATGAGAACAGTTCTTTGTGGTGTTATTATACATGTGAACACTTTAATGCAGTGTACTTTTTCATCCAAATGCAAATTTGCCCATGAACATTCCATTGAGGAACAGGGGCAAACTACGTACTTTTTCAGGAAATAGTTCTTTTTATGGGAACAGTTCTTTAAGATTTTCATGACAAGAGTTGTTTATGGTCAATTTTTACATTAGAACAGTTTGATGGAGTAAACTTGTGCATGGGAACAGTTGACTGTAGTAATTTTTCTCATGTGAAGGTGTACATGGGAACTGTTTGCTGAATTTAAACTCTTCATTAGAATCAAATAGGTTAGGTTAGGATGAAAAGAGGATGCAGATATTAATCCGCCCCATGCCACTAAGGACATATACCTAAGCCAGTGATCGGCTTGTTGTGCGCTCAAATAAATGGAATGGTGTTTTTAATAAAAACTCTTTAGAAGTAAAAACTCTTCAAGAGTAAAAACTCTTCAAGAGTAAAAACTCTTCAGCATTTCACAATTAAATTTAAAAATAGCTCAACTTCAAGAATTGTTAGTCGCCACGGTTCCATAAAATCATTGCTGCAGGCCAAGAGTATGTCATTTCTACAATCATATTGACAAATTCAAAATTCATCAAAAATATTTGCCATGTTTGGCTAATAAAGGGTGATTTTTTTGAGGTTAGGATTTTCATGCATTAGTATTTGACAGATCACGTGGGATTTCAGACATGGTGTCAAAGAGAAAGATGCTCAGTATGCTTTGACATTTCATCATGAATAGACTTACTAACGAGCAACGCTTGCAAATCATTGAATTTTATTACCAAAATCAGTGTTCGGTTCGAAATGTGTTCATTCACCGTAACGTTGCGTCCAACAGCATCTTTGAAAAAATACGGTCCAATGATTCCACCAGCGTACAAACCACACCAAACAGTGCATTTTTCGGGATGCATGGGCAGTTCTTGAACGGCTTCTGGTTGCTCTTCACTCCAAATGCGGCAATTTTGCTTATTTACGTAGCCATTCAACCAGAAATGAGCCTCATCGCTGAACAAAATTTGAACACATTTCGAACCGAACACTGATTTTGGTAATAAAATTCAATGATTTGCAAGCGTTGCTCGTTAGTAAGTCTATTCATGATGAAATGTCAAAGCATACTGAGCATCTTTCTCTTTGACACCATGTCTGAAATCCCACGTGATCTGTCAAATACTAATGCATGAAAATCCTAACCTCAAAAAAATCACCCTTTATGTAAATGAGGCAAATCCTGCTCTTACCTTAGCCATTACGATTAAGCGATTACGCACTCTCCTATAAATAATTCGAGGTTGAGTTGCACTTTGTACCATACATCATCTATTGCACCATATTAGCATGAGATAGAATGGGGTAGAACTAGTTAAGTATTTAAGGCATGGCCAGACTTTATTAGAAATTTGTAAACAAAACAGAATGTGCAAGCATACGCTATGTGAAATGATTGACCATGCAATTGTTAATAAGCGGTTGATATTTGCCCAACTAACAATCAGTTGACGTTGTGCGACCACCACCATCGGGTTTGACATTTACCATTACCCTATAGGCACAGCAGACCCACCCCTTTTGGGCTTTACTCAGAATTGCCGCCAATTGACTGACTGTACGCACATACTCAGACCCTGGGCTATAGACCCCTTCGGTTGTGATTTGTTTTTCTGCATATTGGACATTTTTTGATGTTTACTTTTGTACTTAATATGCAAAATGCAATTTGCAGCGTCGCGTGACATTTGGAATCACTTTTATTTTATTCAAATGTTGTGTACGAGTGTGTGTGAGAGACTCCCTCTTCTCTCCAAGAGCCGCTTGTTTTTTCTTCTCCTCCTTTCGACTGACCTGCTTTTGCATTGCTCATACTCGTTGACTAATTCACGTTGCAACGTTGTCACTCAACCGTCATTCTTTGGGGGCAATCATGGAGCGAGAGAGAGAAAGTCCCACTTGGAGCTTATTAGGAAATAAGTGATATAAGGAGTGAATATGAGGGTTTAGTGAAATTTTCCTGGGAACAGTTGAAACAGTCAACCAATACTTGAAAATTGATGGATTATTCAATAACCCTTCGTGAGAACAGTTCCAATTTGCATGACAACAATTCATTAGAGTATATTTTTCTTCGAAAACATGGAAGTATTCTGTCAGGTTAACTGTTCCCACGGAAAAGTTCTCTCAGATGAACTGTTCTCAGGGAGAAGTTCGTTCTGCTTAACTGTTTAGATGGAACAGTTCATTCCAGTAAATTGCACCATTGAAAAAGGTCAATAAGGTGAAGTTTTCTGTGAGAAAGAGGTTACTTTAAATAAACATTTCGATGGGAAAAGTTCACATGAGGAATTTTTTTTTTCATGTAATTAGTTCACTTGAGTGAACTTTCTCAGTTTAGCTGCGTAAACTTTCTCATAGGAACAGTTCACCTGAATGAACTTTTTCAGAGAACTATCCACCTGAATGAACTTTTTTAGAGAACAGTTCAACTGAGTGAATTTTGCCGTTGGCACAGTTGACCTGAGTAAACTATCCATGGAAATTATACACCTGAAGGAACTTTTTATAAGGAAACAGTGCACACAAGTATAGCATGGAAGAGTAATGTCAAGTGAACTGTTCCTACGGAAACGTTCTCTTAGCTGAACTATTCTCTTGGAGAATTACATTCAGATGAGCTGTTCCCATGGAAAATTTCATTCAAATAGAGTGTTTCATTGAAAGAGGTCACCTGAGCGAAGTTTTTCGTGGTAACAGCAGTGAACCTTTTCATAGGAACAGTTCACCTGGGTAAACATTTTCATAGAAGCAGTTTACCTGGGTAAACTTTTTCATAGAAACAGTTAACCTGGGTGAACTTTTTCAAAGAAGCGTTCACCTGAGTAAACATTGCCGTTAACCTGAGTAAACTTTCAATGGAAATAATCCATCCGAAGGTACTTTTTTAAAGAAACAGTCCACACAAATAAAGCATGAAAGAGTTCTGTCAGGTCAACTGTTCCTACGGAAAAGGTGTCTTAGCTGGAATGTTCTCATGGAGAATTACGTTCAGGTGAACTATTGTCATGGAAAAGTATATTCAACTGGAGAGTTCCATTGAATAGGTTCACTGAGATGAAGTTTTTCATGGTAAAAGTTCACATGAGGGATGTTTCCGAAGCCATGCTTTTTTCATAGGAACAGTTTACCTGGGTAAACTTTTTCATGGGAACAGTTTACCTGGATGATCTTTTTTAGAGATGGGTTCACCTGAGTGAACTTTTCCCTTGGACCAATTGATCTAAGAAAACTTTTTTATGGTAATAATCCACCTATAGCAACTTTTTCATAGAGCAGTCCACACATGTAAACTTTTCGGTAGGAATAGTTCGCCCGACTGAACTTTTCCATGAAACAGATACGTTGAGTGAGAACTTTCTTTGAAATATTTTACCAAAACTGTTAACCTGCGTGAACTTTTGCTTGGGAACAGTTTACCTGGGTGGACCTTTGCACGTGAATAGCCCACCTGTATGAAATTTTGGATGGGAAAGTTTATTCAAAAAGATCTGTTCCAATGAAAGAGATCACTTAGGTGAATTTTTTCGTTGTAAAATTTGCTTTAAATGAACATTTCCATGAAAATAGTTCACTTGAGGGATCTTTTCTATGGGAATAGATAACTTGAGAGAACATTGGCAAAATTTCATCTGAGTGAACCATTTCATCAGGAATTGACGGTTCTAAACATGGGTAAACGTTTTCATGGAAACAGTTCTCCTAGGTGAACTTTTCCGTGAGAACAGTTCTAACAAGTGAACTTTTCCATAGGAATTGCTCTGCTGAATGAACTTTTCCATAGGAACAATTCTCCTGAATAAAATTTTCCACAGGAACAATTTATTTGAATGAACTTTTTCATGCGAACAGTTCGTTTGACTAAACTTTCCCAGCCCACCTAAATGAACTTTTCAATAAAAACAGATCATTTGAGTGAAATTTTGCTGGAAACAGCCCATCTGGGTTATGTTTTTCATGGGAATAGTTCTCCTGGGTGATCTTTTCCGTGGTAAAAGTTACTTTAAATAAACATTTTCATGGGAATAGCAATAGATAACTTGAGAGAACTTTTCTATAAGAAAAATTTCATCTGAGTGAACCATTTCACTAAACTCGGGTTAACTTTTTCATGGGAACAGTTCTCCAATCGATCTTTACCTTGGGAACAGTACTACCAAGTGAACTTTCCCATAGCAATTGTTCTGCCGGGTAAACTCTTCCATAGGATCAAATCTCCTGAATGAACATTTTCATGGGAACAGTTCATCTGACTAAAATATTTTCCAGCCTACCTGAATGAGCTTTTCAATAGGAACAGATCATTTGAGTGAAATTTTGCTGCAAACAGTCCATCTGGGTAAACTTTTTTATGGGAACAGTTCTCCTGGGTGAACTTTTCCGTGGAAACAGTTCTACTGGGTGAAATTTTCCGTGGAAACAGTTCTCCAAAGTGATCTTTCCCATACAAACCGTTCTGCCGAGTAAAATTTTCCATAGTTCGCTCTTCACTTAAATGAACTTTTTTATATGAATCATTTGCTTGAATGAACTTTTTCTTGGGAACAGTTCACCTGAGTAAACTTTTCCAGCCCACCAGAATGAACAGCTCACTTGAATGAAATTTTGCTGGAAACAGTTCATTTAATTGAACTTTCTAAAAGAACTGTTCACATGGATGAACTTTTTCAAAGGAACAGTTCATTTAGGTGAGGTTTTTCGTAAGAACAGTTCATCTAAGTGAACTTTTCCATAGGAAATGAGTGAACTTTAATGGGAACAGTTCACTTGGTTGAATTTTTTCATGACATGCATGAACTTTTCCATAAGAACCGTTTTGCCGAGTGAACTATTCCCTACAAACAATCTACTTGAAAGAAAGTTTTCATGGGAACAGTGAACCAAAGCAAAATTTTCCAGCCCACCTGAATGAACTGCTAAATAGGAACAGATCACTTGAAAAAAAATTTGTTGGAACCAGTCCATTTGGGTGAACTTTTTTTGGGAACAGTTCTTCCGAGTGATCTTTTCAATAGGAAAAGATCATTTGAGTTAAATTTTGTTGGAAACACTCCATCTGGGGACACTTTTTCATAGGTACAGTTCTCCTGGGTGAAATTTTCATTGGGAACCATTCTGCCGAGTGAAATTTAATGGGAACAGTTCACCTGGTTGAACTCTTCCATGGTAACAGTTACGTTGAGTGAGAATTTTCTAATTTTTCACCTGAGTGAACTTTTGCTATTAAGAACCGTTTCCTCAGTGATGTCTTTCGTGAGAACAGTTGTACTGAGTAAGCTTTTCCATTGGTACAGCCCACCTGAATCAACTTCACCAATTCACCTGGGTGTACTTGTGCTGGGAACAGTTCACACAAGTGAACGTTACTGTGAAATCAGTTCACCTGAGTGAAATTTCCAAATATTTCCTTGGAACAGTTCACTTGTTTAATTGAAACAACTTACTTAAGTCATCTGATCCCATGAAACAGTTCAACTAAGTAAATTATATCATTCAAATAGTTCACCTGAGTAAACTTTTCCAAAACAGAAGTGAATATATTCTAAGCAACAGATCATTTGGGTGAACTTTCCATGAGAAACGTTCACCTGAGTGATCTTTGCGATTGAAACACTTCATCCGAGTAAATTGGACAAGAGAATAGTTCACCTTGAGTGAATTATACCATGGGAATAGTTCACCTGAGTGAACGTACTCTTAACAATAGTTCACTCAGTGAATATTTACTTAGGAACAGATCACGAGAGTGAACTTTTTTTGGAAACAGTTCATTTAAGAACAAATATATTTGGTAACATATAACCTGAATAAGCTTAACCTTAGTTAAGCTTAATTGGAAAAGTTTGGGAATAGTTCTCCAAGTCATTTTTCTGTGGGAAAAGATTGCCTGAATTACTTTTACATATGAACAGTTCACCTGATTATTTTTACATGGAAACAGTTCACCTAATTGAAGTTTTCCGTGGGAACAGTTCGCATGGATGAACTTTTCCATGGGAACAGTTCACGTGGATAAACTTTTCCATTGGAACAGATAACATGATAGGGGTTTTCCAATGGGAACTGTCCAACTCAGCAAACATTTCCACTGAAGCTGTTCACCTGAGCGAACTCCATATTTTTCTCCTTTAACATTCATATGAACCTCGTTTGGCTGCATATGTGTGTGTATCAGGGAACGCGTGCCCATCCACTAACAATGTAGTAGCAACATTTTAATCGAATCAAATTTACGTACATATATCTCTCCCACTACATTCCATCGTCTGTATGTTTCTCGTATTCTATGACTGCAATAAATGCAACTCCCTAATCACCATACCCATGGTGTGCAACATGAATGTCATCCTTGCCACTCATCCACTTGCAACATACCAAAGCTCATATCGTCTCTATCACCCCCCACCAAATATACCACACTATATGAGCTATCTGTAAGCATGGAAAACATTTTAGAGTGAGGGCGGGATGTTGTCGTACAATGTCTACAAATTGTGGTGTATGCATCATGGTGTTTGTTTTGTTGTTGTGTAGCATGGACAGTTTAAACATACATTTGTATGTACATAAGGATGTACATATGTTCGCTTATGGAGACATTTTAAATATTTTAAATGGATTTTCATGTAGCCATTGTACAATGCTGCTGTTAATACAAAACGACAACGACAATTGTTAAGTGAACAGCAACAACGACTAGAAGGAGCTGTGCAAAGCTAAAGAATCTACACAAAATTTGTGAACAAATTTTAAACCAATTAAAGGTATATGAGAAATATCCACAAACTTTTGTTTAGGGTGGCCATCATCAAAAGAAACTTGAACATGCCCGTCCACGAATTTTTGTTGCCACCAAAAATTTTACTACAGTCAACACCAACGCTGAAATAAGTGCATATTCTGCTAGGCAATTTCCTTTTTTCCACATGTGGTTCTGTTTTATTTGGGCTAATTTTTCTATTGATTTTAGTTCCCATTGCTGGCCCCTTTAGGTAAACATTTCATAGCACAACGAACTTATCGTTCAACCAAAAATACCTGCCATATCCGCAGGAGATATAACTTTACATACCCATGTATTTTCGGTTTGCATATGTTATCCAGTGAGCAACAGTTTTTGGTGTATGAGGTATATATGGATGTCTGTGTGTTCGTTTGCTTGAGTGTATGTATGGTTGTGTGTAGATTTGTAGTTAAGTTATGTGGTATGCGGCTGAGTAATTAATTGATTTTTATCTGACTTAAGGCTATTTTACAGTTTGTTGATGACAGTTTAAATTTGTTTATATGCACATCTACATTTGGGTAGTTTACATGCTGTTTATTTGATTGTTTGGTAAAAAATATTGGAGGGGGTAAATTGAACACAAAATGTAAAAAATAAATAAAATAAAATCAAATACAAAACACAGAAATAATAAAAATAAAAGTTGAATGAAAAAAAAAATAAAATAATAAAATAAAATAAAATAAAAAAAAAAAAATAAAATAAAAAAAATAAAAAAGATAAAAAAAATAAAAAAGATAAAATACAAAAATAAAATAAATAAAAAAAAAAATAAAATAACATTAAAAAAAATAAAATAAAATAAAATAAAAAAAATAAAATAAAAAATATAAAATACAAAAATAAAATAAATAAAAAAAAAATAAAGTAACATAAAAATAAAATAAAATAAAGTAAAGTAATGTAAAATAAAATAAAATAAAATAAAATAAAATAAATAAAAATAAAATAAAATAAAATAAATAAAAATAAAATAAAATAAAATAAAATAAAATAAAATAAATAAAAATAAAATAAAATAAAATAAAAAAATATAAAATTCAATTTGTATTTGTTTGTTTGTATGATTGTTTGTTCCGTATAGACTCAAAAACGGCTGAACCGATTACCTTGAAATTTTCACAGATTGTGTAGGTTGGTCTGGAATGAATCATGGGCTATGTAATTTTTCGATATCGGGAGGGGAGCGGACCCTCCCCTTTACCACAAAACTACTACCCAAATTGAAAAGTGGACCTTTCGGGACAATATGGGATTCAAATGAAAGGTATTCAAGAGTAGAGAACGAATTTCATAATAAAAGTTTGGTCCAAGTACCTGGGGGGCCGCTTCAGCCCAAAAACCGCTTAGAATAGGTTTATTTGACGATCATGACAATATGGGACTCAAATGAAAGGTATTCGAGAGTAGATTACAAATACGGTCAGAAAGTAGGAATAGGCTTTATAATTTATTGATAACGGAAGGTGGCGGACCCTTCACCGTTACGCCAAAAACACACCCAAAATCGAAAGTGGACCGATAAGGACAATATGGGTATCAAATGAAAAGTATGCGGGAGTAGATAACGAATGTGGCATACAAATTGATGTCGAAGTATAGAGGGTCACCCCACCCCCACAAAAAACGCCCGAAATGGGGACATTAGCCACTCACGGATATATGGGACTCGGTTTGTTTGTTCCGTATAGACTGAAATACGGCAGAACCGATTTTCTCTAAAATTTCGCAACACCTACGCAATAGGTTGGTCTGTAAGGAAACATAGGCTATATAATTGTTTTATATCGGAAGGGGGGCGGACACTCCCCCTTAAGCCAAAAACACAACCCAAAATCAAAAGTAGAATGATCGGGACCATATAGGTATCAAATGAAAGGTATTGGATAATAGAATACGAATATGGTATTAAAACTTGAGTCTAAGTACCCATCGGGCCGCCCCAACCCCAAAATTCCCCAAACAAACATATTCGACGTTCATTTCAATATGGGGCTCAGGTGAAAGGTATTCAGGAGTAGATTTCGAATCTGGCATACAAAATCAGATCTAAGTATCTGAACAAAAACAAAAACAACATTAGACCCTTTATGACTATTGATAATTGACTGAAGCTATTTTCTCAAAATTTTCATAGATTGTGTACGTTTGTCTGGAAGGAAACATAGGCTATATAATTTTTAGATATCGGGTGGAGGCGGACCCTCCCCTTTACCGTAAAAACGCCACCCATATCCGAAAGTGGTCCGATGAGCACAACAAGTGTATCAAATGAAAGGTATTGGAGACCAGAACTCGAATATGGTATTAAAATTTGAGTTCTAAGTACCCAGCGTGGCCCCCCGCCAACCCAAAAACTCCTCTAAATAAATATATTTGAAGTTCATGTCAATATGGAACTCAAATGAAATGTATTAGGCAGTAGATTACAAATGTGGCATTAAGCATTAGGTCCAAATAAAGGGATGTCGCCCACCGCCAAATGAGCATATTAGCCGACCATTGTTATATGGGACTCAAATGAAATGTATAAGGGAGTAGATTATGAATATGAGATTAAAAATTGCGTTCAAGTCTAGGTGGCGCTTTTCCTCCTAAAGATACGTCAAATGGGTTATTTGACCCATTATGACAATATGGGCATTGAGAGTACAAAACGAATTTGATATCCAATTTTGGAGCCAAGTGTTTTAGGGTACGCCTTAAAGCACCCCCTAAACTGAACATCATTTCGGTTGGGAATACAGAACGAATTTGATATCTATTTTCAGTGCAACATGCCGGTGTCACGTTTCGATCCCTAAAAACACCTTCCAAACGATTCATATTTACCGGCCATGGCAATATGGGGCTCAAATTAAAGGGATTTGGAACTGCAGCACGAATATGATATCCATGTTTGAGTCAAAAAGTCCGAGGTGCCATCCCTTCCATAATGAGAACATTACCCTAAGGAAGAACACTATCACCAGGAACCGAGAAGGGGCAAATTCTCACACATCAATGAGTGCTTTCCGATTCACCTCTTTGGGGAAAATTTTTTTAAATGACCATGCATGGCATTGTACCACGCAAATGTCGCCCTCAATATGCGGGGATAAACACCGCTTTGTTCGATGTTCTCGCCAGGATTCGAACGCGTTCAGCGTGATAGGCTACAATGACACGAATTCGATGTCCACATTTAGGGCGAAGTGTCCCCATCCTAAAAAGATATTGGAGATATTGGGCGTAGCGGAGCGGGCCCGGTTCCCCTTACTTGACCTAATTGTCAATGCCATATTTTTATTCATCTGCCCAATACTTTTTATTTGTGTTCCATATTGAAATCAATGTCGAATATGACTGTGTTTTGTTACTTGGACCCAAAATTTAAATACGATATTCGTTTTCTATTTGTTTTTTTTTTTTTTTTTATTTTGGGTGCTTTTTTTTGGGGGGATATGGGGGAGACTCCGCCCTCTTCTGATATCAACAAATTATAGGGCCTGTTCTTCGCTCCTGTCCATATCCACAATCTACCCCCGAATATTCTCAATGTTGTCAAAATTTCATTTCTTTAGGGCAAGCTACTACTATCGAGATTTCGGCCTTGCCATGGGCCTCATCAGCTTGTTATCCCACTAAAATATTAAATGTTTCCTTTTACTCATTAATTTGTGAGCAATGCAATGGTAGAAGCATGCCTTTTGAGAGAAATGTTGGTTCTTGTTAGTCAACCTTTTTTGGTTGCACATTAAGAATAACAAAATAAAATCCAACAGCCAACATCTCTTCAAAAAGTCATTTGACATCAGCAACACACACAAAGCTAAAAAGCATGTAATCTTCTTGTGGTCTAACAATCTGATAGGGCCCTTGGAAAGGCCGAAATCGCGATCGTTGTAGCCTATACATTGAAGTACTCCACATTGTCGAGGCTCATTTGAGGGTTTTTGTTGTTTTGTTTTTCTATTTCAAATGGAAACAAGAACGAAAACACATTGGTCTTAGCTGAAAGTAAAAGTCCAATAACAAATAAAAGAAGTGCAAGAACAAAAAAAAAAAAAATAAATTTCTATAGAAAATTTTGTAAAAATTTTGTTTCTATAGGAAATTGTGATAAATTTTCATTCTATAGGAAATTTCAGAAATTTCGTTTCTAAATGGAAATTTTGCTAAAATCTCTATGGTATAGGAAATTTTGTCAAAATTTTTTTTGGTATAGGAAATTTTGTCAAAATTTTTTTGTTATAGGAAATTTTGCCAAAATTTCTTTGGTACAGGAAATTTTTTTTTTGGTATATAACGCGTCCCATAGTTTTTGGAGTGTGTTGCTATATCTGGCTTCCCTTTTCCGTTTGCAAAGAAAATCTCCGATCATTGAGCTCGTCTCGAAAGAGAAACAAACAAAAATTTGTCGATTTTTGTCTATAGCAAATTTTGTCAATATTTGATATTTAGTTTTGTAAATTTTTTTTTATCTACTCTAACATTTTTCATTTTTGTTCTTTGTATGGTTTAAATGTGATATCGTTTTGTTTATTTACAGATTTTTGTGTTTGCATTCATCGTTGCTTCCGGCTTGGGTGAGTGTTGATAAATTTTTTAAAATAATAATTTTTTGTTATACATTTCACATTTTTGTTGTCTTTTAATTGGATTTATTACATATATTTTGCTACCATGTGAGATGATTTTCTTTTTGAAATGCCATATATATCTTCGTTTGAATACAAAATGTATACATTTTTTGTCTATATGGAAGTTGCATTTTTATGAAATTTTCCTTAAAATTTTTTTAATATTTTGCAGGATTATTATTTCAAACAGCGCTTTCATATTGATAATAATGATAAGTTCCTAAATAGATTAATAAGCCATTAAAATAATAATAATTGTAAATGCCTTTTCATGTTTTGTGGTTATCACCGCATGCTATTAAGAGCTTTGACTTGCCATGTCCGTTTGATTTCATGTCGATGTTCAAACTTAATTTGCTCACACACAGCGAACTCCTTGTGTTTAGTTCAGCTAATGTTGTCCTGCCATGTCCTTTGTAGGGGGTTGCTAATATTGTGGTAATTTGCAATAATTTCTCTACTGTAGGTAGATAATGTAATTAACTGAAATTGAATGTAACTATACTGGCAAACATTCTATAACACATACATTTGCATAGGCAGTTATCGTACAACAATAAGTATGAGTATGTCCTTTAAAATATGTATGTGTGTAATTATCAGTATCTGCTGCTAATTGACGTCTGCTAAAATGGTAAGAGGTTTGTCGGAATTTTCTAAAAGCCTATTTGATTTTAAACTTTTAAATATTTGGAAATTAAATTGTGAACTGTCTAGCCCTATTATAAACTTTCAAATTATGAAGTTTGTATACTTTCGCATTATCTTATCTCTTAGATATTTGTAAACTACAGAAACTTGCATTATAGTAGTTTTGGCTAGATTAACAAGAGGGTGGGTATTTTAATTCACTTTCAGCAACTTTGGCATACACCTTAGGCAGGTATGAGCTGCTTATGACTCTAAAAGTTACCTCAAATGTCTGTAGCAGAAATTCTGTGTTCCTCACATAATAACTAATAATTTTCTGTTGTATGCCCTTAGCTGGAACACAGATATAAACCTGTGGAGTCGAAACAAATCGTCAACTAACGTGTAGCTTTCTGCAGTGTTGCTTTCTGCTACACATGACCATCAATTTGCTTCCTTGGTTCTGAAAGCGGTAATTTTCTTGCATCCAGAAAAAGTCACAGTTTGCTGCGGTTTATAGGCTGGTGGTATCATTGGACCGTACTTCTTTTGAGATGATTGAATCGTAGCGAATAGCGAATAGTAACGTAACTGTGAATAGTGAGCGCAACCGTGAGATGATATACAACTTTTAATTGCCCAAAATGCAAGATCTTGACTTGCATGACATGTGGGTTCAACAAGACGGTGCCACGTGCCACACAGCACGCGTATCAATGGACTTAATGAGAGGCAAGTTCGGTGAACATTTTGAACTTCTTACATATCAATGAGTGTTGTTCAATTCAAGTTTAAGCTTGAATCCTTATAGCGGGCCACAATGCCTAGTACCTTGTAAGCAGCAAGAGGGGATAACCACCGCTGAACATTTTTATATCCACCACCATAGAATATGGGTATACTTATCAAGTCATTCCGTTTGTAACACCTCGAAATATTGATCTAGAACCCCATAAAGTATGTATCTTCTGTATCGTCTCGACATTCTGATTCGATCTAGCCATGTCCGTCCGTCCGTCTGTTAAAATCACGATAGCGGTCGAACGCGTAAAGCTAGCCGATTGAAATTTTGCACAGATACTTAATATTGATGTATGTCATTGGGGATTGCAAATGGGCTATATCGGCTCATATTTGAATATAGCTTACATATAAACCAATCTCCAGATTTGATTTCGTGGGCCCCTGGAATCCTAAATTTTCATCTGATCTCGCTGAAATTTAGCTCATATTATTCTGTCATAACTTCCAACAACTGTGCTAGGTTAGGTTAGGTTTAAGTGGCAGTCTGCCATCAGTCGCACTTATACGTTTTCGTCCATTGTGATACCGGAGGAACAGAAGAAGGAAGATGCCTTCTAGTTCCTACCGTTGAACCATCCAGATCGCTTTAAAAAACCGTATAACTTGCGAATGTTCACATCCGCTAAATCAGGCAGGTTCTCAAAGAAATAAGAACATAAAGTGGAACTCCTTCTGACTGCTAGTGCGAGACACACACAGAGAATGTTTTCTATGGTCTCTTCTTGCTCGATGTCCTCACAGCTTGTGCAAAAGTCGTTGCTGGCAACCTTCAGTGTGTCAGCATGTTTTCTGATTAGACTGTGACAGACACAATGACTGAGACGTCTGTTCTAGCCAATCACAGCAAAGCAGTAGACCTGTTCAAGTCTAGATTAGGCCACATAGTTTTGGAATGCTCACAGTCGCCTATTTGCGACCATCTAACATTCGTTGTCCTTCGGGCCTGGTCCTGAAAACTTAGCTTACATGTCGCTAGAGGCATACCCACAGATTTCAGTATCCGTGGAATGTGTAGGGTAGTTCCTAGTCTCGAAAGCTCGTCCACTTTACAATTTCCTGGGATATCATTGTGTCCCGGCACCCAAAACAGGTAAATTTTGAACTGTTCAGCCATCTCGCTGAGAGATCTGCGACAGTCGAGGGCGGGTTTTTGTGTTCAGAAATACATTCTCCAGCGATTGAATGGCTGCCTGGCTGTCTGAGAAGATATTTATGCCAATCGTCGCTATGACATTATATCTTAGCCATTCCACAACTTCCTTAATTGCTAGGACCTCCGCTTGATACACACTGCAGTGGTCGGGTAACCTTTTCGATATGACCAGTTCGAGATCTTTAAAGTACACCCGAAAGCCCACCTGATCGTTTAGTTTGGAACAATCCGTATAGAAGTCTATGTAACTTCTGTTACCAGGGATATTGTAGTTCCAATCGGTTCTATCAGGAATAGTGGTGCAAAACTTATCAAAGAGTGGCTCAGGTAGGGTATAATACACACTGCCGGGAACGTCGGACATTGTATGAAGGATAACACAGTGTCCGTGGCTGCCACATGACCAATGAGAAAGCTCTCTTCACCTCACGGCAGTGGCCGCTACAATTTGGGTAGCCACAATATTCAGAGGCATAAGATGTAGCATTAAATTTATTGCATAAGGTGAGGTCGTCCTTAGTGCGACTGTGATGCACAAACAAGCCATCCTTTGGATTCGGTTAAGTATTGAGCAGTAGGTGGACTTTTGAACCGCCGTCCACCAGACCACAACACCATATAGCATTATAGGTCTAACAACTGCAGTACATATCCAATGCATGTCACGCGGTCTAAACTGCGCCTCAAATGAATGGTCCATCCACTTAGTCCAATTTTGTCACACTGTTTCCAACATTTCGACCGGTATCTCACGAATAAATGATTCAATTAACTGTATGGACATGAGCCTTAACATAGCCTCACAAAAAATGGTCTTAAGGCGTTAAACCGTACGATTAATGACCGGTTCCGAACGTGAAATAAAAAAGGGTCACCGAACTCGCCTCACAATAAGCCTATTGTTACGCTGTGTGGCATGTGGTACTGTCTTTTTGAAACCACATGTAATGCAAGTCAAGCACTTGCATTTGGGCAAAGTTGGATATCATTCACAGTTAAGTTACGATTCGCATCATTTTTGAAGAAGTACGGTCCAATGATGCCACCAGCCCATAAACCGCACCAAACTGTGACTTGTTCTGGATGCATTGGTAGCTCTTGCAATGCTTCACCCCAAAATTAACAATTCTGCTTATTTACGTACCCATTGAGCCAAAAATGAGTTGGCTCAATGGAGGAGGCGAGCGATGAACTTTCTTAACAGACCACGCATTTTGATAATAATATTCAATAATTTGCAAGCGTTGTTCGTTTGTAAGATGATTCATGATTAAATTATAGACCAAACTGAAGATGTTTGACAGTGAAACAAAACACGAAACGTGTGTGAGCTGTTTAAACCAGTGTTGCCCAAAAGATAATAGCTAAAAAATCACCCTTTAGATATGTTATTTGCAACAATTTAATATCCAATTTTCCCTCTGCCAGACTAGTCAAACTTGTTGACTCTTCTGAATAAATCATCAGCCTATGATAGTCAATGAGTCTAACATAAAATGTTTATTTTCTAATTAAACAATGGTTTCAAGTAATGTTCATTTTAAATCAATCGTAAGAACATTTAAACTTTATAAGAATTTAATATAAAGTTTTGCATTGCTCCAGGGCCATTTTGAGAGATGGCTAAGGAAAGGGTATCATCTCATTAGCATCATATTGCTGGGTAAGTGTTGTGTGTATGTGGGGGGTGTATAACCGCTCATGGCCATTTGTATATGGAATTTGAGTGTGCGTGCGTTAATCTGTGTGTGTTGAAATGCTTTATTATACTACTTCAACATAAATTTATTATAATGAGTCAATAAATCTCAATTAATATCATATGTGTACTTTCGGGCCTGTAAGGCATATTTATTACAATGTTGCTGTTGCTGTTTTTGTTGTTCTCCAAAAGGCTGTTTGCAGTTGCTGTCATTGTTGTTTGCTCTTACTGTTGTTGTTATTATTGCTGCTGCTGCTGATTCTTTCACTGTATATTATTATTGTTGTGGTTTATGTTGTTATTATAATAATTATGTGCAATATGGTCCTTGACACAAACCTACAAACACACACATTCCCCCCGTATAGGCAAACCAATCCCCCCCCCCCATTTTTGACATTTCTAGCACTTGACTATGCAAATAAATGCCCATATGCTAAATGCTTGAATAGATTTTATAATAGTTTAAGTAAAGTCGGAGAGGAAAACAATTTTTGAGAAATAGAAGAGGAAAACTTAAATTTTATCTCCACAGGGAATTTGAGTGAAATTTTGTTTCTATAGGAAATTTTGTCAAAATAATTGTCAACATTTCAATGTTATTGGAAATGTTGTCAAAAATTTATTTAAAAGTTTTTTTTTGCCTGTTAGGGCGAAGGTCATTAACGACTTCCGCTGTTGCTCCATGTGCCCGGGTTTGAATCCCGGTCAGGCTCGGCCCATTTTTGTTCATTTTTGCCTGTTAGGGCGAATATCATTAAGTTTTACAATTTATGTTGGTTTCTCTTTCGAGACAGCGAGAGCTGTTACTGTTATCTAGCGCTCGAAACCAATACAACTTCCAACAGATGCACAGAATCATGTGCATACCATGGGAGTAGTGTAATTGTATAGACAAAAAATCTGCCATTACACTTAAACACATGCATTGGGAAAAGTACAACACTAATACTCGTAGACAGGGTTATCGAACATGTGGCTAATTTGGTATCTATATCATAGAGGAGTTTCCGCAATAAAATCGGTATAAGTACAGCATACCAACGTACGGCCCTTAAATCCTTCACGCCTTATATGGCTGATGAGTAAATTTTACCCAAATTACGAAAGACGTCCCGTAGTGGTTGGTGTGTGTTGCGATCTCTGGCTTTCCTTTTCCATTTGAAAAAAAATCTCCCATCATTGAGCTTGTCTCGAAAGAGAAACAAACAAAATTTTAGTTCATTGGAAAATTTTATCAAAATTTTATTTCATTGGAAATTTTTGTCAAAATTTTATTTCTTTGCAAAATTTTGTCAAAATTTCAGTTTCTTAAGAAATTTTTTCAAAATTTCATTTTTAATAGGAAACTAACTGGACAGGGCCCGCTGTTCAGCGCCCTCTATAACGCTCTTATTCCTTCTACTTGAACCTTATTGCAATGGTGGTTATATAAATTATATAAATAAAATAATATAAATTATATAAATTTTATGATGGGGACGTTCGCCCCGAATGTGGATATTAAATTCGTGTCATAGGTAAGCAAGTCCGCCAATAATGCTAAACGCCTGGGTTCAAATCTTGGCGAGCACATTTCAAAAATGTTAAGTGGTGGTTATGCCCTCCTAATGTTGGATTTGCCATGCATAAATGTGAAAACGTCTTCCCAAAGAGGTGTCGCACTGTTGGGACTCGACTATCAAAAGGAGATCCTTCATCATTGAGATTAACTTGAATCGGACAGCATTCAATGACATGTGAGAAGTTTGTTTGAAGTGTTCATGGGCAAATTTTTGCTCTACTCCCTTATACCTTTCTTTGGCCTCCTATATTGTAGTGGTTAAATATGTCCGGTTTGAGGTGGATTTTGGCAGTGAGGTGGCCACACAAATGGCCTTGGCGCTTACAATAAACATCAGCTTCCTGCTATACTCTCAAATATTTTTTATATGAGCCCAATATTACCATAGTCGGTAAATAAGTCTGTTTTATTTAAGCCCTATATTGTCTCTATATCCATTTGAAGGGGGGTTCTTTTTGGGGGTGGTATCATTCCACACCCAAAAAGAACCCCCGACATTTCGCTCAAATATGGATGTCAAATTTTGTGATCTGCTCGCAAATACCTTTCATTTAAGCCTTTAATTGCACTAGTCGACAAAAATGTGTATTGTTTGAAGGACGTTTTGGGGCTGTGGCTGGCACTCCACCACTTTGCCCTAAAAATAGGTATCAAATTTGTTTTTCACTCCCAAAAACCTTTCATTTGAGCCTCATATTGATATGTTCGGGAAATAAGTGCTTTGGGGCTTACCCACAAACCCTTGGCCCCAATACTGTATTCCTTTTCTACTCTCAAATAGCTTTCATTTGAGTACCACATTCTCATGATGGGTCAAATAACCTATTTGAGGTGTTTTAAAGAGGTTGAGGACCACCTAAATATCCTTATCCCAAATTTGAATCTCATTTTCCTAATCTACTTCCAAATTGCATTCAATTGAATCCGATATAGCCATGGTCGGCTAATGTGCCCATGTAGGGAGCTTTTGGGGGTAGTGAAACCATCCCTTTCATGGATTTTTCTTTTGACATATTCGTAATCTACTCCCGAATACCTTTCATTTCAACCCCATATTGACCTAAACGTCCTATATGTCTGTCTGGGGGAGTTTTGGTGTTGGAGCTGCCCCCTGGATACTTGGACTCAAATTTTAATACCATGTTCGTATACTACTCTCCAATACTTTTCATTTGATATCCATATTGTTCCGAGCGGTCCACTTTTGATTATGGGTGTTTTTGGGGTAAGGGGGAGGGGGAGGGTCCGCCCCCTTCCGATATCAACAAATTATAAAGCCTATTCCTCCTTCCTGGCCAAAAAATTATGTAGCTTATTCCTTCTTCCCGACCCTATTCGTAATCTACTCCCGAATACCTTTCATTTGAGCCCCATATTGACCTAAACGTCCAATATGTCTGTCTGGGGGAGTTCTGGTGTTGGAGCTTCTCCCTGGGTACTTTGACTCAAATTTTAATACCATATTCGTATACTACTCTCCAATACCTTTCATTTGATATCCATATTGTTCCAATCGGTCCACTTTTGATTTTGGGTGTTTTTGGGGTAAGGGGGAGGGTCCGCCCCCTTCCGATATCAACAAATTATAAATCCTATTCCTCTTTCCTGGCCATATGTGTAATCTACCCGCGAATACCTTTCATTTAAATCCCATATTGCAATGATGGTCAAATAAACCTATTTTAGGGGGTTTTGGGGCTGAAGCGGCCCCCTAGTTACTTGGACATGGATTACTTAAAATTTTTAATTCGAAATTCGTGATCTACTCCCGAATACTTTTCATTTAAGTCCCATAATGTCCCGATCGGTCCACTTTTATTTATGGGTCGTACTTTTGGGTAAGGGGGAGGGTCCGCTCCCCTTCCGATATCAAAAAATTATGTAGCCTATTCCTTCTTCCCGACCATATTCGTAATCTACCCGCGAATACCCCTCATTTAAGCCCTATATTGCAATGACGGTCAAATAAACCTATTTTAGGGGGGCTTTGGGACTGGGGTAATTTTTAATATGAAATTCGTGCTCTACTCCTGAATACCATTCATTTGAGTCCCATATTATCCCGATCGGTCTTCATTTATTTTTGGGTCGTACTTTTGGGGTAAGGGGAGGGTCCGCTCCCCTTCCGATATTAAAAAAATTAAATAGCCTATGTTTCTTTCCAAATCAACCTATACAATCTGTAAATCAACCTATACAATCTGTGAACATAGGATGGGGGTCTACTAATCTAGTCATTGCGTTTGTAACACCTCAAAATATTCGTCTAAGACCCCATAAAGTATATATATTCTTGATCCTCTCGACGTTCTGAGTCGATCTAGCCATGTCCGTCCGTCCGTCCGCCTGTCGAGATGACGATAGCGGTCGAACGCAAAGAGCTACCCGCTTGATTGACGTAGGTCGTTGGGGATTGCAAATGGGCCATATCGGTTCAGATTTGGATATAGCTTCCATATAAACCGATCTCCCGATTTGACTTCTTGAGCCCCTGGAAGTTGCAATTTTTGTCCGATTTTGCTCAAATTTGCCACGTAGTGTTGTGTTATGACTTCCAACAACTGTGTTAACTACGGTTCAAATCGGTCTAGAACCTGATATAGCTCCCATATAAACCGATCTCCCGATTTGACTTCTTGAGCCCATGGCAGTCACAATTTTTGTCCGAATTGGCTGAAATTTGGCACGTAGTGTTGTGTTATGACTTCCAACAACTGTGTTAAGTACGGTTAAAATCGATCTAGAACCTGATATAGCTCCGATATAAACCGATCTACCGATTTGACTTCTTGAGCCCCTGGAAGCTGCAATTGTTGTCCGATTTGGCTGAAAATTAGCACGTAGTGTTGTCTTATGACCAACAACGGGGCCAAGTATGGTCTTAATCGGTCAAGAACCTGATATAGCTCCTATATAAACCGATCTCCCGATTTGACTTCTTGAGCCCCTGGAAGTTGCAATTGTTGTCCGATTTGGCTGAAATTTCGTACATAGCATTTTGTTATGACTTCCAACATTGGAGCCAAGTACGTTCCGAATCGGTCTATAACCTGATATAGCTCCCACATAAACCGACCTACCGATTTGAATGCTTGAGCCCCTGGAAGCCGCAATTTTTGTCCGATTTGGCTGAAATTTTGCACATAGTGCTGTGTTATGACTTCCAACAGTCCGAATTGGTCTATAACCTGATATAGCTCCCATATAAAACAATCTCGCGATTTGGCTTCTAGAGCCCTTACAAGCCGCGCTTTTTACTCGATTTTACTAAAATTTTGGTATAGTGTTCTGTTATGGCTCCCAACAACTGCGCCAAGTACGATCCAATTCGGTCTATAACCAGATGGCTCCCCGATCGGACTTAGCACGCTTTTACTTGTTATGTATAAGATATTGTAAACATTTAATTTTTATAGAAATTTTTGTCAAAATTTAATTTTTATAAGACTTTTTGCCAAAATTTGGTTTCTGAAGCAAAATGTTGTCAAAATTAGAGTTGTATCGAAAGGTTTGTCAAAATTCATTTCAAACTTTTGTCAAAATTTTATGTCTATTAAACATTATCAATATTTTGTTTCAACAAATATTTTGTTACAATTTCATTCCCATCAAAATTTCCTTCAATTTCTATGGTCCCTCTTATTTCTCTGGCTAACTATTCATTTGAATATAATCACACCTAATTTGTGCTCTCGCAAGCTCATAAAGCACTTTGTACTTATAGTGTTGTTGTGTGTTGTTGGCCATTGATTCCAGTAATTCCAATAATTCACATATGCCACAAAGTGTAGCATGGACCATAGATTCAAAGCGACCATGAAGTAGGTAGCAAGCCAGCTTTCGAGTTGTGCAACTGCAAATGCTCTTAAATCTATTTCTAATCATGGGCAGATTTTCAATAGAATTCGAATGGATGGCAGTGCATCGTTATGCCAAATCGATCCATCGATCGAAACCAATCTACTGTTACCACTCACAACACATAATTGTTGTTAAGAGTTTCATAATTATTACTATTTATTATTGTGTTGCGTTTGTGTGTGTGTGTGTGAAAGCGGTAAGTTTGTGTTTGCTGGTTGCTGTGTTACGAAGCTTATAAAATGAGCAAAGCAATTAGCAATTAGACTACTTACGTATATTATTGTGTTTTAATGAATTATATACAAATAGTTATATGGTGTTATTAAATTAAATTAAATAATAGGCATACAGATTGTATGACATTTAAATTAACAACTTCAATATGTTGGGGAAATTTAAAATCAGAAACTATGGGTTTTTATGCGTGAATTTAATCAGTATATGATGAAAATGTCACAGAAATAAAACTAAAATTGGTTAGATTCGAGCAGGGCTGGGACTCGACTCCGATATCGTGTCGGAGTCTAAGCGGGAGTCGGAGTATTAAGCCGGAGTCGGAGAGCGGTTCGGAGTCGGGGCTAACGTGCTCATCTCCGAACCAAATTTCCACTCCGGCTCAATAGTCCGACGCCGGCCTCAAAAACTCGACTCCGGTCGACTTCCCAGCCCTGGATTTGAGTAGCAGTCTATTTTCCTAACAAACTCACTTAGACAATTTTAGTCCATTGTGATGCCAGAGTTGCGACAGACCAGGCCTTTAGTGGAAATTGAACCCATGACCCCCCGCACTGGTAAACGGAGCACACTACCTACCAACTCGACTGTTATGATGAATACCACTTTTACACGATGCACAGTGGGATGGAAGAGAAATAAGTTTAAATAAGTATGTCATTTTGGAACGGATAGAGATATCTTCATGAAAAGCGAAAAATAAATGCGCTTTTGACAGCCCGAAAAAATTTTTGTAGGGCCGAGGTGAACAACTTTGAAGGCCCACCAATGGGCCCCTGGGACTTCTAGGGCCCTGAAATTTTGCTTATAAACTGGACACCTCAGCTATAACTATGTAAAATTTTATAAAAATATCCCTATCCGTTCCTTATTTCCGCTTATTTTTGCCCATCCCACTGTGCGATGTGCGAATTTTTCTTTCGAGTTAAGCTTTATGATGGCAGATTTTTCTTAATTTCTTGAAATGGAAAGGAAAGCCAATAGCAACATACACACATGAACTATTGTTGGACACGTTTTGTCGTTTGGTATAAAAAAGAGACTGATCAGGTACGGAGGAGACTGATGAGGTATGGAGGGCTCAAAGTGTTAAGCTTTGTGATCGAACATTTTAAAGATTTTTTGGGGTGGGCCGAGAACCCTGATATATATTTGTCGGCAAATTTTCATTTGAGTAGCATATGTTATTGAAACGAAATGTAAACCTCAAGCGAACTTTTTGTAGGAATTTTTGAGCACTACCCAGCAAATTTTTGGGAAGCGGACCATGTAGAAAATTGGCAGCCCGGAACATTTTTCGAAATGCCGAGGTCACCAACTTTAGCGCCCGGCTAGGAGTCGCCCCGACTACTTAGGGCCATGCATATGATCTCGTTGACACATCAGCTCTAACAATTTAAAATTTTAAAGAGATATCTCTACCCGTTCTCAAACGCTATATTTTTTTTTCTAGTTTTTTTTTTCTTCGATTCTATTCCACTGTGCGACATACGAGTAATGCCTTATAAGTTTCATGCCTTGGCAACACCAAGCGTTGCCCGGCGTAATCTTATATTTCCCTTGGAAAGTTAGACATTTTCTAACAAAACGTTTTGAATACGAACATCGTAATCAAAACGTTTTGTGGGTCTTGGAAGACGAGTCTAATTCAACGAAAGTAGTTCGTGGTTGAAATGCTTCGAAGCAAATGATCAACTGTTTCATCGGCAAAACTAGTCATGTGGCGACAGTTCAGCTTGAACAAAGTAGGACCGTCATTTTTCAGTGGTACATCGCAATTTGATTGGCTGAACTCTTGCATTCTAACAAGTAATGGCGTGCTAAATTCGACCGGGCCGAATCTTGGTAATCCACCAGCATGGATCCCGCTAAAAATTTACACAAAAGTGAGTTTAGTTGAAGGGCATAATTCTATTCTACATACCAAACTTTTGTCAAACCAGCAAAATTAAAGTTTCTAAGAACCGAACAAGGATGATCGACTGATTTGGACCGTATTTGGCACGTTTGTTTGGAAGTCGTAACAGAACACTGCATGCAAAATTTCAGCCAAATCGGACAAAAATTGCGGCTTCCAGGGGCTCAAGAAGTCAAATCGGGAGATCGTTTTATATGGGAGCTATAGGTTATAGACCGATTTGAACCGTATATGACACAGTTGTTGGAAGTCCTAACAAAACACTATATTCCAAATTGTGGCTAAATTGGACAACACTTGCGGCTTCCAGGGGCTCAAGAAGTCAAATCGGGAGATCGTTTTATATGGGAGCTATAGGTTATAGACCGATATGGACCGTACATGACACAGTTGTTTAAAATCACAACAGAACATGATGTGCACAAATTCAACCAGATCGGATGAAAATTACGGCTTACAGGGGCTCAAGAAGTCAAATCAGGAGATCGGTTTATATGGGAGCTATATCCAAATCTGAACCGATATGGCACATTTGCAGTTCCCAACGACCCACAAAAATATTCAGTATCTGTGCAAAATTTCAAGTGGCTAACTCCACGCGTTCGTCCTCTGTTGTGATTTCGACAGACAGACGGACGGACATGGCTAGATAAAATCAGAACGTCGAGACGATCAAGAATATATGTACTTCATGGGGTCTTAGATGAATATTTCCCAGTGTTACAACGTGAATGACTAGATTAGTATACCCCCATCCTGTGGTGTTGGCTATAAAAACGGACAAGAGAAGACGAATCGCTATTCACCATCACAATGCGAGCTGTCAAACATGGCCTCAAAGCAGCGACTTTTCGGCAGGCTAAACATTTAATTGATGGATCATCCGCCCTACAGCCTTGAATCGGCACCCAATAACTACTTCTTAATCCCGCCCATTAAGACATAAACAAACTAAGGGGCGTGGTATGGAAAACAATTAAGCAAGCAGCACGGAATTCTCGACATAAATTTTCTTTTTCAAGGTTACTTTTAAGTATTTAGAGCGCATATCAAGCAGATTACTGGCTTAGGTGTACGTCCATAGTGTCATGGGGCGGATTAATATCCCTCTTTTTAACCTAACCTAAGAAAAAAGGCGTGGACAATGTCATGTAAAAACTTCCCTCCAAAGAGGTTTCGCACTGCAGCATGCCGTTCGGACTCGGCTATAAAAAGGAGGCCCTTAGCATTGAGCTTAAACTTGAATTAGACTGCTCTCATTGATTTGCAAGAAGTTTACCCCTGTTCCTTGGTGGAATGTTCATGGGCAAAATTTGCATTTGCTTTGGCAATTGGTTTGACCTCATGCTGCAACATGCTTTAAAAGACAATAAAACCATTTTTGATGATAAAAATTTTTATTTTCATTATTAGGCCAGAAATTTGTATATAGCTGCTCTCGTATCTCAGGGGTGCATTTTGGACCCCATAAAAACAGACAGACGGACGGACCGACCGACCAACGTACATAGCTAAATCGACTAAAAATGTCAAGACGATCAAGAATATATATACCTTATGGGATCTTAAAAAAATATTTCTAAGAGTTACAAACATAATGACGTAATTAGTATACCCTCATTCTGTGATGAAGGCTATAAAAAGACACGGGACATTTTTATACCCACCACCATAGGATGGGGGTGTACTAATCTAGTCATTCTAGTAGCACCTCGAAATATTCGTCTAAGATCCCATAAAGTACATATATTCTTGATCTTTTGATCTAGATCTGAGTCGATCTAGCCATGTCCGTCCGTCCGTCTGTCGAAATCACGATCGAGGTCGAACGAGTAAAGCCTGCCGCTTGAAATTTTGCACAGATATTTAATATCGGTGTAGGTCGTTGGGGATTGCAAATGGCCCATATCGGTTCAGATTAAGATTTAGTTCCTAAATCTAAATCGATCTCCCAGTTTGACATATTGAGCCCCTGGAAGCCGTAATTTTGGTCAGATTTGGCTGAACTTTTGCATGTGGTGTTCTGTAATGACTTACAACAACAGCGCCAAGTGCGGTCCATATCGGTCAAGAACCTGATGTAGCTCCCATAGAAACCTATTTTCCATTTTGACTTCTTGAGTCTCTGGAAGCCGCAATTTTTGTCCGATTTGGCTCAAATTTGGACCATAGTGTTCTGTTATGACTTCCAACAATTGTGCCAAGTACGGTCCAAATCGGTCTATAACCAGATTTATCAGAATCCATGGTGGTGGGTTCCCAGGATTCGGTCCGGCCGTACTTAGCACCCTTTTACTTGTTTTTGTTTTATTTTACTTGGTTTTGTTTTATTTTAGTTTGTTTTTGTTTTATTTGAGTTTGTTTTTGTTTTATTTGAGTTTGTTTTGGTTTTATTTTAATTTGTTTTTATTTTGTTTTATTTTATTTTATTTTATTTTATTTTATTTTTTTTTATTTTATTTTATTTTGTTTTGTTTTATTTTATTTTTTTTTTAATTTTTTTATTTTATTTTATATTATTTTATTTTATTTTATTTTATTTTAGTTTTATTTTATTTTATTTTATTTTATTTTATTTTATTTTATTTTATTTTATTTTATTTTATTTTATTTTATTTTATTTTATTTTATTTTATTTTATTTTATTTTATTTTATTTTATTTTATTTTATTTTATTTTATTTTATTTTATTTTATTTTATTTTATTTTATTTTACTTTATTTAATTTATTTTATTTTGATTTATTTGGTTTTATTTTATTTCATTTTATATTATTTTCTTTTATCTTATTTTATTTAATTTTATTTTATTTTATTTTATTTTATTTTATTTTATTTTATTTTATTTTATTTTATTTTATTTTATTTTATTTTATTTTATTTTATTTTATTTTATTTTATATTATTTTATTTTATTTTATTTTATATTATATTATTTTAGTTTATTTTATTATAGTTTATTTTATTATAGTTTATTTTATTTCATTTCATTTCATTTCATTTCATTTCATTTTATTTTATTTTATTTTATTTTATTTTATTTTATTTTATTTTATTTTATATTATTTTATTTTATTTTATTTTATTTTATTTTATTTTATTTTATTTTATTTTATTTTATTTTATTTTATTTTATTTTATTTTATTTTATTTTGTTTTATTTTATTTTGTTTTATTTTATTTTATTTTGTGCTATGTAGTATACTGCACATTTACCATTAATTTTGTAGTGCGTTGGTGCGTATACACAACATGGTAGCCAATGGATAGTTCATACGCACCCATGTACAAATATGCCCCTTAGTATTTAATGCACATTAAGCCAATGTACAACAATTATAAACAACACTTTTAGAATTTCTGTATTTACTGCAGATAACAGTGATATTTTTCTGCATTTTTTTAAATAATATGAGAGGGCATGGTTTAATCCCTAAAATTAAGTCTTTTTAAACAGTTTTTTGAAACAAATATGTTCTATATTTTGATGTTCCTTCCTAATGGAGCAATTTATTCCGCATATATTTTTAAGTGTTTGCTTAGTAAAGTGGTTTTTAAAAATACAAGTTTACCACTCACCTGTGTCTCCGTAACATTTAACAGCTTTGCCATTTCCGTTCGTTCACTCGAACTAAGGTACTTTTTAATTTCGAATTGTTTTTCCAATTCGAATATCTGTCTTCCGGTGAATGTGGTGCGGGCTTTCTTTTTGCGTCGAGCATCTGTTGAGCCAGAATCTGAATCATCTTCGGTGGTTTCCATATTAACTGCCGGCGGTGTGGTACTTATGGAGGGTGGTGCCAGACGCTCACGCATCAGACTATCACTGCTGCCCGATGGACTGACATCTGGTGGTAGGGTAACATTTGCCACAGCCGCAAGGGCTGAGGAAAGTTTTTTCTTTTTCATGGCAGCCTTTACAGGACCATGGTGGAGATCTGTAAAAAAAGAGGAAAACAACCAAATGATAAAATGTGTTAAATGGAGGGTAGTAGGTTTGCACGAGGCTTTTTAAGCTTTTGCATTTTCATTTGAAATGTTTTAATTAATATAATGTGTTTATTTTAATTACACGCCAGGCACACACACACACGCACACCCATTCATAGATAATTCAATTTGTTTCATAATTTATTCAACTCGTTTTTGGCTGGTCATTCATTGCAAGTACCATCATCATCATCACCATCACCATCTCTTGCAGCGGGCTTTGTAGCCTGCGTCTCTGTGGTTTATTTGCCCATTTGACTTCTATCGCGGTGTAGAAGTTCTGTGCATTTACAATGCCAGCTCATCAGTGAAGCTGAGGTTCATTAATTAATTGCACATGTTTAATTCACAATATTTATTCGTTTATTGTTTTATTTCCATCATCGCCCACCATTATGGCCTCCCTTATTTTCTGAGGCTTGTTTGTGGAGGGCTACATTTATACTTTTTTATGAGAGCCACTTACTTTATGAATAAAGGGAGTCCATATAATTTCCATTACTTGATCAAGCAAAGCCATTAAATAACCGATGACAGTTAAAAAATATTGAATGTGAATATAAATTCTTTTTGCAATTAAAATAATAAAATAATTCCTGCTTTAATATTTTTATTAGCTTAGAATTTGTTTAAATTTGCACTGACTCTTAATTTCCAACAAATTGTTGTGAAATATTAACATCAACTTGTTCAATATTCGCCTACCCTTCTCCACCACTCCTCAGTTCAATCAAATGTCTCGTCGTCAAACGTTTCCATGGATTTAATTGAATAAATAAATCCAAATTTATTTAAATATTTTCTGCTACAGAATAAAAGCTAAAAACAAAGTGGTCATAAAGCCAAGTGGAACAACAAGTATTGACCACATTTTAGTTTACTGTTTGTTGTTGTTTTTTTTAATTGGCTATGGCGATTAATATTTTCGCTTAGCCTCTTAGGCGCAAATGTTTTGCAATTGCTTCGCAATTTGCTGCTCTTTGTGTTGGATATAGTTGTTGATACTTTTTATTATTATTTTTCATATTTGTTTGTCGTTTTTTTTTTGCTGCTATAACAGTGGCCTTTGTATATTGGCTCAAGATTTATTTGAAATGCAGTTATAACAAAATTTAATATTCAAAAACAAATTGACTTCTAAATATCTATTTAGTATGGTGACAGTTGGCGTCAGTTATCAAGTTTTTAAATGGTAAATTCATTTGAGCTGGTTACAGTTGAGCAATGGGGGTTTCAAGTTTTCGTTTTTAGTATTTTTTCTTTGTTCAACGTAGGAGTTATAATAGAAAAAAATGACTTAAGCAATTAAAAATTAACCAATTAACGCCGGATCGCCGAATACCTTATATGATTTAAATTAAATTTGACATGGGCACTTTATTTTTTTAATAAGAATAAAACATAATTTTCAAAAACTCAAATAGGTAAAAACGCCAAAAGATCTCCGATCATTGAGCTCGTCTCGAAAGAGAAACAAACGAAAATTGTAAAATTAAAATAAACTTGGAAATGAAAATTCGGCAGAGCCCGGCCGGGATTCGAACCTGGATACACGTAGCAACAGCGAAAGCCGTTGCCATTGTCTAGCGTACGAAGCCATCAATACAACTTCTAAAAGATGCACAGAATCATGTGTATGCGATGGGAGTAGAGTAATGTGTAGACAAAAAATGTGCCATTACACAAACACATGCATTGGGAGGGAGCAGCAGACAGGGTTGTCGAGCGTGGGTAATGTGGTATCTATATCAAAGATGTGTTTTCTCAATAAATTTGATATAAGTACAACAACAACCAACGTACGGCCCTCGAAACCTTCACACCTAATATGGCCGATGAGTTATTCTAACCAAATGACGAAACGCGTCCCATAGTGGTTGGTGTTTGTTACGACCTCTGGGTTTCCTTTTCCATTTAGAAAGTAAATCTCCGATCATTGAGCCCATTTCGAAAGAGAAACAGACAGCAAAACGTATTTTGTTCCGGTCCACCACCTCGGATAAATTAACCACACTTTGTCAATTCATAACAGATACATCGAAATGTGGACAACGATATGGAAGTTAAGGGGTCTAACACAACTCACGGATCCAAATTTCAGCGAGGTTGGGCCTTAAAGAAAATTATATGTAAGGGACTAATACGCTTCCGGGAGATCGGTCTATATGGGAGTTTTAGCTCACCACCTTAAATCGGCAAATCGTTCTTTATGAGGTCTATAGGAAGGCATAGTCCGTTATAGCCCATCTTCGAACTTAACCTGCCAATGTTAAATTTGTTATATTGTGCGAAAATATTGTAATTTTTAAAGCTTGTAGCTTGATTTCAACAGACGGATGGACAGACAGACGAACTTAGCTAGATCGTTTTATAATTCTACGATGACTTACAATACGATGGCTGCTACATATATTTCTGGCTAATAACGAACATTAAAATTTTTGTCATCAAAAGATGTTTTATTGCTTTTTATACCCTCCACCATAGGATGGGGGTATACTAATTTCGCCATTCTGACTTTCGAAGGAGTAAAGCTAGACGCTTGATATTTTGCACAAATACTTTTTATTAGTGTAGGTCGTTTGGGACTGTAAATGGACCAAATCGGTCCAAGTTTTGATATAGCTGCCACATAAACCGATCTTGAGCCTTGACTTCTTGACCTCCTAGAGGGCGCAATTATCGTTCGATTTGACTAAAATTTTGCTCGTGGTGTTTTGGTATCACTTCCAACGGTTCAAATCGATACATAACCTGATATAGCTGCCATATAAACCGATCTGGGATCTTGACTTCTTGAGCCTCTGGAGGGCGCAAATATATCAGACTATATCTTGATATAGCCCCCATATAGACCGTACCGCCGATTAAAGGTCTAAGGCCCATAAAAGCCACATATATTATCCGATTTTGATGGAATTTGGGACAGTGTGTTGTATTAGACCACTCAATATTCTTCTTTAATTTGGCCCTGATAGAACCAGATTTGGGTATAGCAGCCATATAGACCGACCTCTCGATTTAAGCTTTTGGGCTCATAAAAAGCACATGTATTGTCCGATGTCGCTGAAATTTGGGACAGTGAGTTGTGTTCGGTCCCTCCACATTTTTGTACAATTTGGCCCAGATCGGTACAGATTTTGATATAGCTGCCATATAGACCGATCTCTCGATTTGAAGTCTTCAACCCATAAAATAAACATTTATTATCCGATTTTGATGAAATTTGGGACAGTGAGCTGTGTAAGGCCCCTCCAAAACATTGTTATTGGATGTTTCAACGCAATTTTCTGCCGACGGCTGACGAATGACGTTTGGCGAATGACTCATCATCCGTTTTGGTCGGTCAAAAAGGCGCTGGTTTGAGCCGATGTGTGAGAGCTGGCATTGTCATGGTGAAAGATGATTCGTCTTCCTTGTTCGTTTTTCCAATCTCTCCCAAGATTTCAGGCAAAAAAATCGCCAGCTGTGATGGTATAATAGAGGTATGTTAATAGTCCTCAAAGGTATTTATCAAAATTTCTTCGCACTAATCGACACGAGCCTTTTTTTCAGCAATTGTCAAATTGTGGAGAATCCAAAGAGAACAAATATTTTTTTACGAAAAAGTGTTCATGCGATATCGAATATGTACTGGTGGAAGAAATGCCCAAAAATGCCTTTATATAACGATTTGTCACATGACGATCTTGCATTAAAAGTTCACACACGGCATCAATATTCTTTGGTACAACGGCCGTTTTTGGACGACTTTCACGAAATTCTACTATGAGAGAGCGTCGGCTACGACTGAATTCATTAGGCCAGTTTTTCACAGTGCTATAAGACGGTTATTCATCGCCATACAAAGATGTAGGTTCATCAATGTACTCATGTGATAATACACGAAAAAGGTGTGCAAAGTGGTCGCACGAAAATGTTCACGAGTTAATTTAATTTAGTAGCAGCCCTCGTATATTTTATATACCTTGCTGGGTTAGAAATCCACTTTTCGATGTGTGGATTGGCTAAATTAATATACCCTCCTTCTTCGGTGGCTTGTACAAAAACGGACCTTGATCAACCAATCTGCACCTGGAATATCCGACCTCTATAAAGAGCAGGTGTATTATATGCACTGGCGGATGTATTGGCAGAGTACAAGATCGCCAAAACCGCCATACAGGATGTGTTATTGATTGGGAGAATTATCACGAAGCTTCCATGACACGAGACATGAGTTTGGCTGTGAATGGTTGCTTGTTCGGAGACTGAAACACCTTGTCTCCAGATTTACACCGGTGAACGAGAGGCTAGCCATAATTTTCACAAAAACCAAACTGCTCTACATTAATATCATATGAGCCCAAGCCTCGGCAAACCAAGAATATATTCTATGAGCGCCTAGAAAAAACCTTAGGCGTCCAATTGACCGGTCTCGAACGTGAAATATAATCTTCACCGAACTAGCCCTTCAAAAAGTCCATTGTTTCGTGTGCTGTGTAGCATATGGCACCGTCTTGTTGAAAGGACATGTCATGAAAGTTAAGCTCTTGCATTTTGAGCACTCACCATTCACAGTAACGTTACGATTCGCATCATCATTGAGGAAGTACGTTCCAATGATGCTGCCAGCCCATAAACAGCAGCAAACTATGACTTTTTCTAGATGCATCGGTAGCTCTTGCAATGCTACCGGCTAATTTTCACTCTAAAATAGACAATTCTGCTTATTTACGTACCTATTGAGCTAAGAATGAGCTTGGTCGCTCAATGGAAGAAGCACGCTTGAACTTTCTTAACAGAGCACGCATTTTGATAATAAAATTCAACAATTTGCAAGCGTTGTTCGTTTGTTAGACGATTCGGGTCTAAATTATAGACCAAACTGAAGATGTTTGACAGTGAAACAAAACACGAAACATTCTGGAGCTGTTTAAACCAGTGTTGCTTAAAAGATAATAGCTAAAAAATCACCCTTTATATATACTTTGTAGGGTCAGAAATGGATTATTTCGATGTGTTGGAAATGGAATGACTAAATAAATACACCCCCTATCCTTTGGTGGTGGGTATAAGAATCTCTCAGAACCATGCAATACCAAAAGAGGTTCCGGACAGACAGATAGCTTGTCGTGCGATCTCTTTAATATCCTGCTGGAGTAGATTATATGAGATGCAAGTGTGAATAGGCATGGCAAACTGCTCGCAAGGGAACTTATGCCACTCGCCTATACCGATGAGGAAGCAATTGTAGAGCCTTTGAAAGTATCGATCGAGAATCAGTTACAGTGGGTCTAGTAAATGTAAATGGAGATGAGACAAAGTGGATGGTATCAGCTCCCTCAACGTCTTGTCACCCGAGAAGATAAAGAAAATGGAGAAAATTAGGAATTACAACTTTGAGGTAGTCAGCAACTTCATCCACCTCACAGCACAGCCGTGATGGAAACGAATGAAACCATTTTTGAAATGATACGAAAGATAATATTGGCTAACAGATGCTAATTTGGATTGAAAAAGCAGCTGAGGACGAAAGTCACCTCCCGATAGACGAAAATCACACTGTACCAGACACTGATACTACTCTTGCTATTGTATGGCTACCAATCATTGGTACTTGCAAGAGCAAATGAGGCAGTACTTGGAGTGTTTAAGAGAAAAATCCTTTGTTAAATATATGGACCAGTCTATGTTAATGGGAAATATAGGCGTCGTAAGAACCACGAGCTTTAGGAGCTTAAAGAATTGTATGAGCTGTATGACGACGATGGCATAGCTAAACGTATCAAAGTACAGCGGAGGCCACCGTAGCGCAGATGTTAGCATGTCCGCCTACGACGCCGAACGCCTGGATTCGAATCCTGGCGAGACCATCAGAAAAATTTTTCAGCGGTGGTTTCCCCCACCTAATGCTGGCAACATTTATCAGGTACTACGCCATGTTAAAACTTCTTTACCAAGTGGTGTCGCTATGCGGCACGCCGTTAGGACTCGGCTATAAAAAAGGAGGCCCCTTATCATTGAGCTTAAAAATGAATCGGACTGCACTCATTGATATGTGAAAAGTTTGCCCCTGTATGTTCATGGGCAAAATTTGTATTTGTATCAAAGTACAGCAGTTGCATTGGCTAGGTCGTGTTGTAAGAATGTGGGCTCCAGCTAAAAAATGTTTTGAAGGCGACCATAAAAAAAATCGCAAAAGGGGAAGACCAAAACTACGATGGTGGGACAAAATGGATAAAAACATCTCGAAACTGGGTATAAGAGATTGTAGAAGGAGCGCAGACGATCGAGGCGTTTGGAAATCTGGGACAAAATGGATAAAAACATCTCGAAACTGGGTATAAGAGATTGTAGAAGGAGCGCAGACGATCGAGGCGTTTGGAAATCTTTTCTACGTTCGGCTAGGGGAGCAAATATTCTGTAATTACCAACTTAAGCAATGTAGGAAAATCTCAATATTTTTAGAAAATTTTTGGTTTTAATCTTCTTGAAGCCAACTACTTCAAATTGCATTAGGGTACCTCTTTCCTAACTCGAGCTATTTTTTTTCTATAAGACAGCTCTATTACAATGAGCTATTCATTGGTTTCTAAAATTAAATTAAAGCAAAATGTCAACGGGAAAAAATATCACTCTAGTCAATTTTTCTGACCTTATTCTGGAACTCACATGCGATGTTTACAATCCACCTCCTGCAAAGTAATGCCAATAAATATTCTGCAAACAAAAGCTTTGTCGTTTAGTGTTGTCACCGAGAATGACAAATGACTTTGCCTCTTTTTGTGTAGTGTAGATAAATTTATGAGTGTTTCTAACAATTCTATGGGTCTTGTCTATAAATATTTAATTTGTTGTGACACTTGAGCATGGCCACCACCTTAGCAGCTTAATGACATTCCATTTTTTTTTTATAATTTTTTTCAAATGCATAAATATTGTGCTAATCCGTTGACAACTGTTCTACGAATGACTGTGAAATATGATACGCGTCAATTCTTGGGAAGGTTGCTAGTGTCATAATGATGAAATTAAATCAAAGTTAAGCCAAAACGATGTAAATAGGAAATGAGAACAAACAATGAGATAATTATTAATTAATTGTCATGACAGGTGTCGCGTTGAGAAAAAGTGTTGGAAGCATAGAGAAGGAAGTTTAAATAGCAGATCGAAAAATTTTAATACCCCCGAATTCCATGGCAGCTGGTTGTATGTACCGATTTGACCCGATGAAGTCTTTTATAGGCAGGGACTGCTGCCTTAGCGTACCACACACTGCTACAACAACAACTAATATCTCCAGAAGCGACTAAATTTCTTTATTGAATCTCTAGCCTTGCCCATCTGAAGTTGTGTTTCTTCCAAATCTCTAAGAACTTTGGCATTTCCATTTAATTTTGCAACAACTTTCGACCAATTTGCCATGTAGCATTCGTTGCAGCATTTGCAAATAGTACTATTATCCAAATTTAGCTTCACCCCCGCGTATAACAATGAATCAAATAATCAAATGGCTGCAATTCATTTGTCCATAGCCCACTATGGACATTTGCACTTTGCAACGCGGTAATGGATGTCAGACATTTCAATATGCATTCCAAATTGCATTGCATTTGACTAAACTTGGTAAGCACAATCAATGCATTTGACTATGCAATTGTCTGTCTCTCTGTCTGTCTGTCCATTTGTATTCAGTCTGCTTTGTTGTAGTATGTCTGTCCAATCGTCCGTCTACCCAACCAACCATCCATTCATTCATTCATTTATCCAATGAGTGGGTGTTATTGTCTATATCATGCCCAGTCACATCGAAACGAATCGAGTCAAACCATTTTGAGCCAAGCTAAATCGGTAATGTTGTTAGTCTGCCATGGTCTATGAAGAGGGACGAGAAGGTGGTGGACTCCTGTACCGAGTCTGGTACGTGTTTAAATTGAAAAATAATTCCTATTCATTGGATAGCTCATTGCATTCGGGGGGGCATTGTGATTGTTGCCGCTACTGTTGCTGTTGTTAATTAATTGTACATTTGTTTTTCATTTCACTAATCCCCATTTTTGCTAAATAGCATTTGTGCAGTGGCAGCATTAACAACAAAAACAACAGCAAAAATGTTCAACCACGTTGCTACACTCAAAAAAAAAATGAACTAAAATAGAAAAAGTTTCACAAAAAATTGTGTCTTTAGGGAAAATTTCCTAAAATTTTTGTTTTTAGGAAATTTCTTAGAAATTTTATCTTTGGAGAAAATTTCTTAGAAATGTTGTCTTTGGATAAAATTTCTTAAAAATTTTGTCTTTAGAGAAAATTGTTTAGAAATTTTGTCTTTAGAGAAAATTTCTTAGAAATTTTGTCTTTAGAGAAAATTTCTTAGAAATTTGGTCTTTAGAGAAAATTTCTTAGAAATATTGTCTTTAGAGAAAATTTCTTAGAAATTTTGTCTTTAAAGAAAATTTCTTAGAAATTTTGTCTTTGGAGAAAATTTCTTAGAAATTTTGTCTTTAGAGAAAATTTCTTAGAAATGTTGTCTTTAGAGAAAATTTCTTAGAAATGTTGTCTTTAGAGAAAATTTCTTAGAAATATTGTCTTTAGAGAATTTTGTCTTTAGAGAAAATTTCTTAGAAATTTTGTCTTTAGAGAAAATTTCTTAGAAATTTTGTCTTTAGAGAATTTTGTCTTTAGAGAAAATTTCTTAGAAATTTTGTCTTTAGAGAAAATTTCTTCGAAATTTTGTCTTTAGAGAAAATTTCTTAGAAATTTTGTCTTTAGAGAAAATTTCTTAGAAATTCTGTCTTTAGAGAAAATTTCTTAGAAATTTTGTCTTTAGAGAAAATTTCTTAGAAATTTTGTCTTTAGAGAAAATTTCTTAGAAATTTTGTCCTTAGAGAAAATTTCTTAGAAATTTTGTCTTTAGAGAGAATTTCTTAGAAACCTTTCTTTAGCGAAAATGGCATGGAAATTTTGTCTTTAGAGAAAATTTCATTGAAATTTGTTTTTAGAAAAAATTTCATGAAATTTGTCTTTAGAGAGTATTTTTTAGAATTTTTTTTCTTTAGCGAAAATAGCATAGAAATTTTGTCTTTGGAGAAAATTTTATGGAAATTAGTCTATAGAGAAAATTTTATGGCAAATTGTCTCTAGAGAAAATTTCATGAAAATTTGTCTTTAGAGAATATCCTTAAAAATTTTGTTCCTAGAGATTTTTTTTTTAGAAATTAGAGCAAATGTTTTTGAAAGTTTTTCTGTGGAAAAATTTCATGGAAATTTTGTGTTTGGAGAAAGTTTCATAAAAATTTTGTCTTTATAAAAAAAATTTTAGAAAATTTATTTTTAACAAATTGATAGAATTTGTTCAAAAATGTTCTTTAGGAAAATTTCTTTAAAGTTTTTTTTTTTTTTAAAGAAAATTGCCTTGAAATTCCGACTTCTGAGCAAATTTTGTAGAAATTTTGTCTTAAGCGAAAATTGGATGAACATTTTGCCACTGCGACACGTATTTCCATTTTCTTACTGGCCATTATCTCATTCAAAAGCTTCCTTAAATCTGCTTGTTCCAACATTTTTTTTGGTCTTCTTATGTAGTCTCTTTTATTGTCCGTTTCTGCAAGGAAACCCATTTGTTTGGTTTTTCTGATATTTTGCCTCTTAACACATCATGCCATTTCTCGTATTTTGAACAGGGAAATGCAGCATAAGTTCTTCAAACCTTTTTGATGCTCATGTGTGCCGTGTATTGTTTACAATAATGACAACTATTCTTACTACGTCATAAAACTGAATTCTTTTGAGCCCGTGCTCTAATCTCTTTTACCAACATCGTATGCAATAAACAACAAAAAGATTACAGCGGCGTGTGCAATGTGGGTGGGTGTGACCGAAACCTATTTTTTCTCATTTTCTTTCCAAAAATCTTCTCATTCGTTTTATCTCTTCTAACAAGCACATCATAAATTAAGCAGAAGTCAGCCTAGTGTTCTGAAATTGCAGAACTACTGCTGTCAGCGTAGAACACCTGATGTTTTAGCATCAAAATAAACCACTAACAGTCAGCAGTCAGTGTTTGCAATTTCAGCAGACTCTTTTTTTATGAGTGCAGATTTTGTTTTCATTGCATTAAGCCCTATTGTTGTTGTAGCCATATTTTCATTTGGAGGTGGCGATCCTCGCCAATTTCCTGTAGGTGAGTTAGTTCGTTTCGGTTCAAAGGAACGATCGCCGCGGTAATGGGGTGACCTTTGGTTATTTAAAGGCGCCAATTATTCGCCTTGTCATATCGAGCATCATGGGCACTCATTATTTGTGCAAGAGCCGGTGCCTCCCTATCTGTCACTGAGACTCTCCGCTCGATACCGCTGATTGTCCGCGACTGCCATTACAGCTGCTCCATATGGGGCATTCCACTATCAGCAAACTGTGGACGCCCGCGGTAGCTCGCAGCTAAGCTTTTGGTGACAGCAATGAACACCACACACATCGAACTTCAAAGTGCCAGTCTGTGTGGACCTCACAGCTATCCCGTCCTGTGCATTTTTGTGTTTTGGTTTTGTGATTTGATCTCTCATTGCCTTCAGATTTTTAGATGCATTTAATTTTTTCACGTGTTTTTGTTTTGCATGTTTTCCTCTAAGGCTTTTGTAATGTTTGCAGTTTCTTTAAGTTTTTCTCAGTGTATTACTTGTTTTTAATTTTTTCTTATATGTTTTTCTCAGGGTATGTTTATGTTCTTATATGTGTTCGCATGTATGACGACGCTCATCTCAGTGCGAATCTTGGGGAGATCATCAAAAAAATGTTCAGCGGTGGTTATCCCTTTCTAATGCCCGCTACATCTGTGAGGTATTTAGCCATGCGAAAACTTCTCTTCAGGGAGGTGTCACCTTGCGGCACGCCTTTTAGACTCCGCTATCAAAAGTAGGTCCCTTATCATTGAGTTTTAATTTGAATCGGTCAGAAAAGTTTGCCGTTACTGGAATATTCGTGGACAAAGTTGCCTTCAGATTTTTGAATTTTTAGATTTTAGCATATTTTTCACTTCTTTACCGTAGCGGGTATAAACCCACCACCATAGGATGGGGGTATACTAATCTAGTCATTCCGTTTGTAACACCTCGAACTATTCATCTAAGACCCCATAAAGTGCATATATTCTTGATCGTCTCAACGTTCTGAGTAGAACTGGGAAAATATCGATGGCTCTATCGATACCATCGATATTTAATTTTTTGACCAAATATCGATTGATACTTTTCCGATGGATACTATTGCAAAAGTAACATATTTTTGCAAAACTAAACAAAAATAATTAATCCGACACTGAATGTATCCCTTAAGATACATTGCGCCTATAGAGGGCGCCATTTTTTTATCCGATAAGGCTAACATTTTGTACAATGCTTTCTCTCATGACTTTAAACTGATTTTATTAACCTTGGTTTTATTTGGTCTATGCATTGTTATTGCTTCCATATAAATCGATCTCCTGATTTTTAGTTCTCATTTTCGTTTGAAATATAAGTGACGGGAAATTAACGATAGTATCCGTCCGTCTGTCGAAACCACGATAGCGGTCGAATGCGAAAAGCTAGCCTCTTGAAATTTGGCACAGATACTAAATATCGATCTAAGTTGTTGAGGATTGCAAATAGGTCATATCGACTCAGATTTAGATATAGCTCCCATATAAACCGATTTCCCGATTTGACCTCTTTAGCCCCTGGAAGCAGAATAATTTGTCCGATTTAGCTAAAATTTGGCATGTAGTGTTCTGTTATGACTTCCAACAACTGTGCTGAATACGGTCCACATCGGTCTATAATCTGATACAGCTCCCATATAAACCGATCTCCCGATTTGACTTCTTCAGCGCCCATAAGCGGCAATTTTTGTCCGATTTGGCTGAAATTTTGCACATAGTGTTCTGTTATGAATTCCAACAACTGTGATGCATACGGTTCAAGTAGGTCGATAACCTGATGTAGCTCCCATATAAACCGATCTCTTGATTTGACTCCTTGAGCCCCCGGAAGCCACAATTTTTGTCAGATTTGGCTAAAATTTTGCATACAAAGTTCTGTTATGACTTTCAACATCTGTGTTAGGTACGGTAAAAATCGTGTATAACCTGATATAGATCCCATATAAACCGATCTCCCTATTTGACTTTTTGAGCCCCTAAAGGGCGTCATTCTTACTCGAATTGGCTGAAATTTTACAAAATGACATCTACTATGGTATCCAACATTGAATTCAATTATGGTCCGAATCAGACCATAACTTGCGAAAATACTTCTTGTCAGTGTAGGTCGGATTGTAAATGGGCCTTATCGGTCCATGTTCTGATATAACTGTCATATAAACCCATCTGGAGTCTTGACTTCTTAAGCCTCTAGGGGGCGAAATTTTTATCCGTTTTGGCTGAAATTTAAATAGCAAAATTTTGCATGAGGTGTTTTGTTATTGTTTTCAAAAACTGTGCTAAGTATGGTTGAAATCGGTTTATAACCTAATACAGCTGTCATATAAACCGATTTGGGGTCTTGACTTCTTAAGCTACCATAGTCCGCAATTCTTATCCGATTTGGCTGAAATTTTGCATGACATGGTGCAAATCGATCCATAACCAGATATAGCTGTCATATGAACCGATCTTGGATCTTGAACTCTTTAGCCACTAGAGGGCGCAATTGTTACCCGATTTTGCTGAAGTTTTGCATAAGGTGTTTAACCATACAATGGTAAAAATCGCTCCGTGACCTGTTATAGTTGCCATATAAACCGATCTGGGGTCTTGAGTATTTGAGCCTCTGGAGGGCGCAATTAATATCCGTTTGAGCTGCAATTTGGTACAACGGCTTCTAACATGACCTTCAACATGTGTGTCAAATATGGGTTGAATCGGTCTATAGCCTGATACAGCTCCCATATAAACCGATCTCCCTGTTTTACTTCTTGAGCCCCTAAAGCGCGCAATTCTTATTCGAATTATGGTTCGAATCGGACCATAATTTGATATAGCTCAAAGAGATACCGGGAAAGAACTCAACAAATAGGATCTGTGGTGGAGAGTATATATTGGGTTGCCCAAAAAGTAATTGCGGATTTTTCATATAGTCGGCGTTGACAAATTTTTTCAACGGCTTGTGACTCTGTAATTGCATTCTTTCTTCTGCCAGTTATCAGCTGTTACTTTTAGCTTGCTTTAGAAAAAAAGTGTAAAAAAAGTATATTTGATTAAAGTTCATTCTAAGTTTTATTATAAATGCATTTACTTTCTTTTAAAAAATCCGCAATTACTTTTTGGGCCGGCCCGGCCGAACACAGCACGCTTTTACTTGTCTTTTATTCTTACATTTTGTTTTTTTTTTTTTCAGTGTAACAGTGCTTGCTTGCCTTTTGGCTTTCTGGGTGTCGTTAACAACCAATTTTGTGTTGTTGTTATTTTTATGTTTTTTTTTTTCTAATTTAATTGCATTCGCTTCCCTTTCGATTTGCCAGTTTTAATTGTTCGTTCATTTGGATGGAGAACGAGGACTAATAGGAAGAACAGTAGGAACGGCGGACTGGGGAAGGTGCTTAATATGTTTTCCAATTTTTTTTTTGGTTTGTTTTCCTGCAGTTGCTGTTTTCGAAAAAAAATGTGTTTTTGTTGCTACCTTCACCAACCGACTAACCAACAAATTTGTTTTCGCTGTCTAAACTTAACAACAAATTTTATTGTTATTCGAATTTTATTGCTGTTGCTGAGTGCAAGCAGCACTCAAGTGGCAGTTGCAATTGCAATTGCAGTTGCTGGTGTTGTTGCTTGTGCTAATAAGTGTGCATTGTTGTGAAAATTTCCACATTGTTAATGGCCGCTTTTCAAGCTGTTTTGGCTATTTTGCCATTCCATGTTATAATTGGTTATTGTTGCTGCAAGTTTTATCTACATTTAAATATCAGGCTGGAACTTTGAGCTCCGACTTGTGTGGTGTCCATCGTTATCACGGGAAGCTTAGCTGAAAGCTACCGGGCGCGTCCACAGGTTGCGGATGGTGGAAAGCTCCGTTTTTATGCAGAGTAGCTGTAAATGCGGCCGCGAGCAGTCAGCGAGAGGAGAGTCTCAGCGAGCTCTTGTTTAAAGACCGAGTACCAATCAGAGGAGAATCTCAGTGAGGTGACACTGGCTCTTAATTAAATACTGGGTGCCAATGATACTCGAGATGACAAGGCGAGTTATTAGCGCCTTCAAATAACCAATGGTCAACATCAGCGTCTGTTCCCAGGTTAGGGGCGGCTGGCGGCGAGCGTCGGATCTTGGAGTAAGCGGCTTGCCACGACGAGGGATAAATGTGCAATCCCACAAAACCCATGCGGTTAAGGCGCTGGGCCAGCAAACCGCCCCCGGAAAACATAGAACTACTATGAAAAGCAAAGAAATAGTTAAAACGGACCCCCCTAACGATGAAGACCCACTCCAACGAAAAAAGGACCATGATTTGCGGATCTGCACCTGGAATGTCCGCACTCTTTATAGAGAAGGCGCAGTATACGCGCTGGCGGATGTATTATAGAAGTAAAAGGCAGATATTACCGCCTTACAGGAAGTTCGATGGACTGGGAATGGCGTCACTACAACACCAAATGGTGACTATACTATAGCTGCCGTAACGGTAGGCATGAATTTGGCTGTGGATTTGTGGTAAGTCGGAGACTGAAACACCTTGTCTCCAGTTTTACTCCGGTGGATGAGAGGCTAGCCACAATCCGCATAAAAGCCAAATTCTACAACATCAGCCTTATTTGTGCCCATGGCCCGATGGAAAACAAAGACGAGCAGACCAAGGATATTTTCCACGAGGCCCTAGAGAGAGAATATGATCGCTGCCCCACTCATGATATTCAAATCGTTCTGGGAGATTTTTATGCGAAAATAGCGAAGAAAGACATTTTTGGTCCAAGTTTTAGCCTCCACGAGATAACGTCCAGTAATGGGTTGATTATTGGGTTGCCCAAAAAGTAATTGCGGATTTTTCATATATTCGGCGTTGACAAATTTTTTCACAGCTTGTGACTCTGTAATTGCATTCTTTCTTCTGTCAGTTATCAGCTATTACTTTTAGCTTGCTTTAGAACTAAGTTCATTCTAAGTTTTATTGAAAATGCATTTACTTTCTTTTAAAAAATCCGCAATTACTTTTTGGGCAATAGTAGCACCAGATTTCAGCATAAAAATATTCACAAAGCCACATGGCAGTCATCCGATCAAAAGACGAGGAATCAAATTGATCACGTTATGATAGATGGAAGGCATTTATACAGAGTGTTAGATGTACCATCGATCCGTGGAGCGAATATAGATTCAGATCCTTTCCTGGTTGCAACAAAGGTTCGCACCCGTTTGAACATGGCGAGGAAAGTACGATCTGATACTGCACGGAAGCTGGACATTGAAAATCTGCAAACACAACAAATGACAGCGGCATACTCCACTCGACTGACCCAACTGCTAGATGAAAGCACTCTTTGTTACAAATACAAATTTTGCCCATGAACATACCACTAAGGAACAGAGGCAAAATTCCCACATATCAATGAGTGCAGTCCGATTCAAGTTTTAAGCTCAATGATAAGGGGCCTCCTTTTTATAGGCGAGTCCGAACGGCGTGGCGCAGTGCGACACCTCTTTGGAGAGAAGTTTTTCATGGCATAGTACCACACAAATGGTGCCAGCATTAGGAGTAGAAAACCACCGTTGAAAATTATTTCTGGTCTCGCCAGGACTCTTTGTTCCGATGATATAATGGTGCAGTGGCAAACTATTGCCCACTCCATAGAAAATGCCGCGAAATCCGTACTTGGGTACCGGAAGCCTCCTCCAAGTAACCCATAGTACGACCAAGAGTGTCGAGATGCTACTGAAGCCAAGAATGCGGCATATAGAGCAACCCTACGATCAGTAGCAACGCGCCAGATGAAGGAGAGGTATCCGGAGAAAAGGAGAGAGGAGAAAGAAAAAGGAAATGGAAAGACGTGAATGTGAGCGAATTAAGATGTACAGGAGTCAGAAAGAAATCCGGAAATTCTACCAAAGAATTAAACATCAAACCGATGGCTTTGGTGCAGGCACGTCCTCCTGCAGAGACAAAGAAGAAAATCTGGTAACTGACACAGATAACATTCTGAGGATATGGAAAGAATATTTAACCCAATTCTACCAAAGAATTAAACATCAAGCCGATGGCTTTGGTGCAGGCACATCCTCCTACAGAGACAAAGAAGGAAATCTGGTAACTGACACAGATAACATGAGCATATGGAAAGAACATTTTACCCAATTGCTAGGGTCCGACGTTGGCGGCGAATAGGATACCGCAGAGCCAACCCCTGATGATGGTACAGAATGTTTACCTCCTAGTCAGAATGAGGTCCAAGTAGCAGTAACCCGACTAAAGAACAACAAGGCAGCAGGAGCCGATGGGTTACCCGCTGAACTATTTAAGACCGGAGGTGACACGCTGATGAGGCGTATACATCAGCTTATCTGCGCAATCTGGCTAGAAGAGCGCATACCCGATGATTGGAACCTCAGCATACTATGTCTCGTACACAAGAAAGGAGACAAGACGGAATGTGCCAACTACAGGGAAAGTCTCCTCCCCATCGCATACAAGATACTCTCGAGCGTACTGTGTGAGAGACTAAAACCTAAAGTCAATGAGATAATTGGGCCCTATCAATGCGGCTTTAGACCTGGTAAATCCACCCTAGACCAGATATTCACACTGCGCCAAATCCTGCAAAAGACCCGAGAAAGACAAATCAACACCTACCATCTCTATGTCGACTATAAAGCCGCCTTTGAGACTCCTTTACGTTCAAAAGTATTTCAAGCCATGTCTGAGTTTGGTATCCCTGCATAATTAATAAGACTCTGCAGGGTGACACTTGCTGATACGCGTTCCTTAGTAAGAATAGGAAAGAATCTCTCCGAATCATTCAATATCAAACAAGGTTTCAGACAAGGAGACAGCCTATCGTGTGATCTCTTTAATATCCTGCTGAAGAAGATTGTACGAGATGCAGATGTGAATAGATATGACACACTAATCAAAAGAGAACACATGCTACTCGCCTATGCCGACAATCCGATATCATAGGTCGATCACCGGCAGCAGTAACTGCAGCCTTTGACAGAATCGAAAGAGAGTCAGTGAAAATGGGTTTGGCAGTAAATGGAGATAAGACGAAATGGATGGTTTTAACTCTCAAAAAGCCTTGCACAACCAAGCAGATAATGAAAATGGAGAAAGTTGGGAACCACAACTTTGAGACAGTCAGTAACTTTATCTACCTCGGCACCGCCAGTTTTGAGATTAAGCGAAGAATAATACTGGCAAACAGATGCTACTTTGGACTAAGTAAGCAGTTTAGAAACAAGGCCACCTTTCGACAGACGAAGATTACACTATACAAGAGACTGATACTACCGGTGCTTTTATATGGTTCTGAAGCATGGGTACTTGTGAAAGCAGATGAGGCAGTGCTTGGAGTGTTTGAGAGATATATTCTTTGTAAAATATATGGATCAGTTTGCGTTAATGGAGAATATAGGCGACGTATGAACCACGAGCTGTATGACGACGGTAGCATAGTTACACGCATCAAAATACAACGGCTGCTTTGGCTAGATCATATTGTCAGAATGGATGAAGAAGCTCCAGCAAAGAAGTCTTTTGAAGGCAAATGCGGTGATACACGCAAACCGGGAAGACCAAAAGCCCGATGGAAAGATCAAATGGTGGGAGGCACCTCGAAACTTGGTGTCATAGATTTTAGAATGAGCGCAGAAGATCGAGGCGCTTGGAATGCTATTCTACGTTCGGCTAGTGGAACAAATATTCTGTCATAGCCAATTAAAGTAAAGTAAAGTCATACCCAATTAATTAAAGTAAAGTAAATATCAGAATTGAGAGCGTTGCCAAACAAGTGTTGTTCATAAAATTTTAGGAATAAAGCTTTGAAATGGGAATTGACGTTTTGTCTAGGAAGACCATGTTTTTCTAAAACATTTGATCTTTGCAAAAAATATTGACCAAATATTTATGAAATCCTACTTTCAAGAAAATTTGAATAAAAATCGGATAAGTTTGAAATCCGAGAAAAACTGAGCAGATTATGAAGGTGTAGTAAATTTTTACACTTTTTATACCCTCCACTATAGGATGGGGGTTTACACTAATTTCGTCATTCTGTTTGTAACTACTCGAAATATTCGTCTGAGACCACATAAAGTTCATATATTCTTGATCGTCGTGACATTTTATGTCGATCTAGCCATGTTCGTCCGTCTGTCTGTCGAAAGCACGCTAACATTCGAAGGAGTAAAGCTAGCCACTTGAAATTTTGCACAAATATTTCGTATTAGTGTAGGTCGGTTGGGATTGTAAATGGGCCATATCGGTCCATGTTTTGATATAGCTGCCATATAAACCGATCTTGGGTCTTGACTTCTTGAGCCTCTAGAGGGCGCAATTCATATCCGATTTGGCTAAAATTGTGGATGAAGTGTTTTGTTATGATTTTCAACAACTGTGCTAAGTATGGTTCAAATCGGTCTAAACCTGATATAGCTGCCATATAAACCGATCCGATTCTTATTAGTTTAGGTCGGTTGGAATTGAAAATGGGCCATATCGGTCCATGTTTTAATATAGCTGCCATATAAACCGATCTTGGGTCTTGACTTCTTGAGCCGCTAGAGGGCGCAATTCATATCCGATTTGGCTGAAATTATGGATGAAGTGTTTTGTTACGATTTTCAACAACTGTGCTAAGTATGGTTCAAATCGATCTAAAACCTGATATAGCTGCCATATAAACCGATCTTGGGTCTTGACTTCTTGAGCGTCTAGAGGGCGCAAATTGTGGATGAAGTGTTTTGTTATGATTTTCAACAACTGTGCTAAGTATGGTTCAAATTGGTCTAAAACCTGATATGGTTGCCATATAAACCGATCTTGGGTCTTGACTTCTTGAGCCTCTAGAGGGCGCAATTCTTATCCGATTGAATATATTGTAAATTTTGTTATGATATCCAATAACTGTGCCAAGTATGGTTCAAATCGGTCAATAACCTAATATAGCTGCTATATAAACCGATTTTGAATCTTGACTTCTTGAGCCACTAGAGGGCGTAATTCCGATTTGAATGAATTTTTGCACGAAGTATTTTGTTATGAAATAAACCGGGATCTTGACTTCTGGAGCCTCTAGAGGTCGCAATTATAATCCGATTTGGCTGAAATTTTTTACAACGACTTCTCTCATGACCTTTAACATACGTGTCGATTATGATCTGAATCGGTATATAGCCTGATACAGCTCCCATATCAACCGATCACCCTATTTTAGTTCTTGAGCCCCGAAAGGGCGCAATTTTTATTCGAATTGGTTGAAATTTAACACAACGACTTCTACATTCAGTTGAATTATGGTCCGGACCATTAGTTCATATAGCTCCAATATTATAGAAATTTTTTCCTTTTATCATATGTTTGCCTAACAAGAGATGCCGGGAAAAGAACTAGACAAATGCGATCCATGGTGGAGGGTATATAAGATTCGGTCCGGTCGAACTTAGCACGCTTTTACTTGTTATTATTAATTTAGTAATTTAAAGTTAGCCTTAGATGTTTACCTTATAATCAAAGTCTTATTTTTCTACGAAAAAAATACGCCGTAATTAGCTGGTACCCCCCCGCCCCAAAAATATAGTCATAGAGAAAATCCAAGGCAATAAATATTTGATGTACAAGTGAGTACTTGTTATTAATGATGTTGATTGTTGTTGTTGTTGGTATTTAGTTTTCCGTATTCATCCACACTTATCGAATTAATTTTTATTTATCTTACCTCCTCGCCTTTGGCCTCTGTCGCCCCACTACCCATAACGAATACACCATTAGCTGTGGATTAATTAATTTTAAAATCATTCATTTGTGAATTTATAATTTCCATTATGAATTCATATTCGTACATTCGAAATGTAGTTGTTATTAATTTTCTTTGTACACTCAATTAACATTTTATGCCGAACAACAAAAACAACCATAGCAGCAACAGAAAATCCATTTACCGCATTCGAAATGAAACCCCAAAGAAAAAATATTTAAGTTGTTATTAAAATCCATTCATTCAATAAATACCAATTTGCCCTCTCTCCCTCTTCCCTTGCTAGCAGTCTCTTCAACCCTAAGTAACCTTTATACGTTACTAGTGGGTCTATTTGCTTGTCCGTCTGTCCGTACTGTCTAACTGCTCATCATCATTCAGTGCGGTGCGGTGTTGTTATCTATGAAATGAATTGTAAGGCAAAGAAAAAAAAACATTTTTTTTAATAATTACCCCTTAATATGGCAACGAAGGCACAATGCCAATTCTAAACACAGCAATAACAACATTTCGAACAAGTTAACAACACATTTAAAACAATGGCTAACATTATTGGCAGCGGCTTTGGCAGCAGCAGCAGCAGCAACGGCAACACTCCACCAAAGGTGTCCATCGTTTTAATTTGGAATTCAAATCACAGCTCATTGGTTGGCCTGAGCACTTACGCTGCTGTACTGCGTATTGATTAATGACTTGTGCCGACTTTTGTCGACTTTTCTACATACATGCCATACACATACCTGTAATTATTGTCTATGTGTACCGATGTCCGTCGTGTGTATTTGGAGAAAACAATAAAAATAACTTTTGGATCATAATGTCCAACAGACAGAAATAGAAAAATCAGTCATTGTTGTGTGACAGGGCGACAAGTGCTGCAAAGGTTCACACGAGGGCATATGAATTTTTAATTGGAAAACACGGATAGACTTAATGGAACCGGGCTAAAATATTTTTAAAAATTCAAAGAAGCAAAAATGTGCAGTTGAGTGGAGCGGAGGTGTTTTCATGTCGCTCCTCAAAGAGAAATATCCGTAACTCGGAATAGGTACTACCTATTACGAAAAATGTTAAAGCCTAATTGGAGTAGGCTCACAAAGGACTCCAAAGACCAAACAGCTGGGGGGGTTGGCGTCAGACCTTGTCCTCCCCAACTATAGGTGTGGGTGCCTTGGTACCTGTAGTCGAGAGTAATGCTTCAAGCGCACAACTAGTCGTCAGACTAATAAATGAAGAAGAGATGGATAAACCAGCCTTTAGGTAAAGGTCGTGTTTCCGACTCGTATTCAGACAGCTACAGTGTCAATGAAACAGTCATCGCAGCCGAATCGAGAGATGAGGGCAGCGGGATAATGGCAAAAGTGAGCGATGACTTTGCTAAGCTCACAAGCAGACCGAAAAAGCGATCCCATGCACAACGTCGAAGACAGAGGTGTATGCACCAGCAGCACAATCGGACCAAGGTGCAGAATGCTGGAAGGGATGAAACTGATATTCCAAGCACTTTACGGAAGCTGGACAGGGAATCAGATCTTGCGAAGAGCATAACACTGCTAAAATGATGACAAAAGAAAAAGAACCCTGCCGCAATGGAGACTCCAGACAGAGTCCTGCGGAGGGAGATAAATTCTGAACAAAAACGAAGGAAGCGCGTACGGCCCCTTAGTTTTCATGGAGGATTGTGACTTCTAAACTGAGGCCACAGCCATCCCGGAAGAGGAAGACGGTCGCTGAGAATTGTAAAGAGCCACCCTCTTACGCCAGAGTGGCAAAGAAGCACAAGAGAGATGATCTGACTTTTGCTGTCATCAATACCGGCAGTGCAGCCGGTAGGATTCCATCAGATGATCGGTCCTTCCCGCAATGGAGACTCCAGACAGGAACTAAGGAAACGCGCACTACCCCTGAGTCTTCATGGAGGACTGCGACTTCTAAACTGAGGCCACAGCGATCACGGAAGGGGAAGATGGTCGTTGAGAATGGTAAGGAGACGCCCACTTACGCCAGAGTGGCAAGCAAGCACAACAGAGATGAGCTGACTTATGCAGTCATCAATATCGGCAGAGCAGCCGAGAGGATTCCATCAGATCATCGGTTCTCCCGCAATGAAGACTCCAGACAGTGTCCTGGGGAGGGAGACAAATTCGTAATAGGAAGCGCGAACGTGCCCTGAGTCTTTATGGAGGAATTTGACTTCCAAACTGAGGCCACAGCCATCACGGAAGGGGAATATGGTTGCAGAGAATGGTAAGGAGCCCCCCTCTAACGCCAGAGTGGCAAGGAAGCACAACAGAGATGAGCTGATGAACAGTCATCAATATTGGCTGTGCATTCGATAGGATTCCATCAGATCATCGGTTCTCCCGCAATTAAGACTCCAGACAGTGTCCTGAGGAGGGAGACAAATTCGTAACAGGAAGCGCGAACGTCCCCTGAGTCTTTATGGAGGACTGCGACTTCTAAACTGAGGCCACAGCGATCACGAAAGGGGAATATGGTCGCTGAGAAAGGTAAGAAGCCGCCCTCTTACGCCAGAGTGGCAAGGAAGCTCAACAGAGATGAGCTGACTTATGCCGTCATCAATATCGGCAGTGCATCCGGTAGAATTCCACCAGATCATCATTCCCAAGTGGAGGATCTGGTTAACGAGCGGATTTTCGAACATGTATAGGACCCACCCATACAAATGATGAGCTGCAAGTATACGCTGCGTTTTGTGTCGGCGGAATGTATTGATACTGTCAAGCTCGTCGGAGGTATCCACGCTCCCTAGGAGGGCGCAAAGCTCCCAACTCACAAAGGCCGTCAAACAGCTCGTCGGAGGTATCCATGCTTCCTGGGAGGACGCAAAGCTCGACCTGGAGTGGAACTCTGTAGGGGGTCCACCCATACAAATGATTAGTTGCAAGTAAAGAGTGGACATCTTTACGCTGCGTTTTGCGTGGACGAGATGTTTGATTCCGTCAAACATCTCGTCGGAGGTATCGACCTTACCAGGAAGAGCGCAATGCTTGACCTGGTGAGAAAGATGGACATCCCCCAGCTCACAAAGGCCGTTAAATAGCTCGTCGGAGGTATCGCGCAAAGATCGACCTGGTGTCGACCTCTCTATAGGTTCCACCCATACAAATGATGAGCTGCAAGTTTAGAGGGGACATCTTTACGCTGCGTTTTGTATCGGTATTGATAATGTCAAACAGCTCGTCGGAGGTATCGACCCTACCAGGGAGAGCGCAATGCTCGACCTGGTGAGAAAGATGGACATCCCCCAGCTCACAAAGGCGACGGTCTTCATTAGGGGATGGGGCAGTAAATTTGCGACGGAACGCATGTTGGGATTCCTGGGCAAGCAAAACCAAGTTTTGGTCGCAGAAAAGTGGGAAGTCTTCCACAGGGAGGAAAAGGAGGAAAGAACTCTCTTGTGGTTGGAATTGATCAAGTCTCTGTGACAAGTTTGGCTAAGACTAAAGGCATGTCGTACTACGGCAGCAAGGCTGTCTTCTTCAAGATTGGGAAAACTATGATAGGCAAAAATCCTTATATTGAGACATCAGGTCGTGCAGTGTCAGGTGCCTCAATACTGCCCAACAGACAGGGGGCTGACGACAAGACATTTACCGTCTCTCTCAATATTGGAAAGACTAGGATAAGCAAAGATCCTAATACTAAAACCACAGACCCTACACGTGCTATCACTTGCCGCACCGATTTTGCACAAGTGAGCTCGTAGTCCTATGTGTCTTGTTATGACACCAAAAGCTACACTGATCTCCTTCATACTTCCTTTCATTAATAGCCTCCTCCTCTCACGATCCGGATCACCCCATAGGATTTTCTCCGTCCTACCGACTGTTTCGCTGTTCCACAGTCTTACATGCGCGTTTATCGCCCACGCCCTTAAATCGGACTGCGTCGACCTGAAAGGCTTCGGGTTAAACAAATTTATCGACCGCACTTCCCTCGCAGTGAATGAAATTAAGAAGGAGGTCAGTATAGCTTTCGGTATCATGACGGGACACATAGGACTACGAACTCACTTATGTAAAACCGGTGAGGCAAGTGATAGCATGTGTAGGGCAAGCGGCGAAGAAGATGAAACGTTGGAGGATTTCCTATATCATTGCCCGGCTTTTGCGTCGAACACATACCAGTACTTAGGTCGGGGCACCAGCAGATATGAACCTACTTAGCGCTGAGGCATGGAAAACATTTAGGGATTTTGTAAGTAACATGGATTTTTTTTCGATGTTACCTTTTTAGTAATTTGAGCGCACAGAAAGCCGATTACTGGCTTAGGTGTATGTTCATAGTCGCATGGGGTGGATTTATATCCGCACCTAAGAGAGTTCAACCTAAGAGTAGAGTAGAGTAGAGTAGAGTAGAGTAGAGTAGAGTAGAGTAGAGTAGAGTAGAGTAGAGTAGAGTAGAGTAGAGTAGAGTAGAGTAGAGTAGAGTAGAGTAGAGTAGAGTAGAGTAGAGTAGAGTAGAGTAGAGTAGAGTAGAGTAGAGTAGAGTAGAGTAGAGTAGAGTAGAGTAGAGTAGAGTAGAGTAGAGTAGAGTAGAGTAGAGTAGAGTAGAGTAGAGTAGAGTAGAGTAGAGTAGAGTAGAGTAGAGTAGAGTAGAGTAGAGTAGAGTAGAGTAGAGTAGAGTAGAGTAGAGTAGAGTAGAGTAGAGTAGAGTAGAGTAGAGTAGAGTAGAGTAGAGTAGAGTAGAGTAGAGTAGAGTAGAGTAAAGTAGAGAGGAGTAAAGTAGAGGAGGGACCAAATGTATGGCTATTACTCCACCCCGCCATAAGGTAATGTAGGCTGATTAAGAATTCAAAAAAGTTGTCTTGGTAACTATCGTCATATCGGGGAATCGATATTTTAAGGCCTATATCAGTGTATAGACCAATTCGGATCATGCTTGGCACGGACGATGGGAGTCATAGTATAAGTCTTTGTGTCAATTTCAGCCAAATTAGGTGAAAGTTGATGTCCCTGGAAGCTCAAGAAATCAAATCCGGGGATCAGTTTATATGGGAGCTATATCGGTATTTAGACCGATTCGGATCGTAACGCCATGGACGTTGGAGTCATAGAAGAAGTTTTTGTGCCAAATTTCCTATAAGTTAGGGTCTTTGTGCCAAGTTAAACAGGGGTCTTTGTGCCAAGTTTCAGCAAAATCAGATGAAAACTAAGGCTCAAGAAGTCAGTTTATAGTTTATAGACCGATTGGTATCATACTAAACACTGATGTTGGATGTCAGAATGAAAGTGCTTGTGCCAAATTCCAGCCAAATCGCATTAAAATTTAGACTTCTCGGGGCTAGGGGAGTCAAATCCGGGTATCGGTTGGTATGTGGGCTATACCAGTTTATAAACCGCTTCGAATCATGCTCGGCAATAATATTGGAAGTCAGAACCCAAGTCCTTGTGCGAAATTTCGGCCAAATCAAGTGAAAGCTGAGGTCTCTAGCGGATATCGTTATTCGTTGGAAAGCTATCGTGGTTTCGACAGACGGGCAGACGGAAGGACATGGCCAGATCGACCCAGAATATCAAGTTTGTATTTTATAGGGTCTCTGGTCAATATTTCGAGGTGTTGTTACAATATAATAGCCCAAACAGACGTGTGATTTGATAGAGCTGAAACATGGTAGGTGTATTTCTCTCAAACGTTGGTTGGGCTTTTCAAAGAGGCAAATGCGAAATTATAGACCGATCTTCGATCTCCCACGGTCTTAATTTTTTTAATAAATTTTTCTGAAATTTGTACTATTCCCTCGATGTTCATTACGAATATGGTCCAAATCGGACCCTATTTTAATATAGCTTCCATATAAACTGATCATAAAAGCCTCATTAATGCAAAATTTGTAAGTGATTTGGGTTGGGCCACCCGATAGTCAAATCGAGTATGGTCACCAACAGACATTATTTAGATATAGCTGCCATATAGACCGGTCTGCCGATTAAGGGTTTTAAGCCCGTAAAAGGGGCATTTATTGTATGATTTCGACAAATTTTGGAGCAGTGCTTTGCATTATGTCCCTGACATACTAATCGAATATGATCAATATTTGATCATTATAAGATTAAGCTGACATATAGACCAATATGCTAAACTTAATAACAGTGGTCTAAACTTAATGACTAGGTCTCCCGTTGTTCAAACTGGAGATGATCACACCATAATACGATATAGCTGCCATATAGACCGATCTCTCAATTTGTTGTATTCAGCCCGTAAAAAGCGCATTTCTCAACCGATTTCGCTTAAAGTTGAAACAGTGAGTTGGGTTGGGCTACCCGATAGCCGAACCGAATATGGTCAGCATCCGATAGCTGCCGTGGAGACTGATCTGGAGTTTTAGATTTTTAACCACAATTTTAAATAGTGAGTTGCACTAGGTCCCTCGACACCCGAACCGAATATGGTCTAGATGTGACTATATTAAGATGTACTTGTCAGATAGACCGATCAGCCGATTTAGCTCATAAAAGCCTAATTTGTAATCCTACTCCACAAAAATTCGGAACAGTGAGTTTGACTAGACTTCCGTTGTTCCAAATGGAGATGGTCCACATCGGACCATATTTCCGTATAACTATCTTAAGTCTTAAGTCCGTAAAAAGTGCATTTACTATCCGATTTTGGTGAAATTAAGAACAGTGATGTGGATTGAGCCACCCGATAGCCGAAGTTTGGTCAACATCAGACCTTAATTAGATATAGCTGCCATATTGGTCGATCTGCCGATTCAGGATCTAAGCCCATTTATTTCCCGATTTATAACAATGAGTTGTTTGCTTTTTTAGCAAAAATTTAATGCTGTTCCATTTTCAGCAGATTTTTATTATTTCAGCAAACATTTTTGATGTTTTTACTAACAAATTTCTTTGGGGGTTTTTAAATAAAAAAAATTACCAAATTTAATAAAATGGAGTATTTTGCATGCATATTTAATTTAAATAATATTTTTTAAAAAATAAATTTGGGGTATAGCGAAGCATATCGAAAGAGAATCTTTTCACTAAAGAACAAATTTTTATACAATTTTCTCTAAATAATTTTTTTTTTGTATTTTATCTGAAGATGATTTCCAATATTTTCTTAAATTTTTGTTTGTTTCTCTTTCGAGACGAGCTCAAAGATCGTAGATGCAAATGGAAAAGGAAAGCCAAAAGATAGCAACACACACCAACCACTATGGGACGCGTTTCGTCATTGGTTAGAAGACTTTTCAACCATATTGGGTGTGATGGCTTCAAGGGGCTGTGCGTTGGTATCTTGTATTTGAATCGTATTAATAGCGAAAACGCATCTATGATACAATTACCACATTAACCACGCTCGACAACCCTGTCTATTAGCTGTACTTTTTCCCAATGTATGTATTTTTGTGAAATGACAGACTTTCTTTCTGTGGCAAATTTCACTTCTTCCGTACTACACATGATTTTGTGCACCTGTTGGAAGTTGTATTGATGTCTTCGAACGCTACACAACGGCAATGGCTCTCGCTGTTGCTCCGTGAGCCCAGGTTCGAATCCCGACCGGGCTCTGCCGATTTTTTTTTTTCATTTTTCAAGTTTCTTGCCTGTTAGGCCGAAGATCATTTTCTTAAATTTAATCTTTTTAAGTAATTTTCCCCAACTCAAAAGTTTCTATGAGATTTTCTATAAACACAAAATGTTTTTTGAATTTTATTGCAAAATCCAATATTTGTTTCAATTGTTCTAAAGACAATATTTCAATGAAATTTTCTCTGAAGACAAAGTTTAACCATAAACAACATTTTTATGAAATTTCGGATTAATTCTAATATTTGTCTATAAGTATTTTTTTTCTTTATTTTTTTAGTAAAATTTTAGTCTGAGGGGGTCTATCAATACAAGAAATTTTAAAGAATTTTCTTTAAATGTCAAAATTTTTAAAGAAATTCGATTTTTCCTTAACAAAATGTTTTTCAATTTTTAAAGAGGTTTTGAATACTGAAAACCTCTAAGTAAGAAAAGTAAGCGTTTGTGCTACAATCAAAGCTTTAAACACTTGGCTGATTTAGGAACAAGTGCTCCATTTGGGTGAGTTACCACCTTTGTGTAACTCAGCCTGTTTTTATTTGTGGTTATAGTTTAGACACCATCAGCTATGGTGCAAAACCATATGAATTTAGAAAATATTCTCTTTATTTTTTGAATTTTCCCAACTGAATTTAGTTGAATTTTTAAAAACCATAATCTCTTGTTGTTTGTACCTAACAATTGCATTTGTTTTAGTTTATTTTTTACTATTTTTAATTACAATGCGTGGATTTATTTAAAATCCTAATGCAATTAAATATCAATAAAATTGCACAAATAAAAAGACAAAACCACAAAAAATGTTTTACTATTAATTAAGTATGGAGATTTTATTCAGATCGTTGACATATGGTTTTAAAGAATTTAATCGAATTAGCGTGCAATAAAATAAAAAAAAACCTAAGCACAAAAAATACAATAAAAGCAAATGCCATGACAGAAAAACAAAAACGGCCATGAAGCTTCATAGTTTTATAATTTAATTAATTGCTAAAAACCACCAGCTAACACCATTTATATGAAAAAAAAAAGAACATAAAAAGCCATAGCAAATATTCCTATTCACATATGCGGATATTACAATTTACCATAAATAATACCATCATACAATTAATAAATCGATTGCCACAATAGTGGCCTAGGATTTGGCAGAATAATTGGAGATGTTTATCACCACTCCAAAGAGGGGGGCAGCGAACAGTGTAAATGAAGCAGAACAAATCAACAACACGCGAATAATTAAATCGAAAACACATTAAAAAATGTTAACCCTCTCCTCAGCACTCCTCAAACTGGTATATGTTCGAGAGAACAAAACATGGAAAACAAATAAATGGCATTTAAGCGATTATTTAGGTCAACATAACAATTAACACCACTGGCAGTGGCAGCAGCAGCAGCCGCAGCCGCAGCATGGCTGCAAAGTCATGCATTGGTAGTCAGGGTGAAAAGCAAAATAAGCTATTGGTAGTTTATTGGATTAAAAAAGCTAGTTTTTAAAGGTGTTAAATCCCTTCAAAATCTGCCTTTTAAGCGAATATTTTATAATTAAGTTATTTTACAGAATATTTGTTCCACTAGCCGAACGTAGAATAGCGTTCCAAGCGCCTGCGCTCATTCTAAAATCTCTGTCTCTCTCTCTCGAGGTGCCTCCCACAACTTGATCTTTCCATCGGGCTTTTGGTCTTCCCGGTTTGCGTGTATCACCGTATTTGCCTTCAAAAGACTTCATTGCTGAAGCTTCTTCATCCACTCTGACAACAGGTCCTAGCCAACACAGCCGTTGTATTTTGATGCGTGTAACTATGCTATTGTCGTCATACAGCTCGTGGTTCATACGTCGCCTATATTCTCCATTAACTCAAACTGGTTCATATATTTTACGCAGAATCTTTCTCTCAAATACTCCAAGCACTGCCTCATCTGCTTTCACAAGTACCCATGCTTAAGAACCATATAACAGCTCGGGTAGTATCAGTGTCTTGTATAGTGTAATCTTTGTCTGTCGAGAGGTGGCCTTGTTTCTAAAATGCTTACTTAGTCCAAAGTAGCATTATTCTTCGCTTAATCTCAAAACTGGTGTCATTCGTTTCGGTTACGGCGGTGCGCGAGGTAGATAAATTTGTCTGACTGTCTCAAAGTTGTGGTTTCCAACTTTCTCCATTTTCTTTATATGCTCGGTTGTGCAAGGCTTTTTAGGAGTTGAAACCATCCATTTCGTCTTATCTGCATTTACTGTCAGACCCATTTTCACTGACTCTCTTTCGATTCTTTCAAAGGCTGCTGATACTACTTCCGGTGACCGACTTATGATATCGATGTCGTCGGCATAGGCGAGTAGCATGTGTTCTCTTGTGATTAGTGTGTCATATCTATTCACATCTGCATCTCGTATTATCTTCTCCAGCAGGATATTAAAGAGATCACTCGATAGGCTGTCTCCTTGTCTGAAACCTTGTTTGGTATTAAATGTTTCGGAGAGATTCTTTCCTATTCTTACTGAGGAACGCGTATCACCAAGTGTCATCCTGCAGAGTCTTTTGATTTTTGCAGGGATACCAAACTCAGACATGGCTTGAAATACCTTTGAACGTAAAGGAGTATCGAAGGCGGCTTTGTAGTTTAACAAAGAGATGGTAGGTGTTGATTTTCCAGGGTCTTTTCGGGTCTTTTCCAGGATTTGGCGCAGTGTGAATATCTGGTCTGGGGTGGATTTACCAGATCTAAAGCCGCGTTGAGAGGGCCCAATTATCTCATTGACTTTAGGTTTTAATCTTTCACACAGTACGCTCGGGAGTATCTTGTATGCGATGGGGAGGAGACTTATTCCTTTGTAGTTGGCACATTCCGTCTTATCTACTTTCTTGTGTACGGCACATAGTATGCTGAGGATCCAATCATCGGGTTTGCGTTCTTCTAGCCAGGTTGCGCAGATAAGCTGATGCATACGCCTTATCAGCGTGTCGCTCTCGGTCTTAAATAGTTCAGCGGGTAACCCGTCGGTTCCTGCTGCCTTGTTGTTCTTTAGTCGGGTCACTGCTACTTGGACCTCATTCCGACTAGGAGGTAAACATTCTATACCATCATCAGGGATTGGTTCTGCGGTATCCTCTTCTCGCCGCCAACATCGGACACTAGCAGTTGGGTAAAATGTTCTTTCCATATCTTCAGCAAGTTATCTGTGTCAGTTACCAGATCTCCTTCTTTGTCTCTACAGGAGGATGTGCCTGCACCAAAGCCATCGGTTTGATGTTTAATTCTTTGGTAGAGTTTCCGGACTTCATTCTGACTCCTGTACATCTTAATTCGGCCACACTCACGTCTTTCCATTTCCTTTTTCTTTCTGCGGAATAGACGTTTCTTTTTTTTTTTTGAGCCCCAATAGTTTTTTGAGCCCCAATAGACTTCAAGTTTGATCCGATTTGGCAGAATATTGGCACAAAAACTTCTATTCCAACTTTCAACATCCGCGGAAAGTATAATCGGTCTATAAACATATACAGCTCCAGTATTTGACTTCTTGACTAGGCATTCAAGCTCTAGATGCTTCAATTTTCTTCCGATTTGGCTGAAATTTGGCCCAAGTGGCAAGTTTTATCCGAATCGGTCTGTAAACTGATATCCATATTAACCGATCTCCGGATAAGGCTTCTTGAGCTTCTAGAAGCTTTAGTTTTTATACGATTTTGTTAAATTTAGGGAAGTGAAGTACACTTGTATCTTCAAATCCTCATAACGAATCCTAGCCCTAAAAGTTCATAAATAGCCCCTTTAAAACTACTACTATGTCTGAAATGTGGCCCAAATGGCAAATTTTATCCGAATCGGTCCATAAACTGATATAGCCCCCATAGTAACCGATCCCCGGATAAGGCTTCTTGAGCTTCTACAAGCTTTAGTTTTTATATGATGTGGTTGCAATTAGGGAAGTGAAGTACACTTGTATTCCCAAACCCTCACAAGGAATCCTACCCCGATAGGTTCATAAATAGATGTAGGCTCTTCAAAACTATGACTTTTAGAGACAATAGAAGCCTTGATCCAAACAGAAACAAGCTGGGTTAAGCTGTTAAGTGGTGGTGAGCATTTTAGGATCTAAAACAGATTCAGTATTGCTCATGCCTATGTATTCTTATATTGAGGATTAATAATCTTTGACTTTGCTGACCTTTCCTTTTTGTATAATTTAGCCTTATTTTACACACATTAAGCTTTTCAAAGACTCTGGGAAAAGTTCTGAGTGTTTTCTAGAATATATGCAGTATTGCCCTATGACTAAGTGTTATACATGGACTTTAATAATGAGGGCCGTGTTTCTCAAAAAAATGAGGAAAATGATGGTAACTCTATAACTTGTATACCTTCACCATAGGATAGGGGGTGTACAAATTTTGTCATTCCGTTTGTAACACATCGAAATATTGATCTAAGACTTCACAAATTATATATATTCGTGATCTTTTTGACATTCTAAGTCGACTTAACCCTCGAAGCAGAACACCGCATGCAAAATTTCAGCCAAATCGAACAAAAATTTAGGCTTATAAGGGCTCAAGAATTAAAATCGGGAGATTGGTTCATATGGGGGTCTATATCAGATTATGGACCAATTTCGACCATACTTGGCACAGTTGTTTGAAGTCGTAACACTACATGCAAAATTTTAGCCAAATCGGACAAAAATTGGCGCTTCCAAAGGCTCCAGACGTGAAATCGAGAGATCGGTTTATATGGGAGTCTATATCAGCTTATTGACCGATATGTTATAAATAAAATCGCCTGGCTGAAGGGAACAAGAGATTCTACAGTGCTTAGATTTTTTTTTTGTCAATATTTTGCGCTTAAAGAAATATCCATCAAAAATTCTTGCAATTAGGTTTGCAGGTTAGGTTAGATTGAAAAGAGGGTGCGGAAATTAATCCGCCACATGCCACCATGGACATACCTCAAACTTACCTAGCCTCACTGGGGTCAACGGCTCATTTGCAAAAATGGAGCGGACACGAAATCATATGGATTTAAAAAAGGATACTAAAGAGTAGAGTAGACCTACACTAATAACAAATATTTGTGGAAAATTTCAAGCGCCTAGCTTTAGTTCTTTGAATACAGGTGTGGTTGATAGATAGGCGGCCAGAAGACAGACAGACAAACTTAAAAACAGTCTACAGGACAATCAAACAGACGCACATGGTTCGATTGACTTGGAACGTCGCGACGATCAAAGACATATGTATATGCTTTTTGTGTTTCAAAACAATTATCCAAATGTGAACCCAGGAAGGAGTAAGGATATGTCAAAGCACATATGGCCAGCTATTTTGATCTATAAAATGCAACATTTGACGAAATTTCCTGTTTAATTTATTATCAAAGAAGTATTTGATATAGATTTGATTTTGAAATCTTTTTTGTAAACAAGATCCAGAAATTCGTACATCCTATGCGCATCTTAAAAACTCTTATTTCGTTAACATTTTTTCCTTGAATACCATACCCACAGTGGAGAGGAGCAAAAAATGCTAACCGCCAAAACAAACCCTACGATTATTTCGCGTGCAATCGTTGCATTTGAGTACATAGCCTTTAGCTAAACTACTTTTTTCTTGAAGAATTGCCAATAATAAACAATTACTACAAAAAATTAAAGCAAAATGTTGAAGCGAAATGTTCAAATTGTAATCGAGCGTAATGCCAAAAATGCACTCTGCAAAATGCAATTCATTGATGGAGAATCATTGATAAACACAGTCGATTTAGGGCTTAATACCAAGCAAGCCAATTTTACTCAATGGCTGTGACAGTAGGGTGTCCTACAAGAAAAAAACAAAATATAAAGAAAATTGTCAACCTTTGAAAATTTTAAGATAATTGTGTATTGAAAATAAATCGAGGAGGATATTTTCAAAAAAAAAATTTAAAATTTTAAAAAATTTTAAACAAATTTTATTTTATATTAAAATTTTATAAAAAACTCAAGTTTTGAACATTTTATACTCAAAATAAAATTTTGTGGGAGCATCGCTATAAGATGCTCCCCAAAACTTTGCAGATAATTCTTACGATAAATAAAGTTTTGAAATTTGTTACCTATTTAATTGCATTAATCCTACACCACTACTTTGGTACAATGTATTATACCTTTGTGGATTTGTTTGCAATGTTAAGCAGAAGAAGACCTAACCCCATTATGTCGTCTAATGGTCGAGGTAAAATAACTTCCTGATTCTAATTGGCCATGTCCGTCTCTACAGGCGAAGGTCGATTATCACTAAGTTTTGCACATGCTTTTATGCCATGGGCGAAAGCTATTAATTTTTGAATAAATCTTAACCATCAACTTGGCTACCGGGTACAAATAACATTCGTTCGATCTTTTCTTGCATTACTAAATTTCCAGACTTATAAAATAAATGTGAGAATTTTAGTAAAAGAAATTTGTTTCTCTTCCTTGAAAGGCACATCCTACTACTCATATTTTGCCAATAATAAACAAAAGAAATTTGAAATAGTGAAAAAGAAATTGCTCCAAACCCCGTTCTCTTGTTGCTGCTTATTCTCCTCCTAAATCTCCCTTTCTTCTTGTTGGCAATTGAACATCAACAAACAATAATAGTAGCAGCAGCAGCAGCAACAAGAAAAACAACAACCATCCAAATTGTTAAATCAATTAATTTAATGGCATCGTGTACAACAATATACAACACAATAAAACAACAGCAACAACAACAATAACCCCATCGAGGGATGTGTGTATGTGTATGTGTGTAATTTGTGAGAGAGATTGCCTTCGAGTATTGGCCCAGGAAATTTTACGAGTGGGAGAGAGTACCATCGGTAGGTGTAGGAGACTGTTTAGGCGAATAAGGCAAAGAGTGGTTCATAGCTAGAGGGGGGTTTTTGGGAGGCATTTGTGAATGCATTCAAGTACCAGTCGGTGCTGTATTACGAGTAGAGTAAGAGTGTGCAAGAGTGTATAAATTTTGTAATGCTTTTTGCTAGCGTGTGGTTGTTTGTGTGAATTGAGTGTTTATTGGTATGCCAAATGTGGCAATAAAAATCTGCAAATACAAAACGGAAGTCGATTTAAGTGATGGTATATCCATGGGGAAAATTGATGAAGAGAAAAGGAGCGAGAGGAGTTATAGCCATTTAAATCGATAGATATTGTATGGTAGTCTGCCACTTAACTTTATTTAGCGACCCATTCAACGGTCAATGTGCTCCAAGAATATAAGAGGGAGTCCTTTTTAAGAAAATGAATATTTCTTTTTCGAACTTAAAAGTTTTTGTAGAAATTTTGTCTTAAAAAAAAAGATTTCATCAAAATGTTGTCTAAAGAAAATTTCATAGAACCTCAATTGTCGTAAGACATAAGTCTTAAGACAATTTCGGGCAAGATAATTTAGATTGTCTAAGCATAGAAGACATTGACGACAATGTCAACAGGATTCCCACTGCACTAGTGGAGTCTTTCGAGGAAAACCTGGATGACCGGGGAGATTCGCAATTTTGGAAAAGAGGTCCGCAGACTTTATAACAGAGCCCATCGTAAGAAGGCGGAAGTCTATTGGGATGTGTGTTACACTCGGCTCAGAACGGCAAAACGTTCCTCCTGGAAGCTTTTTTGCGAACAGTTCGATAGCGCTAATGTCGCCACCAAGATGAAAAACTTTCTCTTAAAAACCCATGTCCAAACTGAAACGTTAGCAGACGATATGAGAGTGAGAGCAGCAACAACGGAGGACATGTTGAGGCTTTTGATGAGAACCCATTTTCCACAGGATACCACGGGACTCACGGAGACAACGGAATCTTGAAATAATGAGGTTGATCGAAGGTTTATCATAACTTAATTTGTGGTCAAAGAAGCCTTGAGGAGCTTCAAATTATTTAAGTTACCCGAACCTGATGGAATATTTCCGGCGTTACTACAGAAAGAGGCCGACTATCTGGCGCCCCACCTAGTCTCCTCATCTAGCCACTATTTTCACAGTGTGCCTAGGACTTCCATATACTCCGAAAGCCTGGCAGGAGGCAAGGGTGGTATTTATACCAAAGCCTGTCAAGGCAAGTTATGCGATACCAAAGGCCTACAAACCTATAAGCCTAACGTCCTTTACACTCAAAACCATGGAACGCATTGTGAATACCATGATAAAGTGTAGGACACCCAGCGAAATGCTTAAATACAAACAGCATGCCTATGTCAAGGGAAGGTCGGTTTAGAGTACCCTGCACGAGGTTGTGCATGAAATAGAAGAATCCTACAATGCCAAGATGTTCACATTGGCTGTTTGCATATACACCGAGGGGGCGTTTAATAATGTGCTAACAGACAAATTGATCCAGTTCTTAGATCAGTACCGGGTGGACCGGGTCCTTAGACACTGGATAAACCATATGGTAAGGAACAGGTGGATAAATTGCGGGTCCCATGATATAAATATAAGGGAGAAATCGGCACTGGGCATGCCACAGGGGCGCATTTTACCACCACTCTTGCACAGGGCCATTCCTTTGGGTGACCACCTTAAATAACCTCCCTACGGGATATGGGACAGGTCCGAAACCTGTCACGGCATAGGTCCTCTGGTGATAGGGATCGGTCCCAGTCCCCAGTGCTGCCAACGGCACAGTCTTGGATTGACGAAACCCTAGTATTGCCATCTGGAAGATCATGTTACACGGATGGATCAAAGCTAGGAGACAAAGTGGGCTTGGGGATCTACATTGAGAACCCAGGGACTGAGATATGTCTTAGTCATCCTGACCATAATGCGGTCCTACGGGCGGAGATCCGGGCGATCACGGAATGCGTGAGGTGGTGTGGTGCTAACGCGAGAACGTCGAGTGTGAACATCTTTACCGACAGTTAAATTGCCACAAAAAGACATGGTGGGAACCGTAGAAAGAGTAAACTTGGAAAAGGAAACTATTTCGGAGGAAGAAAGCTGGCACGAATATTACGAAACGTTGCACAGCCTTTAAATTGTTTAAAAAATTTGTAGGTAGCAGTCTTTTAAATGCCTCACAACTCAACTTCTCTAAGGAATTGGAAGACTGTAGTCAGCCATTTAGGCTACTTCCATGTACTACTGCCCTAGGTTCCTTAGAAATTACGGTGGCACTTTCGCCGAAGGGAAACAGGAGACAGTAAAACTTCTGATACAGATTTTCTTGTCCAGACAAATATTGTAGGTTAGGTAAAGTTGAAAAAAGGGTGCAGATATTAATCCGCCCCATGCCACCTAAGCCAGTAATCGGCTAGTTGTGAGCTCTAAATACAAAACAAACGGAATGACTAGATTAGTATACCCCCATCCTATGGTGGTGGGTATAAAAAAGTAACCTCGAAAAAGAAAATCTAAGTTAGGAATTCCGCCCTACTAAGTTGGGAATACAAGGAAGACAAATATATTACGTCAAAATCTCTATATAACCTTGGAAAAACTTTCCATTCAAATTAAATCATCAGGAAAATTGTTTCCATGGACAATATAGTGTGTGCTGATCTCCCTTACCAGCCCTATGATTCGGCCAAATCAAGCGGTTCTTTTTTTACACTCTTTCAGGAGTGCAAAGACTAACTCCAAGAAGTGAGTTAGTATCTTTAACTGATGGAATGGCGAAGGAGAAAGGAGCTGGCTTTTAGTAGGTTTAAGATAGGTTCAACCATCGCATCTCTAAACCACTGAGATATGCACTGACCACTAGATACCACTAGACAGTTATTTTGCTGTATATCAGAGGTATTGAAGCGAACCTGAGATACTATGAGGTAGGTGAGTAAAGGAACGCCTTAAAGAGGCTCCTCTTCATCAACCTCGTGTAATCGAAAAACTAGGAAGGGTCTCGAACTCACGGGCGCTAAGATTCATATGTGTAATGGAAGTTTTAAATTCTTGAAAAAATTCTAGTACTTGATAAACGCTCACTTGGCTATCCAAACACGACCAAACTCCAAAATATAAGAAAGGGGAAGAATACTCTAGGAGAGTCTGATCTTGATGAGTTACTCCAGAAACCATTTTTGGATCTTTTGTAGGGAACTGCACCAGCAAACGACAAAAAGAAAGAACATAACTAAGTGATAGGCCCTATGACGGCAAATCGCGCATTATGATTATTGTGGAAGTTTCATAATGATTACCGTGGAAGAAGTTTCTTTCCACCTTAGGAGGTGTTTCATTCCGCATCTTTTGTTCTCATCATATCGTGTTGCATTTCATTAATAAGCTCAAATATCATCTATAAATTCGCCAAATAAAATTAATTGCAAATTTTGTTTCTTTTAGTTGCCCAAAGAAACATTTCACCATTTGTTTGGTCTTAAAAAAAATTAATGCCGTTTTTATGGAGAAGAAATTTTGATCCTAATGACACTTCTGTTTGTAATGCCGCAATCCGACACATATTTCAATTAATTTTAATTTGAGCTAAATGGCAAAGGAAAACAATAAAAAGAAATAAAACCAGAAAATAAGACAAAATCAAATGAAAACGAAAACATTTCACAGATTTCATTTAGACAATTTAGAAACATTTTTCAAATGCCTTCTCCTCACACTTGCACAGCATAACAACCCAGGGATACATGATTTCGCTTTCAGAGCCATTCATTTTGCCATTAAATGAGTGATAGAGCCCTCCCATTTTTTTTTTTTTTTTTGGTTTTATGTCCCTCTTGCTACAGTGGTGGTGGTGGTAATGGTGCTGATGGCAATGGCGATTCTATTTTCCATGATGTCATGTGGAATGTGGGCCTTAACACATTGGGATTTTCACCAAAAAATCTTTAAATCATTTTGACTTTTGTATTCATTTATTTTTGGTTTGTTTGTGAAAGGAGCAAAGATAATGTCATGTGAAATTATATTTAAATTCATTTTTAATGTTTTTCATTTCATTTGACTTATGTTTTATTTTTGGTGGTGTTGTTGTTGTTGTTGTTCTACGTTGGTGCTGATGATGATGGTGGTGTTGCCTCGTTTCGCTCTGTGGCATTCATTATAAGAGCTCAAAAGTCAAGTCCTCACTCATATTTCGCAGAGAAGAACATCTATTTTATGTGGTGCTTCTTTTCATTTTTTTTTGGTCTCATAATTGCGCATATAGCTTTTCATCTGTCATAAATATGTGACACAGTGGGGTGATTTTGAGTAAAGGAGTTAGGAAAATTTTTAAAAAATAGAGAAAATAATTCATCATTTAGTTAAAATAAAATAAAATAAAAAATAAAATAAAATAAAATAAAATAAAAAATAATAAAATAAATTAAAAAATAATAAAATAAATTAAAATAAAAAAAATAATATAAAATAAAATAAAATAAAATAAAATAAAACAAAATAAAACAAAATAAAATAAAATAAAATAAATAAAATAAAATAAAATAAAATAAAATAAAATAAAATAAAATAAAATAAAATAAAATAAAATAAAATAAAATAAAATAAAATAAAATAAAATAAAATAAAATAAAATAAAATAAAACAAAATAAAATAAAATAAAATAAAATAAAATAAAATAAAATAAATTAAAATAAAAAAAATAATATAAAATAAAATAAAATAAAATAAAATAAAATAAAATAAAATAAAATAAAATAAAATAAAATAAAATAAAACAAAATAAAACAAAATAAAATAAAATAAAATAAATAAAATAAAATAAAATAAAATAAAATAAAATAAAATAAAATAAAATAAAATAAAATAAAATAAAATAAAATAAAATAAAATAAAATAAAATAAAATAAAATAAAATAAAATAAAATAAAATAAAATAAAATAAAATAAAATAAAATAAAATAAAATAAAATAAAATAAAATAAAATAAAATAAAATAAAATAAAATAAAATAAAATAAAATAAAATAAAATAAAATAAAATAAAATAAAATAAAATAAAATAAAATAAAATAAAATAAAATAAAATAAAATAAAATAAAATAAAATAAAATAAAATAAAATAAAATAAAATAAAATAAAATAAAATAAAATAAAATAAAATAAAATAAAATAAAATAAAATAAAATAAAATAAAATAAAATAAAATAAAATAAAATAAAATAAAATAAAATAAAATAAAATAAAATAAAATAAAATAAAATAAAATAAAATAAAATAAAATAAAATAAAATAAAATAAAATAAAATAAAATAAAATAAAATAAAATAAAATAAAATAAAATAAAATAAAATAAAATAAAATAAAATAAAATAAAATAAAATAAAATGAAATGAAATGAAATGAAATGAAATGAAATGAAATGAAATGAAATGAAATGAAATGAAATGAAATGAAATGAAATAAAATAAAATAAAATAAAATAAAATAAAATAAAACAAAATAAAATAAAATAAAATAAAATAAAATAAATTAAAATAAAATAAAAGAAAAAAAATAAAATAAAATAAAATAAAACAAAATAAAATAAAATAGAACAAAATAAAATAAAATAATTAGATGAACTAATTAAATACTAAATTCATTTGTTTTTCTTTCAGGAGGTGCATTTTTAATGGTAAGTATTCAACTTTAAATCCAATTTGTTTTTTAAATATTATTTATTAATAGATTACAAAATTTAACAATATAAAAAAAAATTGAAGTATTGGGTTGCCCAAAAGTAATTGCGGATTTTTCATATAGTCGGCGTTGACAAATGTTTTTAACAGCTTGTGGCTCTGTAATTGCATTCTTTCTTCTGTCGGTTATCAGCTGTTACTTTTAGCTTGCATTAGAAAAAATGTGTAAAAAAAAGTATATTTGATTAAAGTTCATTCTAAGTTTTATTAAAAATTGATTTACTTTCTTTTAAAAAATCCGCAATTACTTTTTGGGCAACCCAATAGTTGGCGTGGCAAGAATGCTGTTTGCCTTAAATTTAAAGTTATTTGTATATGTTTACAGATAGTTCGGCAACCTTGACCTGTCAATCTGAAGTATTTGGTTTACATAGCAAAAATTAGATTTAATAGTTGAGCAAAATAAAGAATTTAGTTCAATTTAGGTGCACAATGTAGTTGAGCGTGTTATTAGGCACTTACAACATCTTCATAATAAAAAAGCGAAATCATTTCTTGTTTGTGTCTTGTATATTGTCTTGGAACATGATTCAAAAATTTTGAGCATATATCTTTTCAATATCCTAGAATGATTTATGTTTGTACCTCGACCAAGTCGATATTTTTAATTCCGTAGATGTCTTTTAAATGACAGATTGTAGTTCAGTTCGATCCCAAGGTAGGAATAGCTATTAACCATTTCGATATCATGGTTTCCAAATTGCCATCTCGAGCTAATGGATAATCTTGAGTTTTAGAACCTTAGATTGGTTAAGATTTACTTCTAAGCCCCATGTCAAACAATACCCCTGGAGAACATTAATCATCTCCTGTAAATCTTCTACAGTCTCAGACAGAATGACAATGTCATCCGCATAGAGGAGGACCCTTATGTAGGTGTCCGCCACTTTCACGCCGCCGGGTAGGACTTTTGGCAGATCGTTAATGAATAAGGAAAACAATACAGGGCTAAGTATGCATTCTTGTTATACACCTGTCTCAACCAAGAAATATTCGCAAAAGGTATTACCATCCCATATTCTACTTCTGGTACCTGTATATAATAACTGGAGTATCCTAACGATCTTTGTGGAAATTCCACAGGTATATAGAATAAACTATATATATAGAATAAACTGTTTCTGGGTATTAATTCGAAAGCTGATGAAAAGTCCACAAAAAATGTATACGTGACTTTATTCTTCAACTGGCTCAGAGTAACGATATTAACCAGGTTGAATATATTGTTAATCGTCGAATAGTCTTTTCTAAATCCAGCCGGAAACTCGTTAAGGATCTTGTATCTGTTCAAACAATTCGATATTCTATTTAGAAAGATTGAGGTAAAAATTTTGCTGGTGGTGTTCAGAAAAGATAAATCTCTATAATTGACCGTAAGGTTAATATCGCCTTTCTTCAAAAGGGGAGTCAAAATTGACTCCTTAAAGGATAAAGGAATTTTTTTCGTAAAGAAATATCTTATTAAAGACAGCTAGAATCCTTTGCTGGAACTGATGGGGGGCAAATTTATAGAATTCATACAAAATTCCGTCCTGTCTTGGAGATTTCTATGTCTTTAATCCTCTCATGACAAATGACAGTTCGCATAATTCAAAAGAGAATCTAAAAATGGGTCCATGTAATAAGGCAAGCACCAGTAGAATAGAACTAAAGTGCAGCATAAAAGCATTTGCATGCAGATTTCCTTTTGGACTATGTGTGCGATTCTTTAGAGTTCGATATTTTATCCAGTTTCTCGAGATTGTCGTTGTAGTATTACAATCATCTTTCATTGCATTTTCTTTGAAAATTGTCTCTCGAATCATAATAGCGTTTCCTGTTCTCAATTACTGGAACTGTAAATCTTTTCAACCTAACCTAACTACTGCAAAGGGTTTTGGTCCGCAGATCCATTTCTAAGAGGAATTCAGGAATTCGAATAGATTCCATGAAATGGTCCATCCGCTTAGTCAAATTTTGGCATACTCCTTCCAACATTTCAGCCGGTATCTCACGAATCAATACTTCAATGTTGTCTTAAAATGCGTCAATTAAAGCGGACTTGTCTGTGTAGGCACATGACATAATTTCCAGGTAGTGTACCGTAAACAGCTGAGTACAATTTTTTTTCTCGCGAAGTGCACTACCACATCCCTTCTTCAATTTGGGCCAGATCGGTCCAGATCGATCGGTTGGATATAGCTGCCATAGAGACTGATCTCTCGATTTAAGGTCTTGGACCCATAAAAGGCGCCTTTATTGTCCAATGGCGCCGAAATTTGGGACAGTGATATCCCTTCGACATCCTCCTTCAATTTAGCTCAGATCGGTCCAGATTTGGATATAGCTGGCATATAAACCGATCTGCCGATTTAAGTTCTTTGGCCTATAAAAACCACATGTATTATCCGATTTTGCTGAAATTTGGGACAGTGAGTTGTGTTAGGGTCTTCGACGTGCCTCTTCAATTTGGCCTAGATCGGTTCAGATTTGGATATAGCTGCCATATAAACCGATCCGCCGATTTAAGGTCTTGGACCCATAAAAGGCGCCTTTATTGTCCAATGTCGCCGAAATTTGGGACAGTGATATCCCTTCGACATCCTTCTTCAATTTGGCCCAGAACGGTCAAGATTTAGATATAGCTGCCATATAGACTGATCTCTGGATTTAAGGTTTTCGGCACCATAAACGGCGCATTTATTGTCCGGTTTCTCTGAAATGTGGGACAGTGAGTTTTGTTAGGCCCTTCGACATCCTTCTTCAATTTGGCCCAGATCGGTTCGGATTTGGATATATTGTAGCTGCCATATAAACCGATGCGCCGATTTAAGGTATCAGGCCTATAAAAACCACATTCGATTTTTCTGAAAGCTGCCATATAGCCCGATCCGCCGATTTAAGGTCTTGGGCCCATAAAAGGCGCATTTATTGTCTAATTTTGCCAAAATTTAGGACCGTGAGTTGTGTTAGGCCCTTCGACATCTATCTGTAGTTTGGCCAAGATTGGTCCCGATTTGTATATAGCTGCCATATAGCCTGATCCGCCGATTTAAGGTCTTGGGCCTATAATCGGCACATTTATTGTAAGTTTTTGCCAAAATTTGGGGACAGTGACTTATGTTAGGCTTTGAGACATCCGTGTCCTATATGGTTTAGACCGATCTATAATTTGATATAGCTGCTAAAAATACCAATATGTTGTTCCACAAAAATGAACAGTGACTTTTTTATTAGACCACACAATGTCCGTGCCAAATTTGGCCCAAATCGGATCAAATTTCGATATAGCTGCTTTGGGGGCATAAATCATGCATTTTTCACGGGATTATGACGAAAGGTTAACATATGTACCCGAGGTGGTGGGTATCCAAAGTTCAGCCCGTCCGAACTTTACGCCTTTTTACTTGTTATATATAAGATTATTTTTTTAAATTATTTTTATATATAATTTTTTTTTTTTAATTATTTTTATATATAACTTTTTATACCCTCCACCATAAGATGAGGGGTATACTAATTTCGTCATTCTGATTGTAACTACTCGAAATATTCGTCTGAGACCCCATAAAGTATATATATTCTTGATCGTCGTGAAATTTTATGTCGATCTAGCCATGTCCGTCCGTCCGTCCGTCTGTCTGTCGAAAGCACGCTAACTTCCGAAGGAGTAAAGCTAGCCGCTTGAAATTTTGCACAAAAACTTCTTATTTGTGTAGGTCAGTTGGTATTGTAAATGGGCCATATCGGTCCATGTTTTGATATAGCTGCCATATAAACCGATCTTGGGTCTTGACTTCTTGAGCCTCTAGAGTGCGCAATTCTTATCCGATTGGGATGAAATTTTGCACGACGTGTTTTGTTATGATATCCAACAACTGTGCCAAGTATGGTTCAAATCGGTTTATAACCTGATATAGCTGCCATATAAACCGATCTTGGGTCTTGACTTCTTGAGCCTCTAGAGTGCGCAATTCTTATCCGATTGGAATGAAATTTTGCACGACGTGTTTTGTTATTATATCCAACAACTGTGCCAAGTATGGTTCAAATCGGTCCATAACCTGATATAGCTGCCATATACACCGATCTGGGGTTTTGACTTCTTGAGCCTCTAGAGTGCGCAATTCTTATCCGATTGGAATGAAATTTTGCACGACGTGTTTTGATATGATATCCAACAACTGTGCCAAATGTGGTTCAAATCGGTTCATAACCTGATATAGCTGCCATATAAACCGATCTGGGATCTTGACTTCTTGAGCCTCTAGAGGTCGCAATTATTATCCGATTTGCCTGAAATTATGTACGACGGATTCTCTCATGACCATTAACATACGTGTTTATTATGGTCTGAATCGGTATATAGCCCGATACAGCTCCCATATAAATCGATCACTCTATTTTACTTCTTGAGCCTCTAGAGGGCGCAATTCTTATTCGAATTGGCTGACATTTTACACAGGTCTCCAACATATAATTTAATTGTGGTCCAAACCGGACCATATCTTGATATCGCTCTAATAGCAGAGCAAATCTTTTCGTATATCCTTTTTTTTTGCCTAAGAAGAGATGCCGGGAAAAGAACTCGACAAATGCGATCCATGGTGGAGGGTATATAAGATTCGGCCCGGCCGAACTTAGCACGCTTTTACTTGTTTTTAATTATTTGTATATATATAGTTTTTTTTAATTATTTTTATATATAATTATTTTTTAAATATTAACTATTTTATTGTAAAATTATTTTAATATTTTGTTTTTTTATTAATTTTTTTTTTTTTGAAAATTCGATTTTTAATATTGCATCCCACTGTAACTTCCTTTTTTCCCAGTACTATCAATTTGAAAATATTATATGATATATTAAATGATTTTTTTTAAGTGAGTTACTTGTGTTGTCGCAAAAATAATTTTCAATCTCATTTAACATTTCCCTACACAAATATCATATTTGCTTTTTATATATTTTTTAGTATTTTAATTTTGTTTACAGTTTTTCCTTTATACGACTCCTCCCATTCACTATTGTGGATATCATTAAAAATCTATGTCACTCGTCAAGCAAATGAGTAATATATTTGTCAACATTTCATAATTAAAATGCTATTCTGGCACAGAGTAAAAGAATGATGGGACATATGGGCCAACATTATTTGTCTCAGCGAGAGAGAGGGAGAGAAATAGAGAGGAGGTGGTGTAAGGGATATAAATTTATTTGGTTTGGCAAACTGGAGCAAAGCTTCATTTAAATATGAGCATATACATGCACTAAATTATGTCACATTTGACATTTATTCGGATAGAGATTTGAATATAATTTTTAAATTAGAACTTTATTAGGGCAAACAATTTTTTATTTGAGAGAGAGATTAGAAATCCAATTAAGTCGTTTTAGAGCTATAAAATTTTTAATTAGAAAGTGGAGCATTTTAGATTTTATAGTTCATTGTGTTGTAATTCGATTGCGTCATTTACAAAGGTCACATGAAAAGTTGTTCCCTTTGTTGAAGAAGTTGGCGGATAGTTTAGACTTTCTTCAAGTTTTTCATTGTTTAAGAACTTTGGCATAGTTTTAGTACAAGGGTATAAAGCAGTGGTGTGCGTGTGATTCAGCTTTATACGCTACACATTATTTGCAAGCCCATAAGGCTTGTGTGCTTGTGCATGTTCACAATAATGTGCAATAGTGTGTGTGTGTGTATTAGCCCACTACTGGTATAAAGTAATACATCGAGGGTTGTTGCTATGATTTTGTCAATTTGGTTTAGCAGAATTGTAGATGATTCTCTCAGTGAGATGTAATTCATAAATGGTTTTCCGTTATTAACTCCTTTAGTACCCACCCCTCTTTTAAGCGAAAAGCATTCCTAAATCTTGCGCAACCATTTCCATTTGATTTTGGCACAAGAAAAAAATCCCCCAAGTTGTTCTAAAATTACTCCAATTCTCTAATTGCACTTACCTTTCTTCAAATGTTTGCCCAGCAAAGATTTCTCACGCTCTGCGCCACTGAGAATGCCCAAAATTTGATTTTGTTTGACGGCAGGTGGTGGGGACAAAGAATCTCTCGCCTTTTTGGCTACGCACAAATTTAATGGCTGGTCATGCTCTAATAAATCATGCGAGGTGGCAACGATGGCGGCCGCAGGCATTGTTGTCGTTGTCGTCGCCCCAATGCTGTTGTTGTTGGTCCCCAGCAGGCCAACAACACTGCTGTTGCCGCCTACCCCTCCATTGCCGTTGCCGTTACCATTACCCACCATATCATCTTCACTCGTATCACTGGCCGAAGCACTTCGTGCCTGATGTTGATCGTATGCGGTGATCTGCTGTGAATATTGTTGCTGGAAATTGCGTAAAATGCTTTTGGGTGATTTGGCGGGTGCAGGTGGCAGCGTGGTGGCCGACGAATTGGACGATTCGTCGTGTTGGCTATCGCGTGTGAGTATTAAAGCATTGGTGGCGTTGGCTGTGGCGGCGGCGGCGGCATTGGGAATGGTGGTGGTCGCTGTCATTTGATGGATATTGCCGCTGGCGACAGTTAAGTCGCGCAAACCCAAGATATCGGCTATGGTATGGGGGGTGGGACGTGTTGGTGGGCGGGCATAGACATGCGGATGCCAAGTGGCAGGCGATGCCATATTCGTTGTACTCAAATGGGCCTCCGTTGAGGCGGTGGGCGAGAGATTTTGTCTCATTTGTGGTGTTTTGGCCTGCACACCAATGGGAGGTGGCGAAGCCATGAGCGTTTTATTGCCAACACCCACATAGCCGAGGGGGGGACCACTGTGACCACCAATACCGCCGACACCGCCACCACCGCCACCACCACCTAAGGCCGCACTTCCACCGCCATAGCCATTAATGTAATTGGGATTTTTTGCCATAGGGGGAGCCTCCAAAGACTTTTGCAAAAATGTTGTCTCATTTGATTTCTCTTTGAGACTGATGTTGCCATGATTGGCAGCCAAGGCTTCGCCTATAACACTGTTGGTGGCAGCACCTGTTGCTGTGGTCCCCGTCATGGCGTTGGCATTCGGTGTTGAGGCTGCTGTCATGTGACTAGTAAGGGCTGCTATCGTATGCAGTTGAGCATGACCATGATGTTGGTGTGCATGTGCATGCGGATGATAGTTGTTAGTGTAGGTTTCGGCCACATTATTGTTGTTGTTGTTGTTACTATTGCTGGCAAGTGAACTACTGTTGCTGTTATTCGAGATATTCTCATACATAGCACCAGTGGGTGGTATGGTCAAAGGACTTCTATACACATATGAACTGGTAGCCATTTTATATTGTGCCTGCTGTTGTTGCAACTGTTGCATTTGCTGTTGCTTCTCTTCCTCAGACAATTTATAATCCGTTGTGGCGTTGTAGTGCGTTGTCTGCTGTTGTGTGGTGTATTGTTGTGTTTGCTGCTGACTCTGTTGTTGGTATTGTTGCAACAATTGTTGCTGTTGCTGCACTGCCTGTTGATGCAACGCCTGCTGATGTTGACTGTAGTATTTTTGTGCCACACTCGTTTCAAAAATGGGAGCATGTGCAGCACCACTGACCATATCTGTTGCTGCGCCCACGTCACATTCAATTTCGGGCATCATTTATGAACATTTGGCCACCTTTGATCTGCAGGGGTATCCTAAGATCTGTGCTGCGGCATTAGGTGATCTGAAGGAAGCAAAAATAAAAAAAAAGAAACAAAGGGGAGAATTAACTCAGGTGCACAAAAACATGGCAAGAAATTTCAAAGAAAAATTTTTTTTTTATTTAAAAAGTTGTTTTAAAATTTTTAATTTTTATAGAAATTTACCGCTTATTAAAACTTAAATCGTTTGTCTAATTTTTGGTGATTTTTCATTTGAGACAGTGTATGTGTGTCTGTCTTTCCTTGGGTATTCTATTGCGTCTTGTCTGCATAGCCAACCAGAATCCTTCCTTCCACCATCTTGCAGGGGTGAAGAAACTAAACTGGGGACAAATAGTTGCAGCTACCAAACCTGGTGTATTTGAGGTGCAGTATTGCCCAGGAAATCGAAATACGCTTGAGATAAGTTTCGTTACCTGCCAGAATATTGTAACTAGTCAACGTCAAGTTACGTGGCCACATAGGATACCTATGTTGCTCTGTGAAGCAAGGAGAACTGCCTAGAGAGAGGTCCTAAATGGTATGCTCAATCTTTAGACCTTTTACCTGTATGTTGGGTGGGCGGCAACGAAGATCGCCTTTAGGTTGAGCAAGTCAAGAATCTAGCTTGGGGAAGGTTATGTAAAGTGGCGGTATGATCTAAAGGGAACGACGGCCCAGAGCCCTGAGGTCTCTTTTCGGGAGACATACGGATGGGTCCGAATTGGATGGGGCACCGGGACTGAAATTTCTTTTGAGCTCCTAGGTACAAAAGAGTCAAATGGGTCCTGCAAGCACTAGAGATGATGATTAATCCGATTGTCTTAATATACGTGGACAGTCAGGCGGCGGTGATTGCTCTTCTTCGACTTCGAGCCATGAGAAAAAGACTGTTTGGGAGTTGATTAGAGCTTGTTTGTACCATGGGGAGGCCTATTAGGTCTAGGTCTTGATCCATCAAAGAGCGGCGAAGAGCGAAGCCGCTGATAAAATGGACAGGCATACTATTGGGTTGTCCAAAAAGTAATTGCGGATTTTTCATATAGTCGGCGTTGACAAATTTTTTCACAGCTTGTGACTCTGTAATTGCATTCTTTCTTCTGTCAGTTATCAGCTGTTACTATTAGCCTGCTTTAGAAAAAAAGTGTAAAAAAGTATATTTGATTAAAGTTCATTCTAAGTTTTATTTAAAATGCATTTACTTTCTTTTAAAAAATCCGCAATTACTTTTTGGGCAACCCAATACTTTATCAGTGCAATTTGGGCTAGAGATTTTCTAGACTGGCCGAGCAAATGAGACGTGGACCGATGCTGTGGGTTCTTGTCGTGCTAGAGGTTTTCTACACTGGCCGAGCCAACGAAACGTGGACTGATGGTGTGGGTTGCAGAAGTGGGCAATGCCCTAAGACCGAGTGGGCAAAAGGTCGCCACTTATCCTGGTGGGCTTTGAGAGTGTTCATGAATCATTGTGAGATTCTTGGTAGGATAAATGTTTTCCACATTGCCCTTGTAAATGAGGCATGGGTTCATGCTGTGATTTGCGCAGAAGTTAGAATGTCCACCTATGCCGCTGAATGCCTGGGTTCGAATCCTGGCAAGAACATCAGACAAAATTTGTCAGCTATGGTTATGCCCTCTTAATGCTGACGACATTTGTGAGGTATTTTGCCATGTAAAAACTTCTCCCCAAAGAGGTGTCGATCTGCTGCACTCCGTTCGAAATCGGCTATAATAATGAGGTCCCTTATCACTCAGCTTAAACTTGAATCGGACAGCACTCAGTAATATGGGAAAAGCTTGCCTCTTTTCCTTAATGGAATGCCCATGGACACATTTGCATTTGCACTTCTTTATTTAGGACAAGGTACTGTAGAACTATGTTTGCCAGCATCAGGTTGAAAATAGCAACTCAAACTATTGGGTTGCCCAAAAAGTAATTGCGGATTTTTTAAAAGAAAGTAAATGCATTTTTAATGAAACTTAGAATGAACTTTAATCAAATATACTTTTTTAACACTTTTTTCTAAAGCAAGCTAAAAGTAACAGCTGATAACTGACAGAAGAAAGAACGCAATTAGAGAGTCACAAGCTGTGAAAAAGTTAGTCAACGCCGACTATTACTTTTTGGGCAACCCAATTCAATTTGAACTTGAACAACAGCCACCACAAAGCTTCCATATGAGGCCTCACCACTGTCAGGACGAAACCAGATGGTACCAGACACAAATCTCTGGCAGCTTTCGTAGCATACGTAGACTACGATCAGTTGGACTCTTAATCGTCCGGACCAGTCACCAGAAAGAAAGATGGAAACCGCCTTAGACGACCTATCGCCAAAGTACAAAGTGTGCTTAAAAATTAAATAGAAGTTGCACATACAAAACACTTAATGGGATACGATTGTTCCCACGAACAACGGTACACCTTGTCACAGATATTCGCACTAAGCCTCATCCTGCTCCTACTAAATATTGGGTTGCCCAAAAAGTAATTGCGGATTTTTTAAAAGAAAGTAAATGCATTTTTAATAAAACTTAGAATGAACTTTAATCAAATATACTTTTTTTAAACTTTTTTTCTAAAGCAAGCTAAAAGAGAAAAAATTTGTCAACGCCGACTATATGAAAAATCCGCAATTACTTTTTGGGCAACCCAATACTTACCGTGAAAAGGGGGCCAACCTTGCCATAATGCTATCGTCTTCAAGAGCCCTACTGAAATCCCACACGGCCCTACTGTGAGCCATTTCTCACACACAAATGGAATTCTCTTTTTTATTCTGTGCAGAACAGCCATGAAACTCCCCGTTGCAGTGCATCTGTACACAAAGGCAAACATACAGAGACGATCTTTTTCAATCCTAGGTGACCTAGGTGACCTTGGTGTTCCATAAGTTCCAATCCAAGACCCCAATGACTTCTCAGAATGCGCTAAACCTGCCCGGCTACTTTGGTAAATGGAGCAAAAATCCCATGCTCTCCGAAACAGTTACTCCTACAAATACTATCAAGCGCTAAGTTGCTAATCTTTGCTCCAACAGATCGAATCGTAGGTGGACGATTCCTCGACGATATGCCATTGGCGCAGTTATCTCCTCCGCGGCTTCACGATCGCTTCATTTACGCACAATACCCAAGTGGTTTACACCCAAAAATTCGTTCGGAATCGCTCTCAACTAAAATCCGCATATGAACGGATTTTAAAGGACTCATACAAGTGACTTTATCCATCAATCATATGGAGCACAGATGGACCTCTTTGAAAAACCCTTTTCAAAATAATTCTAAATCGCATCGCTGGCAACAACCAGGCAACCTCTTCTATCAACGAAGTAACTACGCCAGAGAGAAAGTTCCCGACAACCTATTTCGTCTAATCTAGTGAATATACTTTGTCATTAAAGGTTATCGAACGCGTCTTTAAAATGGACAAATATACCAAGTGCAAATTTGTTTCCCAGCCGCTCACATAGTCGTGAACTTGGATGCTGACATGGCCAGTGCTCATATTCTCTCGGAAACTGAACTGCAATGGGCATAATCCCCTGGTCGTAGCCGTTCCGAAATCATGTTACCATTATTTTCGAACAAACACATGGAGAAGGCTGTTGCCGCAATACAATCTTGCGTTGTTCTTCAATCGAACAGGGAAATACCTTGTTCGGTAGTTCCTGATATTTTGAGGCTTCATTCCCTCTCTGGTCCTACACTTGGCTTTACTATATTTGATCTTTCGACGTCTAGTAGTATTACCACCTATTTACCCCACTCCACACACAATCTGCAGTCAAATTGGTTAGCAGTAAATGTCAGCCGTAAGTCCATTGTCACTCACGCTTACAGGCCTTCAAAGTTATACTTGTCGAATGCTGGGTCATTTCACCGAAAACCACAAAGCATTGCAATTTGCATTGACTTCTGGACTAAGGATGAGCATTTTCCAATGGCCCTCTCACAGGTGTATAGGGCTTTGTTTGGCGTTTATTCGTATTTGAAGTTCAATTTTCTCATCTGCAAAACACCCAGGCATTTTCAGTAAACGGGTCATTTTCTCCAACGAAAAAAAGAACTTCCGCCTTGGACGAATTAACGTCTAGACCCGTTTTGCCCAGCTTTTTGAGGATTTCGATTATTCTTATTCCAAATATTTACAATTCAGTTGAGTTTATTATGGTTTAATATTTTCATAATTAGAAACTCAATTTAAATTCCATTTCAAATAACTTCAATTGTATTCAAATTTAATTTATAAAAATCTCTTCCTTGGAAAAAATCCATTAACATTTCTCATGCGGATAACGGTGCATAGAAACATCGTTTGGAAACACTACCCCTAGCTCTTGTACCCAGGGAACGTACCTGAACATTTATTATGTTATCCTTTATTCAAAACGTTTCATTTCAACTTCAATGCAATTCAATTAAGGCAATTAATAAAATGTGCTGACGATCATGATGATGATGATGATGATGATACCATGTTATATTTACATAACCTCCTCTTATGCGTACATACATCCAGACATGCATCGTAACATTTCCACCAAGGGAAGCAGAAAATGTAACCCTGCAAACAGATGTTAGTCCCCTTCAGCGCTCCGCCTTTCAGGAAAGCAGCAAAGCAAAGCGAAAACAAAACTAGTTCATATTATGCGAGGATTTTTCCTATGGCCCCTCTTCCATGAAATTGTATGAATTCAGCTGAACTCATACATATGCTCGAGTCGTTGCTTCCTTTCCTCAGTTAGCTGTGTAGATTCTCTGACTAACCAGGCAGTTGGTTGGTTGGTATTCGTCGTAAACATCATCATCATCATCTACATACTTATCATATGTTCTATGGTGGTTCCTGGTGGTGGCACACTTGCGATTTAAATATGCCATAATAATTTGGTTCTTTTGCACTCTCAAGTTAAACATTAGCTCATATAGCATTTTGGAAGAATTTTTTGCAAAATTTTACACCATACACCGTTGAGACCGATATGCTTATCAAGGAACGCACCGTCCTACCATCTATGTAAGTAAAGGGTGATTTTTTTGAGGTTAGGATTTTCATGCATTAGTATTTGACAGATCACGTGGGATTTCAGACATGGTGTCAAAGAGAAAGATGCTCAGTATGCTTTGACATTTCATCATGAATAGACTTACTAACGAGCAACGCTTGCAAATCATTGAATTTTATTACCAAAATCAGTGTTCGGTTCGAAATGTGTTCAAATTTTGACAAATTTTGTTCAGCGATGAGGCTCATTTCTGGTTGAATGGCTACGTAAATAAGCAAAATTGCCGCATTTGGAGTGAAGAGCAACCAGAAGCCGTTCAAGAACTGCCCATGCATCCCGAAAAATGCACTGTTTGGTGTGGTTTGTACGCTGGTGGAATCATTGGACCGTATTTTTTCAAAGATGCTGTTGGACGCAACGTTACGGTGAATGAACACATTTCGAACCGAACACTGATTTTGGTAATAAAATTCAATGATTTGCAAGCGTTGCTCGTTAGTAAGTCTATTCATGATGAAATGTCAAAGCATACTGAGCATCTTTCTCTTTGACACCATGTCTGAAATCCCACGTGATCTGTCAAATACTAATGCATGAAAATCCTAACCTCAAAAAAATCACCCTTTACATAGTGAATATTTTGAAAAATATTGGGTTGCCCAAAAAGTAATTGCGGATTTTTCATATAGTCGGCGTTGACAAATTTTTTCACAGCTTGTGACTCTGTAATTGCATTCTTTCTTCTGTCAGTTATCTGCTGTTACTTTTAAAGTGTAAAAAAAGTATATTTGATTAAAGTTCATTCTAAGTTTTATTAAAAATGCATTTACTTTCTTTTAAAAAATCCGCAATTACTTTTTGGACAACCCAATATTACAAAGGATTCCAAATATAATGTTAAGGTTAGGTTTAAGTTGCAGTCTGCCATCAGACTCACTTAGACATTTTCGTCCATTGTGATGCCACAGGAACAGAAGAAGAAAGATGCCTTCTAGTTCCTACCCTTGAACCATCCAGATCGCTTTAAAAAGCCCAATAACTTGTGAATGTTCACATCCGCTAAATCAAACAGGTTCTCAAAGAAATGAGAACCTAAAGTGGAACTCCTTCTGACTGCTAGTGCGGGACCCACACACACAAGGTGTTCTATTGTCTCTTCTTCTTCGTCGATGTCCTCACAGCTTCTGCAAAAGTCCTTGCTGGCAATCTTCAGTCCGTCAGCATGTTTTCCGATTAGACAGTAACCTGTCATGAGGGACACAATGACTGAGACGTCTGTTTTAGCCAGATCCAGTCTAGACCTCTTCATGTCTAGATTAGGCCACATAGTTTTGCAATGTTCACAGTTCCCTCTTTGTGACCATCTATCATTCGTTGCCTTTCGGGCCTGGTCCTGAAGACTTAGCTTACATGTCGCTAGAGGCATACCCACAGATTCCAGTATCTCTGGAGTGTATAGGGTAGTTTCTAGTCTCGCAAGATCATCCGCTTTACAATCCCCTGGAATATCCCTGTGGCCCGGCAACTAGAACAGGTGAAGTTTAAACTCTTCAGCCATCTCGTTGAGAGATCTGCGACAGTCGAGGGCTGATTTTGTGTTCAGAAATACGTTCTCAAGGGATTTAATGACTGCCTGACCGTCTGAGAAGATATTTATGCCAATTTTCGTCATGATATATCTTAGCCATTCCACCACTTCCTTAATTGCAAGGATCTCTGCTTGATACACACTACAGTGGTCGGGTAACCTTTTCGATATGACCAGTTCTAGATCTTTAGAGTAGACCCCAAAGCCCACCTGGTCGTTTAGTTTGGAACCATCCGTATAGAAGTCAGTGTAACATCTGTTACCAGGGATATAGTAGTTCCAATCGGTTCTATCAGGAATAGTGGTATAGTAATTTTTATCAAAAAGCGGTTCAGGTAGGGGATAATCCACACTGCCTGGAACATGGGACATTGTATGAAGGATAGGACAGTGTCCGTAGCCGCCACATGACCAATGAGAAAGCTCCCTTAACCTCACGGCAGTGGACGCTGGAATTTTGGTAGCCACAATGTCCAGAGGCATAAGATGTAGCATTAAATTCAGTGCACCAAATGGTATCGTCCTCAGTGCGGCTGTGATGCACAAACAAGTCATCCTTTGGATCCGGATGAGTATTGAACAGGAGGTGGACTTTTGAAGCACCGTCCACCAGACCACAACACCATATAGCATTATAGGTCTGACAACTGCAGTATATGCCCAGTGCATGACGCGCGGTATAAATACCCAAATTTTGCCAATGACTCACTTGCAGGTGTATAGGGCAAGAGTTGCCTTTCTTGCCCTTTCCAAAATGTTGGATTTGATGCTGAATTTCCTATCTTACAAAACACCCAGGAGTGCTTTAAGTAAATAGTAACTCGTATCTCCTGCTGAAAAGAACTACTTCTGCCTTGTCTCGGAGGCCACCCTAGCGAAGACGTTAGCATATCCACCTATGACGCTGAAAGCATGGATTCGAATCTTGGCGAGAACATCAGAAAAAAGATTTCAGTGGTAGTTGTCCCCCCCTAATGCGGGCGACATTTGTGAGATACTATGCCGTGTTAAAACTTCTCCCCACAGAAGTGTCGCACTGCGTCACGCCATTCGGACTCGACCATAAAAAGGAGGCCCTCTATCATTGAGCATAAAATTTTAACCGGACAGCACTCAATGATATGTGAGAAGTTTACCCAGTTCCTTAGTGGAATGTTAATGAGCAAATTTGCATTAATTCTGTTTTGCATGGTTTTACGCCGAGACCAGTTTTTGATCAAAGCACTTTGCTGTGGCACGTAGAGCTTCCTAAGGTATATCTCTAAGAGTGCTTGGAAACTTTCCCCTAACCGCAGTTGCCACGTCATCATCATACGCGACCACTTTTACACCTCTTTCTTCCAGAGACTACGGAATCCTAGTAGAAGTCATGTAGATTATCGCCGAGAAACGACCAAAAATGCTGCTGAACATCTATAACACATGTCTGTCAGAAGGAATATTGCCAGATGTATGGAAACAACAAAGGTTGGTTTTGGTCAGCAAGGGGAAAGGTGATACATTATCGCCATCGTCTTACAGGCCGCTGTGTATGCTGAACCCAACGGGCAAGCTGTTGGAGCGTTCGATGAAGCCTAAACTCGCAGAAGTAATCGCTGCAGTAGGAGGACACTCAAGCCGGCAACATGGCTTTCGTCCTGGAAAGTCGACGATAGCGGCGCTGAAGCAAGCTGTTGGAGCGTTCGATAAAGCCTAAACTCGCAGAAGCAATCGCTGCAGGAGGAGGACACTCAAGTCGGCAACATGGCTTTCGCCCTGGAAAGTCCACAATAGCGGGCCTGAAGGACGTAATTGAGGTTGTGGAAGCCTCGCAGCAGACCCATCATCCAATTGGCAACGCAGGACGTCAAGAACGCCTTTAACAGCCTCTGGTGGATAGATGTTTTGTGAGCCATGAAGGTGGATTTTAAAGTGGCGAAGCATCTGATGAGGATCATGAGAAGTTATCTGGAAGATCGGGTGCTCTTCTACACATCCAGCGAGGCTATAAGAAGGTATGAAGTAATGTTGGGCACTGTACAAGGTTTTATAATTGGATCCGACCTCTAGACGACATTGCCGCTGTCATTACAGCAAAAAATACGGACCAGGCACAACCAAGATTACAGCAGGTCATGATCAGAACTAGACATTGTTTGGAGTCCCACGGGCTACAGCTGGCAATGCAAAAAAGCTAAGTTACTCCTGCTCATGAGGAAACACATACCCACAGAGAGATAGATATGCGGATCGAGGACGTCGTCTTACCCGCTAGAAGGCACCTGAAATACCCAGGGGTACGACTGAACACCAAATTGACTTTTCCAGCCCAGACGCAGTACGCTGCAAGATAACTGCCAATTGAGGCGATTAATGTCAAACATCGGAAGACGTGTACCAGGCGGTCGCAAACTAATGATGGAAGCGTGCAACAGCATTCTTTAATATGGAAGCGGCATTTGGGGTGAATCCCTACAGATCAGACGCAAGGCGAAGTCGCTGATTTCAGTACAGAGGTCGTTCGCTCTAAGAGTTGCGTCATTTTATCGAACAGTGGCTGAACCCCAGTTCTCGTCGTTGCCGGTATGGTGCCAATAGACCTACCGACCCTAGAGTGCATGAAAGTATATGACGCCAAACTGAACCCCAATAGGAGCAGATGGAATAATGACACGCAATGCAGATGGATTTTTAAGCTCATCCCCGATATACAACAATGGATCGATAGAAAGATAGGACACGAAAACTTCCATTTGAAGCAGGCAATATATGGACACGTATGCTTCCGCAAGTACCTTCACAGAATGGGAAAATGCAGCTCACCATTCTGCATTTACGAAGAAGTGATGGGTGAACATGAGCACAAAGACTTCCGCTATCAACGCTGGCGCGACTAGAAGAGCTGATGGGTGAAATAAGATATTCGACCAGACACACTGAGCTTTTGGCAGTCAAGATAGAATATAGCCGTGCAATGCAGATGGATCTTTATGTTCATACCCGATAAACAACAATGGATCGGTAGAAAGAAGGGTGACTTAAACTTATATTTGACACAGGTAATATCTGGACATGGATACTTCTGCAAGTACCTTCACAGAATGAGAAATAATAATTTCATTGATATAAATTTTTTTTTCTTAAAAAACAAAAATTGCCGGAACCTCCCCCTCATCCCAATTTTCAGAAACGCCAGATCTAGGAGATGGATGGTGCGATATAAGCTAAATATTGTGTGCTCTCTTATAGTGACCTAAAAACAAAAATTTGGTATCCAAATTTCGGATGGGATACCTAGAGGGGCCGCCCCACCACCAAAACCTACCAAATATATATATATTGACCAATCACGACAATATGGGATTCACATGGCAGGTATTTAAGATTAAACAACGTATATGATATCCAAATGTAGGACCAAGGGTTTGGGAGGCCGCCCCTCCCTAAAAACACCCCCCAAAGGGGACAAATTTACGACCATGGCAATATGGGGCTGAAATGAAAGGTATTTGGGATTAAAGCACGAATCTGATATAAATATTGGGAGAAAAATGTCTATGGGACCACTCCACCCAAGTGTTTGGGGGACCACCCCACCCAAGTGTTTGGGGCACCACCCCAACCCCTAAATCGGACATATTTACCGACCATAGCAATATGGGACTCAAATGAAAGGTCTTTGGGATTAAAGCACGAAACTGATATAAATATTCGGAGACAAAGTATCTATGGGACCACTTCACCCTCATAACACTATCCAAATAAGACGTGTTTGCTCGCTATTCCAATATGTGACTCAAATAAGAAGTATTTTAGAGTAGAACACGAATCTGATATATATTTTCAGGGCCAAGTCACTGACTACTCTATTCCCCAAAACACCCCCAAACCGGACATGTTTGGCGACTACGGCAATATGGGGATAAAATGAAAGGTATCTGAGAGGACAAACTATCTAGGTGGGACGTCCCACCCCCATAACAACCCCCAAATAGGACGTCTTTGCTTACCATGACAATTTGGGCCCAAAAGAGAGTGGAGTTCGATTTTGTTAGTTTTTGGAGAGCGAATATCCCAAACCGGGCATTTTTGTTGATTTTTGCAATAAAATGTTAAAATAAGAGGTATTTCAGATTAGAAAACGAATGTGTTATTTTAAGGCCAATGTCAATATGGGGTTCAAATAAATGATATTTGGCAGTAGAGCACTATGCTGATTTATTTTCAGGTTTAAATGTTTAGAGGACCACCTCACTCTCCAAAACATCCCTAAATCGGACATATTTACCTATCATGTCAATGTTCGGCTCATATAAAAGGTATTGGGGAGTGGAGCACGAAATTGATACCCACTTTCGGGACCCATCTTCTGGGGTCCATTCCGTTCCCCAAGACACCCCACCATCACAATATGGGGCTCAAATTAAAGGTATTTGGGAGTAGAATACGAATATGATACCCAAATGTGGGACTACATGGGGCAACGCCCCTTTCCAAGAGTAAAAATTTACCGACCATTGCTATATGTGGCTTAAATTAAAGGTATTTAGACTTAGAAGATTAGAAAACGAAATTTTCAACCAATTTTAGGGCCAAGTGTATGGGGGACGCCTCATCCCATAAACTCCCCTTAAGCTAATGGCAATATGGGGTTTAAATAAATGATATTTCAGAGTAGAGCACGTTGCTAATGTTTTTTCCGGGCAAAGTGCCTGGGGGGCCACCTCAGCACCACCACCATGGCTAGTTCGACTTAGGTGGTCGAACTAGCCATTTCCGTCCGTCTGTCCGTCCTTCCGTCTGTCTGTCGAAAGCATGCTAACTTTCGAAGGAGTAAAGTTAGCCGCTTGAAATTTTGCAAAAATACTTCTTATTAGTGTAGGTCGGTTGGGATTGTAAATGGTCCATATCGGTCCACGTTTTGATATAGCTGCCATATAAACTGATCTGGGATCTTGACTTCTTGAGCCTCTAGAGGGCACAATTCTTATCCAATTTGGCTGAAATTTAGCATGAGGTGTTTTTTTGTGACTTCCAACAACTTTGCTGAGTATGGTTCAAATCGGTTCATAACCTGATATAGCTGCCATATAAACCGATCTGTGGTCTTGTCTTCTTGAGCCACTAGAGGACGCTATTATTATCCGATTTGGCTGAAATTTTGCATGAGGTGTCTTGTTATGACTTTCAACAACTGTGCCAAATAAGGTTCAAATCGGTTCATAACCTGATATAGCCGCCATATAAACCGATCTGGGGTCTTGACTTCTTGAGCCACTAGAGGTCGCAATTATTATCCGATATGGCTGAAATTTTGCATGAGGTGTCTTGTTATGACTTTCAACAACTGTGCCAAATAAGGTTCAAATCGGTTCATAACCTGATATAGCTGCCATATAAACCGATCTGTGGTCTTGTCTTCTTGAGCCACTAGAGGACGCTATTATTATCCGATTTGGCTGAAATTTAGCATGAAGTGTTTTGTTATGACTTCCAACAACTTTGCTGAGTATGGTTCAAATCGGTTCATAACCTGATATATCTGCCATATAAATCGATCTGGGGTCTTGACTTCTTGAGCCACAAGGGGACGCAATTATTATCCGATATGGCTGAAATTTTGCATGAGGTGTCTTGTTATGACTTTCAACAACTGTGCCAAATAAGGTTCAAATCGGTTCATAACCTGATATAGCTGCCATATAAACCGATCTGTGGTCTTGTCTTCTTGAGCCACTAGAGGACGCTATTATTATCCGATTTGGCTGAAATTTAGCATGAAGTGTTTTGTTATGACTTCCAACAACTTTGCTGAGTATGGTTCAAATCGGTTCATAACCTGATATATCTGCCATATAAATCGATCTGGGGTCTTGACTTCTTGAGCCACAAGGGGACGCAATTATTATCCGATATGGCTGAAATTTTGCATGAGGTGTCTTGTTATGACTTTCAACAACTGTGCCAAATAAGGTTCAAATCGGTTCATAACCTGATATAGCTGCCATATAAACCGATCTGTGGTCTTGACTTCTTGAGCCACTAGAGGTCGCAATTATTATCCGATATGGCTGAAATTTTGCATGAGGTGTTTTGTTATGACTTTCAACAACTGTGCCAAATAAGGTTCAAATCCGTTCATAACCTGATATAGCTGCCATATAAACCGATCTGGGGTCTTGACTTCTTGAGGCACTAGAGAGCGCAATTATTATCCGATTTGGCTGAAATTTTGCATGAGGTTTTTTGTTATGACTTTCAACAACTGTGCCAAATAAGGTTCAAATCGGTTCATAACCTGATATAGCTGCCAGATATCTGGGATCTGGGGTTTTGACTTCTTGAGCCACTAGAGGGCGTAATTATTATCCGATTTTGCTGAAATTTTGTACAACGTCTTCTCTCATAACCTTTAATATGCGTGTCGAAAATGGCATCGGTTTATAGCCTAAAGCAGCTGCCCTATAAACCAATCTCCCTATTTTACTTCTTCAGCCCCTAAAGAGCGTAATTCTTACTAGATTTGACTGAAATTTTATACAATGACTTCTACAATGGTCTCCAATATTCAGTTCAATTATGGTCCGAATTGAACCATAACTTGTTCGTTTTAGCATTTCAATCCAATTTTTCTTTTAATCTATTTTCGTTACACACATATAACTCAAATTGTTCTATCTTTACATGTGTATTTCTGGTTAAATTGTTGTAATTTGGTAACCTTCAACCTTTTTTTGTAATTGTGTTAATGCTTTCATCCAAAAGCTATGACTACAAAAGGAAAATCTCGACATGCAATGAATAAATTTACCACTATCCTTAACGTCACCATCACCATCATCATCATCATCAGTTTGCCTGCTTCCCATCACCTCCATCATCGTCATTATCATCATCATCATCGTCGTAAGCGTTGCATGTTGCCGATGATGACGACAGAAATGCTGATGTGGTTGTTGGTAGCAAATCCTTGGTAATTGTATACAAATCTTTTTCAATGGAAAATGTATGAGGTTATATATATTTGCTACAACTGCACATATGTACATACATACATACATGCATATGTATGTAATTCCATTTAAAGTAACATTTGCCCTGTCACTCCCCCTGCTCCCCTGGTTGCCATCTTTACACTCTTTCAAATGTCCCTGGGCATGATGGTTGGTGTTGAAGTGGTTTCGTGACTAACATGGGAAAATTTAAGTGCACACTTTCCATTGAAATGATGTAATGTAATTCGTTTTAAAGTGAAGGTAATTGGGGTCTGTTTTCCTTTGTTTTTTCTTTTTTTTTTGTAATGTTTGGGGTACATAATGAAATTTTTCCCTGCGCCGTAAGAATTTTTTAAGACTTTACTAAAATCAACTGGGGTTGTAGAAGATATCTTGGCAAAAATCATGTGAAGGCAATGTGGATACAAGCGTTGAAAGAATTTGCAAATCTTCCCCTTTGCTACTCACATTGGTTGCCACTTGACATAAATTTTGGCAAGAATTTTCTTACAACAGGGGTGTTTTTTTAAAATGATGATGCTTTGATGTAGCATTTTGAGTAGAACGAGAATTGTAATTAAGTGCAGAATTTTGGTAAAATTTTGATTTAGTAGAACATTTTTATACCCTTCACCATGGGATGGTAATATACTAATTTCGTCGTTCTGTTTGTAACTCCTCGAAATATCCGTCTGAGGCCGCATTAAGTATATATATCCTTGACCGACATGACATTTCAAGTCGATTAGCCATGTCAGTCCGCCTTAGCTATAGCGCTCCATGTTTTGATATAGCTGCCATATAAACCGATCTTGCATCTTGACTTCTTAAGCTTTCTCCCATTACCTCCAACGTACATGTCAAATACGGTCCGAATGGGTCAATAGCCTGATACAGCTCCCATATAAACCTATCTACCTATTTTACTTGTTGAACCTCTAGAGGGCGCAATTCCTATTCGATTTGGCTGAAGTTTTGCATAACGTGTTTTGTTATGACTTCCAACAACTGTGCTAAGTATGGTTCAAATCGGCCCACAGCCTGATATAGCTGTCATATAAACCTATCTGGGGTCTTGACTTCTTAAGCCTCTAGATGGCGTTATTATTATCCAATTTGGCTGAAATTTTGAACAACGGTTTCTCCCATACCCTCCAATGTGCGTTTCAAATACGGTCCTAATCGACCTAAAGCCTGATACAGCTCCCATATAAACTATCCTCAATTTTACATCTTGAGCCTCTAGAGGGCGCTATTGTTATCCGATTTCGATAAAACAGCTCCCATATAAAGCGATCTCCCTATTTTACTTCTTGAGCCTCTAGAGGGCGCAATTCTTATCCAGTTTGACTGAAATTTGACATGACATATTTTTTTATGACTTCCAGCAACTGTACTTAGCATGGTTCAAATCGGCGCACAACCTGATATAGCTGTCATATAAACCGATCTGGAATCTTGACTTCTTGAGCCTCTAGAGGGCGCCATTATTATCCGATTTGGCTGGAATTTTGTACAACGCTTTCTCCCATGACCTTCAACATACGTGTCATATGTGGACCGAATCGGTCTATAGCCTCATACAGCTCCCATATAAACCAATCTCCCTATTTTACTTCTTGAGCTTCAAGAGGGCTTGATTCCCATTCGATTTGGCTGAAATTTAGCATGACATGTTTTGTTATGACTTCCAACAACTGAACTAAGCGTGGTTCAATTTGGTTCATAACTTGATATAGCTGTCATATAAACCGATCTGGGATCTTGACTTCTTGAGCCTCTAGAGGGCGCTATTATTATCCGATTTCCGATTTGGCTGAAATATTGTACAACGCTTTCTCCCATGACCTTCAACATACGTGTCAAACATGGTCTGAATCGGTCTGTAGCCTGATACAGCTCCCATATAAACCGATCTCCTTATTTTACTTCTTGAGCCTCTAGAGGGCGCAATTCCCATCCCAATGGACTGAAATATTACCCAATGACTTCTACTATGGTCTCCAACATTCAATTTATTTATGATCCGAATCGGATTATAACTTGATATAGCTCCAATAGCATAACAATTCTTATTCATTCTTCTTTGTTTGCCTAAAAAGAGATACCGCGCAAAGAACTCGACAAATTCGATCCATGGTGGAGGGTATATAAGATTTGGCCCGGCCGAACTTAGCACACTTTTACTTGTTATTGACATATTTTTTTACCCTACACTACCACTGCGTTACAGGGTATTATAAGTTTGTGCATTTGTTTGCAACGCTAAGAAGGAGAAGAGCTAGATCCATTGATTATTATACCGATCGAATCAGAATCAGTTTTTAATTCGATTTATCCATGTCCGACTGTCCGTCGGTTCGTCTGTGAGTCCATGTATTTTTGTAGTCAAGTCGTTTTTTTTTTTGGCCAATCGTCACGAAAATTTGCACGTGTCTTTTTTTTTGGCTCAAGGATGAACCACGTCTACCGGGGTTCAAGAGTGAGTTGACAGTAGACCACAACTTGCCTAAACCCGTACCAATGTTACATAGCTCCAAGTGTTCCAGCCACAAATTCCGCTTATGTCCGTTTGACTACCCAGTTAATTTCCAGATTCATCTCGCTGATTCTGGGGTTAGTGGATTCCATGCAACGAATCTTATCACGCTCGTCTGCAAGTACCACTGCCTGCGCCGGGAAATTGGGCCGCACTTATGGTATTCCACCGGCTGGTGTAAAGCGAGCCGCTGCTGCCTTAATGATGTCTCGGAGTTTCCTATCGGCAACTAACGCATCCGAGGGGGTGGCAGTTCACTGAAGCGGCGATTGGTGTACTCTCAGAAGCCGACCCAATCGGCCTTCTTTTGATTGATAAACGTTGGGCACTCAGAGGATTCAAAGTCTGCTGGTCGGCTGATGGTGAGAATTATTGCGAGGTGGTCTGATCCCAAATAAATGACGGCTTGCGATTAAGTCACCCGGGAGATAAGGGGATGCAATGTAAATGTCTGGCGAGCTTCTACATCTACTTGTAATTCTAGTGGGGGCATCCTCATTCACCATGCAAAACGTGGAGCCTTCAATTTGCTCTGCCAAAGCTATGGCCTGCTAGCCTTTACCTAGGGGAGAATGCCATGAAACGTGAAGCGTATTAAAGTTTCCTATAACCAGACGTTTATGGCCAGACAACTACCATACCGCCGGTTGGTAGTTGTGACCAAGTTAATGACCAAGCTTACATTCTTGGCTTGTATTCTTGGTTACAACTACCAACCGGCGGTGTGTAAACATTGTATAGCTCTATCTCGGCAGTACCGGATTTGACTGGTATCCCCATGCACTCCAAGTTGGAGTCAATAGCGCCTGGCATAGTTGAGAAGGGTCCATAGTGCACGAAATGATGTAACACTAAGCCCAATCACCCACTCTCATTACTTAAGCGATCCTTACGTAGCACATTGTATCCGTGGCAGGTTTTGGTCAGCTGTGTCTCCTGGATTGCAGTATATGTTTTTCCGACTCATAAAATCCACTATCTCGTCGATCTTGCCTAGCAGACCAATGCGAAATTTCCCCGTGAACATTCCATTAAGGAACAGGGGCAAACTTCTCACAGATCAATGAGTGCTGTCCGATTCAAGTTTTAGCTCAATGATAAGGGACCTCCATTTTATAGCCGAGTTCGAACGGCGTGTCGCAGCGCGACACCTCTTTGTGGAGAAGTTTTTACATGGCTGCCATACCAAATGGCACAGTACCTCCCAAATGTCGCCAGCATTGGGAGGGAATAACCACCGCTGAAAATGTTCATGATGTTCTCCTTGAACATTCCATTAAGGAACAGGGGAAAACTTCTCACTGATCAATGAGTGCTGTCCGATTCAAGTTTTAGCTCAATGATAAGGGACCTCCATTTTACGGCCGAGTTCGAACGGCGTGCCGCAGTGCGACACGTCTTTGTGGAGAAGTTTTTACATGTCTGCCATATCAAATGGTACAGTACCAGTAGCATTAGGTGGGAATGACCACCGCTGAAAATGTTCATGATGTTCTCGGTAAGATTCGAACCCAGTCGTTCAGGTCATAGGCGGACATGCTAACCTCTGCGCTACGGCGGCCTTCGTGGAGTGGTCGTGGGGGTCTCATATTCCGACGACGAGGACGCAGATGGCGACGACGACGACACTTGTGATCCAATGCTGTCTATGTTCGCACAGCACCTTGCAACATACTCAGTATGACTATACTCCCTTAGTGTAGTGAGGCCAGAGTAAGATCGGAAATGTACCCACACTCCATTACACCTCACCGACACCGACCGATGATGGAGGCGGTTCTGGCAAACCGAACATGTCGGGGGTTCTTTTCCATCCCCGCACGGACCAGAAGCGTGCGGAGAAGGCACTCCGGGATATGCCTCTCCCGAACATGTCGGGGGTTCTTTTCAATCCGCGCACGGACCAGAAGCGTGCGGAGAAGGCACTCCAGGATGTGCCTCTCCCATGATGAAAAAAGGACGAACACTGAGGCGGCAGCCCTTGTCGATGAAGGACTCCAGCGGTTCAATCCGGTGCATACAACCGGCTGCCATGGGGTTGTTAATGTCCTGGAATGGTAATGTCCTGTACTTTTATTTATATGGTTATAGTGTTCTAAGTTTATTTATTGCATCATAGACACTTTTACTCTTTAAAAATGCATTCGTCAATGTTTCTTTCCCAACTCAATGACCCAATACTGTACCCTTAACTAAGCCTTTGTGAAATAAACTCAAATTGCTAAATAACTACAAATATCTCTTGACAATATCAACACTACAAATGTTATAACTAGAACATGTAATTGAATAAATTAAACATTTTTTTGTTTTTCTTGCTCTTGGGCCAATAAATAAAAATAATATTTTTATCGAAAAACACACACACACACACAAAAACCAATAGATATACTGACAGCTTACTTTGCAATATGCTTTCACACTCTCACAATAGTTTGTAATAAATTTCAAATGAATTTGAGAATAAATTCCAAAGGATAGCTGAAGAATTTAAAATATTCTTTGTTGGCAATATTGTATAACTAAATGCTATTCTATGAAATTGAATCCTTGGGGTTCTTTTACTCTAAAATTAACACAATTATATATGTCAACAACACAGCAAAATAAATATTTGCCATATAAAATACTTAAAACTAATTGGGAATTTTTTATCTTTAAAATATGGAGTTTAAGCAATAAAAGGCTCCCACATGGCTTATGAAGGCGATATAAAAGAAAAACCAGAGTAATTTTTTTAATTTAAATCTAATGTCTAAAACAAAGAGGTTTTATTTAGGAAAACAATTAAAGAAAAATTCATTTATTTGATTATTTTTGTATTTACATATCTATAGCACCAAAAGCACCACACGAAGAAAAGTGTTCCGATCGGGACAATGCAAATGCAAATTTTGCTCATGAACATTCCACTAAGGAACAGGAGCAAACTCCTCACATATCAATGAGTGCAGTCCGATTCAAGTTTTAGCTCAATGATAATCTTCAGCCGAGTCCGAACAACGTACCACAAAACGACACCTCTTTGGAGAGAAGTTTTACATGGCATAGTTAGGTTAGGTTAAGTTTAAGAGGCAGTCTACCATCAGACTCCATTGTGATACTACAGGAGCAGAAGAAGGAAGATGCCTTCTAGTTCCTACCGTTGAACCATCCGGATCGCTTTAAAAAGCCCAATAAATGGCTAATGTTAACATCCGCTATATCAGACAGGTTCTCAAAGAAATGAGAACCTAAAGTGAAACTCCATCTGACTGACACACAAAGGTTGTTCTATAGTCTCTTCTTCTTCGATGTCCTCACAGCTTCTGCATAAGTCGTTGCTGGCAACCTTCAGTCTGTCAGCATGTTTTCCGATTAGACAGCGACCTGTCATGACGGACACAAAGACTGAGACGACTGTTCTAGCCAGTGACAGCAAAGCAGTAGACCTCTTCAAGTCTAGATTGGGCCACATAGTTTTGGAATGCTCTCAATCCCCCTTTGTGATCATCTATCATTCGTTGTTCTTCGGGTCTGGTCCTGAAAATATAGTTTAGATGTCGCCAGAGGCATACCCACAGATTCCAGTGTCCCTGAAATGTATAGGGTAGTTCCTAGTCTCCCAAGATCATCCGCTTTACAATTCCCTGGGATATCTCTGTGGCCCGGCACCCAGAACAGGTGCATTTTGAACTGTTCATCCATATTGTTGAGAGATTTGCGACAGTCGAGGGCGGTTTTTGTGTTCAGAAATACGTTCTCTAGGAATTAAATGGCTGCCTGGCTGTCTGAGAAGATATTTAATGTCATTATATCTTAGCCATTCCTTAATTGCAAGCATCTCTGCTTGATGCACATTGCAGTGGTCGGGTAACCTTTTCGATATGACCAGTTTTAGATCTTTAGGGTACACCCCAAAGCCCATCTGGTCGTTTAGTTTAGAACCATGCGTATAGAAGTCTATGTAACTTATGTTACCATGGATATCGTAGTTCCAATAGGTTCTATCTGGAATACTGGTACAGCAATTTTTATCAGTAAGCGGCTCTGGCAATGTGTAATCCACACTGCCTGGAACATTGGATGTTGTATCAATGATAATATAGTGTCCACAGCCGCCACATGACCAATGAGAATGCCCCCTTAACCTCACGGCAGTGGTCGCTTCAATTTGGGTAGCCACAATGTCTAGATGTATAAGATGTAGCATTAAATTCAGTGCATCAGATGGTGTCGTCCTCAGTGCGGCTGTGATGCACAGGCAAGCCATCCTTTGGATCCAGTAAAGTATTGAGCAGTAGGTGGATTTTTGAATCACCGTCCACCAGACCACAACACCAAATAGCATTATAGGTCTGACAACTGCAGTATATAGCCAATGCATGATAGGCGGGCTTTACCCTCAACTTTTACCAATGGCTCTCTTGCAGGTATATAGGGCAAGAGTGGCCTTTCTTGCCCTTTCCAAGAAAGGCCACATGGCATAGTCGTCAAAAATGTTGCCAGCATTAAGAGGGGAAAACCAAGGCTGAAAATTTTTTCTGCTGGTCTCCCCCGGATTCGAACCCAGGCGTTCAGAGCCATAAGCGGACATGCTAACCTCTGCGCTACGGTGGCCTCCGATCGGGACAATAAAGGGTATTCTAGAGTAGAGCACAAATTTGATATTAAATATTGAGTCCAAGTACCAAGGGGGCCGCCTCGAACCCAAAACCACGCAAAATGGCCATATTGGACGATCACATCAATATGTGACTCATTACAAATATGTTCTGAAAGGAGCAAGAGCCTATATAATTTTTTGATATGGGGTGTTGGCGGATCCTCCTCTCTTAACCCAAAAACTCCATCCAAAATCAAAAGTAGACCGATCGGAACAATAGGGATACCAAATTAATGGAATATGAGAGTAGAATACGAATATAGTACTAAAAATCCCCTGGGGGCCGACCACAACCCTAAAACAACCATCGAAACCGGACAAATTAACTAACTGTACCAATATGGGACTCAAATGTAAGATGTATGGGAGCACGAAACTAATGTTCACTTTTGGGACCAATTTCTGGGGGCTGCCCACTTCCATAACACACATCGCGAACAATCCCTCAAATAGACGTAATGACGAATCATGACCATATAGGACGCAAATTAAAGATTTTTTCGGAATATAATAGGAATCATCATAATCCTAGTGGGGGCATCGTCATTCACTGTGCAAAACGCGGAGCCTTCAATCTCCTCTGCCAAAATAATGTCCCTCTGGTCGTTACCTTGGGGAGAATGCCATGAAACGTGATGCTCATTGAAGTCTCCTAGAACCAGACCATTATGGCCAGACAGTAGCCCACTTATGTCGGGCTTGTAAGCTTGGCCATTAACTGGGTGGCAGCTACCAACCGGAGGCATGTACACGTTGTATAGCTCTATCTCGGCAGTACCGGACCTGGCTGCTTTTCCCGTGCACTCAATGTTGAGTCCTTCTTATACCAAAAACATACCTTATAATGCTGATGATTTGACCAACTTAAAGAACTGTTAAAAATCACACCTAAATTCTTAGCACTAGACACAATATCTAATTTCTGTTGATTTATAGTGAGATCAAGGTCTCGCAAACTAAATCTTTTATTTTTGTGAATAACAATCACTTTCAATTTCTACGAGTTCAGAAACAATCCATTTGCTGTAGCCCACTTATAGACACAGGATAGGTCCTCATTGAGTTTTGCATCGTATTCATTAATATTATTAACAGAGCGGCTAAGGAATAACTAAACGTCATCAGCATACATAAGGATTTATCTATGGACCAGCTGGGTAGAAAGATCGTTTCCGTAGAGCGAAAAAAGGAGCGGACCAATTATTAAGGCTTGTGAAACTCCCTTGGGCACAATAATTGGTTCTGATATTTAATCCCCTATGTACAATAACAGTTACCGATTACTAAGGTTTGATAGAAGTATCTCTGAAATTGAAAAATCTTCTGAGCTTTATATATAAGTTACAATGATCAACCGAGTCAAAAGTCTTTGAATAATATAGTAGGACAAGAAAACTAACATTGCCATCATTTATTTCACTTCGTATTGATTCCGAAACTTCAACTAATGCACTACCGCAAAACCCGGATTGTCTATCGGACAACAAAGATTTACGATGGAGATATTCGGACATTTGTTTATGCAAAATCTTCTAGAAAACTTTCAAGAGGTAACATAATATAGGAATCGGACGGAAATCACTATTCGATTTAGGAATTGGGATTATCTTTGATCTTTTCCAAATAATCGGATATGCACTAGAGATTAGAATTGAATTAAAGAGATGAGTAAAATAAGGTAGAAGGTAAGGAACTAATATTCTAATGAATCTTGGGTCAATGTTATCAAGACCAATAGGATTTGACTTGACTGATCTAAGACAATGTAAAATATTGTCGTGCGATACACATCTAAACACAAAGCTGCAATCAACATTTGTGCTTTCCGGATGCCTATTATTGTGTTGGTAAAAAGTCGAGTCTATATCTAAAGTCGGAATATTAACAAAAGTTTCATTCAATTCATTTATATCACCATGGTAATTAGAAATTGCCTTGGATTTTCCAACTGCCTTTAATGTTTAACGCCAAATAATATTTGGATGAATGAAATCTTATAATAATATCTTATTTTACATCACTAATGAGTGCAGTAACTTTATTTCTTGCCGTTCGGAATTCCTCATGAAGTTCAGGCGCTTTAAAACGTTTCCACTTAAGGTAGACTAGGTTTCTGTTACGAATAAAATTCTTTATAGTGGAATTAAACCAAGGCTTAGTATCCGATTTCTTCATCTTATTCCGAACGGGGACTGTTGCATCCTAGCTACATCCAATGTTATCTTGAAGAAAGTTACATTACTCATCGACAGATATAAGATCATATATCCCATTCCAATAGGCTTCCTGAATCCTTTCATCTAAGACAGAATTGTCAAAATATTTGAAGTCGCGATACGAAAACTTGTCCACTATCATTGATACAGTGAAATTGTAAGCCAAATAAATCAAATCATGTTTTGAGAAACAAGGGGCAGTTATTTGATCATAGAGCGAAATATTAGAAGTATTATTCACAAAGAACATATCCAAAGGGATATTAACAGTTGACGAAAAATGAGTGGGGTTTCTGGAATTGGAAGAGGAGAGATCCAGTGCCAACATATTGTTCGTCAATTTGGAATCTACAATAATCTTGGAACAAAGAGAGGTAATAAAATAGAAATAAAAGGGGAAATATTTTGCAAAAAAACTAATTGGGAATGTAACATTTTCATCGAAAATAAAATGTTAGACAGTTGAACAGAAATGATGAAGATCGAAATATTAGAAGTATTATTCACAAAGAACATATCCAAAAGGATATTAAAAGTTGACGAAAAATGAGTGGGGTTTCTGGAATTGGAAGAGGAGAGATCAAGGTGAACAAATTGTCCATCCATTTGGAATCTACAATAATATTGGAATTAAAGTCCCCAGCCATAATAACATCGTTATATCCCAATGTTATGATCTCTAAGACGCTATGCATTTTATTCAAATCAATTGTATTGTTTGGCCGATAGATATGTATGGCAACACCACCCCTACGACGTTCTTTATCAGATCTGACTACAGCATATTCGTCCAAGTTTATCAAGCTATCTGGTATTGCAGTGTGTAACAAAGTCTATGAGAGACATATTATAACAATTTTACTGGTCTGTTAAATCATATTTTGCTAGACACACTCTTCCCCTTTTAAAACTCCACAAATAAATTACTCCACCATCTATTGTATTATTTTCACTTTAAATGCGTTTCAGTTTAACTGTCAATGAACTTTTCCATATACTGACACATAAAACACAATCCATCTTTTCATTCATTTCATATATGGAAGGATATGACATTACTATCCAAATCGTCCTCTCATCGCCGGCAGCATTTAATATATTTGTTATTGACAGTATAATACTCTCGCATTGGAAAGGTATTTGATTGAATATTGAGAGCTGCTAGCTTGTGTCTACTAAAAATAGACAGTTTGTTAAGTTATACCAGTATATACAAGCAGACAAAAGAGTTGGTAGCAAATAAGGTGGAGTACAAAAAGCAATACCAATTGTGTATGATATTTCGGTTGAAATAATTACAACTTCAACAAAATCATTAAAAAGAACAATAATCTTATTCAACTCTTCCATTCCCTTTATTAAACTGTGAAACTAAATTTGAAATTATTCTATAAGATTTGCTTCCTTTACACTTCCTACATTTTGCAAGGAAATTTTTCCTGCGCTTTACAACCATAGTCATCTACCTATCCTAATGTCCATATTCATAAAACTTTTGTAGGTTTATTGTAGACATGTCAATATATGTTGAATGATTCTACCTGTATTTGTTTTGTTTTTTGATGGAATACATACAGTGGCACAGATATATCTACAATACATACCTTTTCATAACTACCAGTATTATAAACTGGCTTTGAGGTAGTTAAGATAAAATTCTTCCCTAAAAATGTTAACTAATTATAATGCTGGAAACAATTCTAAACAAGTTTAGCAGCAATAGACGTCTTACAACAACATTCGCTTTAAAAACGTGGGGTATGTAGACTTTTCTGTCCCACTGTATAACATTGTTGTTCTCATACAAGCTATTCGATATACAACTTTATCATTACACCCATTTTTTGGTCTTTGTTTTCCAGCTACATCAACAATGAGAGTTAATAAAATAGAAACAAAAGAGGAAATATTTCTCAAAAAAAAAAAAAAAAAAAAAACAGTTGGAAATGTAACATTTTCATCGAAAATAAAATGTTAGACAGTTGAACAGAAATGATGAAGAAAATTGGCCGGAAGTATATATTCACATTTGTATTTCGTGGGGTATAACAGAGAATCATGTGAAGCGAATTTTTTTTTATCAGATTCGTACTCTACTCCCAAAGACCCTATCATTTTAGTTCCATATTGTTCCAATCGGCCTACTTGTTGGTTTGGGTGGGCCATTCCCCAATCTTGCTTGACCTCAATTTTGTTGAGAAATTCCATATAGGTGCAAACAAACTTTCTGATAAATTGGTGAACCAATTTTAGACATGCTGCATTTTGAAAATTTATGTAAGGGGGAGGGTCCTATCCCCCTCAAATATCATACAATGAAGTTTCCTATTTCATCTGTTTTCGCGGGGAAAAATCCTTTCAGTCGGGTTTTCAGTCTAAATATAAAGCCAAATAAACTAAAATCGTGCTAAGTTCGCCCGAACATAATCTTGGATACCCACTACCAAGGGTTCCCCCAAAATGTAGTATTAAAAAAAAATTTGTTTTTTTTTTATTTATAACCAAGAAAGTTTGCATGTTATTAGAGCAAAATGTGTTTTGTTTGGTCCACCTATGGTGCCAAATGAATGCCAATGAAACCTAACCTCCTTTACGTAAAAGAAAGTGTCGTGGTTTATTCGTTTGCTAAAAAAACGGTGATATGGACTGGAGATTTCCGAAAATCTTCAAAGTCACTGAATTGCCAAACCCATACTCGGCTCAATTGTTACCCCTCAAAACATTTTGCAGCGATGAGTCTAAACCAACTAACTTGGGTGTTTATGGTTAGAAGCCATAAATTGTCGAGCGTATTTTTTGCCTCTGAACAACTAACGGATACAGCGGAAACATAACAAGCTAATTTCCTCACTTATGAGATATGAAAAAAAAACGTTGGACTCTGCTTAAGGTTATGTACGATAATTTTCGACATGGATTGCAAAATTGCAAATTTTGCCCATGAACAATCCACTAAGAAACAGGGGCAAACTTCTCACATATCAATGAGTGCAGTCCGATTCAAGTTAAAGCTCAATGATAAGGGACCTCCTTTTTATAGCCGAGTCCGAACGGCGAGCCGCAGTGCGACACCTCTTTGGAGAGAAGTTTTACATGGCATAGTACCTCACAAATGTCGCCAGCATTAGGAGGGGAAAACCACCGCTGAAATTTTTTTCCGATGATCTCGCCAGGATTCGAACCCAGGCGTTCAGCGTCATAGGCGGACATGCTAACCTCTGCGCTACGGTGGCCTCCAACATGGATTACGTTTATAAAATTCTCTTGACGATTCATTGAACATCTCATATGACTAGGTAAGGTTAGGCTGAAGGGCACGCCACTACTTCACTCGAAGACCTTTGGCCAATCCCATGGCAGACGTTTGCAAGTACTAGATTGACCCGATAGAGTCCTTCATCCGCAAGGGCTGCCGCCTCAGTGTAAGTGTTCGTCCTTTTATTCGTCGTGGGAGAGGCACATCCTGGATTGGCTTCTCCTCATGCTGCTGGTCCATGCCGTGATTGAGAAGAACCTCGGCCCTGGTTCTTCTATGTTCGGTTTGCCGGACCCGCCTACATCATCGGTCGGTGTGGTGTAACCGGCGCAGTGTTATGTGACTCCCCCGACCTCTCCCGTGTGGCAATATACGCGCAACAGTACCACCCTTAAGCTGATCAACCTCTGCAGCCTGCACTGTTGTCACGAATACAATTCTAGGTAAGAATCGCATAAGGAGTGGAGGTGGGGCATTGGCCGTCGTGGTGCACCATTCCGTGCAGTATAGAACCGTCTCGCCTGCACCTCACGCTAGTGACCCCTTCATGGGGATAGCAATCAAGTCTGGTACTGCCGAGATAGAGGTATACGTACCGCCGGTGGGTAGTTGTGTCCCAATTAATGGTCAATTATACAGGCCCGACATTATTGGCCTATAGTCTGGGTAGGATCGTCTGGTTCTAGAAGACTTTAATGCTCATCACACTTCCCGGCATTCTTCACGAGGTAACGACGGGCAGGGGTCATAGTTTTGGCATAGCAGATTGAAGAATTCAAGTTTACGAGAAGGTGCAGCAGCCCGCCAGACATTTCCATTGTATCCCATGATCTCCTGAGTGACGAACCCAGGGAAGCCGTCATTTCTTTGGGATCAGGTTACCTTTATTTTTGATTTTTGCCTTTAAAAGCAAAACGCAAAGTTTAATTTATTAACCAACCATTTAAAATAAAAAATCCTTAATACTAAGGAAAATATTTTTCACCAACGGGAATGTTTCCTTAAAATGTTGAAAAACTGATCATCTTTAAATAAAGTTTGCTAATCTTTGGCACGAGTCTTTGAAATTTGGATAGAAACTCGAAATGTCCATTAAAATCATTCAGCTTCCTCCTTTTGGTGAAAAGGACCATTTCAGACTGCCTGGGATTTATGCCAAACCCGTTGTTGGCCACCGCCCATACGGACAGCTTCCTCAAAGCTCCCTAAAGGAGGCACGTAATAGAAGAGAGGAAACGGCCACGCACCATGATGACGTTTTTTCGCGTACGCTGAATCCCATTGATTGCCAAAAGCCACAATATAGGAGATAAAACCCCTAATTTGCGAAGTTCCTCTGGTTACAATCTTCTTCATCGAGCCCTCTGTCAGTGATGCGTTGATAATCCGGCCTTTCAGCATCGTATCAACCAAATTAACCAAAATAGGTGGCACCGTTTGTTCCACTAGTCGAAAGTTCTTTTGTGCTCCTTCAGCCACCACTGGCACCCAGTTTCGAAATGCCTTTCTTACTTTGTCTCTTCGCTGCAGTTTTGTTCTTCCCCTTTTACGTATTCCATTATGGTCGCCTTTTAGCTGGAGCTTCTTCAATGATTCTGACAACATGATGTAACCTTTAACACCATTTACTGCTAGACCCAAATGCCTGATTCTCTTTCGATTCTTTCTAACTGCAGTTACTACTACCGGTAATCGACCGATGTTATCGATGTTGTCGGCATAGGCGAGCAGCATATGTTCTCTTGTGAGTAGTGTGCCATATCTATTCACATCTCCCTCACATTTGATGTTGCGAGTTACTTGCTTTAAGATCGGACGCCCGCTTCCAATATTTAAAAAGAGATAATGCAAAGCCACTCTTCATTGAGATTGTCCTCTCGAAAACGCTGATTGCCCGTGGCTGCATTTGCGGTATCTTTCAGCTCAGCTTCCCTTGATAACGAAGAATACCACACAAGTCGGAGCTTAAAGTTCCAGCCCGTGTGGTGCTCACACTTATCCGGTGTTGACTTAGTATAATTTAGCGATACAAGAATGCTTAATCACACTTGTGCAACTTCAGTTGCCTATCTCCCAAATACTTAATATTGACGATCAGTTGCTCATAGTATTGACCAAATTTCCCTTTTCTTTATAAACAGTCCAATTTCAGGGTTTATGGTCATACTACTTGCTCGGGCTGTCTTATTAGTTGTTTTCTTCAAGACGTTATACAATATTACTTCGTAGCAGATGTATTCAAATATCTTTGAAGTTTAAATTCTCAACCAGAGTTGTGATGAGAATCCTAACGTGATGTATCTGTGTTACTCTACCACTTATTACTTCAAGGAACTCACAGTGTTTCCTTCCATTCCTTATGATATGAGATTTTCAGAATTTGAATGACCAGTGCACCTGATACTAATCTATGAATAGAAATAGTGTGTCTATCCGCACAATATTAAAAGATTCCTTCAATGATTCATCTATCTCCTCCACTTCCTCTTATTAATAATTATTTAATACTATAGTTATTTTTGTTCAAATTAATCTTTACAGCTTTAAAGCTTCTGTCTCAATTGAAATTGTTTAAAGTTTTTTACAGTCCTGTTTTACCTGTTGTGTTGTACAGCCAATTATGTACTGACCTGAAATTATAAACGAAAAAAATGTTAATTGTCTTTTATTAAGAATTGTATTCCTATTATTTAACGATAATAATCTAAAAAAAGGAAAGAAAATATTTCTCATGAAATATCCCACATATGTATTGCTATCCCTTATGCTTTTCAGAACTTCCAAACAATCCCCTCGAAATATTCTTATATCTCTTCTCTTTTTTTTTCTTTAAGCTTCTATATTTTATTATTGATTGTAATTTTTCGAAATTTCAATCACCCACAACTGAATTGTGCATAACTGTTCTCTCTTTCTCCGAATTGCACCCCTCAAATGGCCAACTCTCGAACTAAAGCGACAATAAAGTGCAAAAGAGAGTCAGAGTAAATAAATTCATTTTTCAATTTTCAGTTATTTATGTTGGATTTATTTATGGTCGTTTACCAAAAAACACCAACAACTTGCGAATAACAGCCAAGTATCCCCGCAAATTGTTCTCCCTCCTTCTTCCTAACCCACACACACACACACACACATACAATCGGAAATGGAAACATTGAAATGAAGCATTTTGGGGGTATCTTCAGTGTGTTATGTGTAAACATTGATTGGATAAAAAACATCAGCAGTCGCAACAGCAGCAAGCAGGCGGCGGAAAAGTGGCGGAAGGTTGTAGTGCCAAGCGTATATAGAGCATGCCATTGTGTCCTTCTGTAGGCGAATAAATGAATGAACGAATGCAAATTTAGATGTGTATGTTTTGGTCCTGTGCGACTTTAATAGAGTTGCCAAAAGAAAAGATTTTTTTTTTATTTTTCTACCCTGCACCACCACTGTGGTATAGGGTTTTATAACCCAGTGCATTTGTTTATAACGCTCGGAAGAAAGAGCGAGACCCATTGTCAAGTATACCCATCGACTCAAAATCCCTTTCTGATTCGATTTAGCTATGTCCGTCAATCTGTCCAGTTAATTTGTGTACAAAGTACAGTTCGCAATTTTCGTCCAATCGTCTTCAAAATTGTACTGCCATCTTTTTTAGCCAAGCGACGAAGCCCATTGAAATTTGAAAAAATCGGTTTAGATTCGAATATAGCTCTCATATATTTGTAAGCTATTTGTGGCCATTTGTTAACCGATTCTATCGAAATTTGGCAAGAGGGATTTTCTTGTAAATCTCGAAATTACTGGTGAAATTCATAGAAATCGGTTCAGATTTAGGTATAGCTCCCATATATATTTTCGTCCGATTTTGAGAAATATTGCTGTGATCATTTATAAACAGATTTTCTAGAAATTTGGCAGAAAAGATTTTCTAATGACTCTCGACTGTGCTAGTGAATTTCATAAAAATCGGTTTAGATTTAGATATAGCTCCCATATATCTAATCGTCCGATTTTAAGAAATATTGTAGTAATGTTATCACTTGTCAGCCGTAGTTATTACAGTTTGAATATATTTGCTCGAAATTTGATACGGATTGTTTAAAAACCCATCTGAAGACATACGGCGAAGTCTATCAAATTTGGTTCAGAGTTGGATATAGCCCCTTCTTTATACTTACAGGGTACGTGTAGGGTATAACACATTCGGCACAGCCCGACTTTTGCCTTCCCTCCCTGGCTTCAACCTTATTTGTACATAACAAGGAATGGAGAAAATTGCAAGCCAAGTTGCAAAAAAAAATGTCCCTTCCACATGGAAAAGGATACTAAAACTTCCTTTCCGTAAGGGAAAGGGTTCTAAAACTCCCTTCTGCAAAGGCCCGGCTAATAAAACTTACTTTCCGTAAGTGAAAGAGTTCTAAAATTTCCTTTCCGCAAGAGCACGGGTACTAAAATGTCCCTTTCCGCAAAGGAAAGTGTACTAAAATTTCTTTTCCCAAGAGAAAGTGTATTAAAACAACCAATTCTTAAAGGAAAGGGTAGAAAGACTACCACATCTCAAGGGAAAGGGTACCAGGACTACCCTTTCCCAAAAGAAATGGTACTAAAACTACCCTTTCTCAAGAGCAAGGGTACTAAAGCTATCCTTTCCCAAGAGAAAGGGTACTAATACTACCCTTTCCCCAGAGAAAGGGAACTTAAACTATCCTTTCCGAAAAGAAAGGGTACTAAAACTACTCTTTCCCAAGGGAAAGGGTACTAAATCTACCATTTTTCCGGTCAAAGGGTCCTAAAACTACCATTTTCCAAGGAAAGGATACTGAAACAACCCTGTTGCACGAGAAAGACTACTAAAACTACCCTTTCGTTTGGGAAAGGGTGCTAAAATTACTCTTTCCCTTGGAAAATGGTACTAAAATTAACCCTTCCCTTGAGAAGGGGTACTAAAACTATTCTTTCCTTTGGGAAAGATTACTGAAACTACCTTTTCCCTGGGGAAGGGTACTAAAACTACCTTTTCCCTGTGGAAGGGTACTAAAACCACACTTTCCTTTGGGAGAGGGTACTAAAACTGCCGTTTCCCTTAGGAAAGTGTACTAAAACTGCCCTTCTGCAAGGGAAAGGGTATTGAAACAACCTTTTTCCAAAGTAAAGGGTACTAAAACTACCCTTTCAAAAGAGAAACTACCCTTTCCAAAGAGGAAGTGTACTAAAACTAGTCTTTCAAAAGAGAGGGGGTACAAAATCTATCTTTTCCCTTGGGAAAGGGTACTAATACTACCCTTTCCCAAGACAAAGTGTACCCACACTACCCTTCCCCAAGAGAAAGGGTACTAAAACTACTCTTGCCCAAGAGAAAGGGTATTAAAAGTACCCTTTCCCATGGGAAAAGGTATTAAAAGGGTATTAAAACTGGCATTTCCCTTGGGAAAGGGTTCTAAAACTTTTCTTTCCATCATAAAACTATCATTTTTCAAGTCAAACGGTCTTACAACTACCCTTTTCCATATGAAAGGGTACTAAAACAACCCTGTTCCACTGGATAGGGTACCAAAACTACCCTTTCCTTTGGGGAAGGATACTAAAACTACCCTTTCGCTTGGGAAAGGGTACTGAAATTAACCTTTCCCTTGTGAAAGGGTACTAAAACTACCTCTTCCCTTGGGAAAAGGTATTAAAACTGCCGTTTCCCTTAGGAAAGTGTACTAAAACTGCCCCTCTGCAAGGGAAAAGCTGCTAATACATCCTTTTTCCAAGGGAAAGGGTACTGAAACTCAATGAAAAAGAGTACTAAATCTACCCTTTACCAAGGGAAGGTGTAGAAAAACTACCCTTTACCTAGGGAAAGTGCTAGAACTTCACGTTCTTCAGGAAAATTGTAATAGAACTACTCTTTCCCAAAGGAAAAGGTACTAAAACTACTCTTTCTCAAGGGAAAGGGTACTAAAACTACCCGTTTTCAAGGGAAAGGGTATTAAAACTACACTATTCCACTGGAAAGGTTACTAAAACTTCCTTTTCCCTTGAGAAATGGTTTTTAAACTACACTTTTCCAAGGCAAAGTGTACTAAAACTACCATTTACCAGGAAAAAAGGCACTTAAACTACCCTTTTCGTGGGAAAGGGTACTAAAATTATTTTTTTCTTAGGAAAAGTGTACTAAAGCTATCCTTTCCCTAGGAAAAGGGTACTAAAAGTACCCTTTCTCTTTGCAAAGGGTACTAAAACTACCCTTTTTCTATGGTAAAGGTAGTAAAACTACCCTTTCTCTTTGGAAAGGGTACTAATACTACACTTTTTCAAGGGAAAGGATACAAAAACTAACTTTTTCAATGAATAGGCTACTAAATCTACCCTTTACCAAGGAATGGTGAAGTAAAACTACCCTCTACTAAGGGAATGGGTACTAGAAGTACTCTTTTCCAAGGGAAAATGTACTGCAACTACCCTTTACCTAGGGAAAGTGCTAGAACTGCGCTTTCCTCAGGAAATTTGTACAATAGTGGAACTACTCTTTCCCAAAGGTAAAGGTACTAAAACTACATTTTTACATGGGAAAGGGTTCTAAAACTACCCGTTTTCAAGGGAATGGGTATTAAAACTACACTTTTCCACTTGAAATGTTTCTAAAATTACCTTTTCGCTTGGGAAATGGTTTTTAAACTACCCTTTTCCAAGGCAAATTGTACTAAAACTACCATTTACCAGGAAAAAGACACTTAAACTACCCTTTCTCGAGGGAATGGGTACTAAATCTAAATTTTCCTTGGAGAAAGTGTGCTAAAACTACCCTCTCCGTTGGGAAAGGCTACTAACATTCTTTTTTTATAGGAAAAGTGTACTAAAACTATCCTTTCCCTAGTAAAAGGGTACTAAAAGTACCCCATCTCTTTGGAAAGGGTACTAAGAGTACCCCATCTCTTTGGAAAGGGTACTAAAACTACCCTTTCTCTTTGGAAAGGGTAGTAAAACTACCCTTTCTCCTTGGAAAGGGTACTAAAACTACCCGTTTCCGAGGGAAATGATACGAAAACTACCTTTTTCAATGAAAAGAGTACTAAATCTACCCATCACCGAGGAAAGGTGTACTAAAACTACTCTTTCCCAAGGAAAATGGTACTTATACTACCCTTTATTAGGGCAAAGGGTATATAAGCGACACTTTCCCTTGGGGAAAAACCTTTTCTCATGGGAAAAAATACTAAAACAAAGAAAATAGTTCTTAAACTACCCTTTTCCAAGGGAAAGGGTACTTAAAATACCCTTTTCCAAGGGAAGAGTAAACTACATTTTCTGAGTTAGAGGGCACTTAAACCACCCTTTTCGGGAAAAGTGTACTTAAAATACCCTTTTCTAAGGGAAAGGGTACTTTTCTAAGGTAAAAGGGCACTTAAACTACCCTTGTCCGGTGTACTTAAAATACCCTTTTCCTGGAAAGTGTACTTCAAATACCCTTTTCTATGGGAAGGGGTACTTAAAATACCCTTTTTAAGGTAAAGCTTACTTTAACTACCCTTTCCCAAGGGAAAGCCATACAGAATTTAATTCCCATATAGAAAAAACTTAAATCACTTAAAAACATTTACAACGGCAACTTTGTTTGCTTCCTAACTGAATTCTACAATTCATTTATCTCCTTGTTTGAACTTATTTATTGTCTTTTGGTATGTATAAGTGTTTGTGGGTGTGTGTTTGTTTGTATGTATAGATGTTGTTGGCTGAATTTGTTAGCATTTCAAATGCTACGTGTCTGGATTTGGATATTTGTTTACGAAAACGGTTTGAAAAAAGAAAACATTTGGCTTTTACTCATCTCTTGGCTGGTCTGTCTCATCTCTGGGGTATATTTTTGGTCAATTATACTCGACTTGACTCTACCCTCTCAGCAAAACAAAAAGTTGTTGGGGACATTTTACAAATAAACACTTACTGGCACAAACACATTTATGCCATACTTGGGGGACATTTTATGGATTTCTATATATTGTCTTGTTGAATTGTTGTTTTATTGGAGTTGTTGCTGTACATTTTAGTGTAGTGTCTCTTGTGGTATTTGTCCTTCCTTATGAGGGTTGGGTGGCAAAATGTCAACCTGTCAGTTTTCAATTGAATTTAAATTAACTTATTTACTTAGCTTGGTCAAGCCTATAACAATGGATTTATTTCTTTTCTTTTTTTTATTTTTTTTATTATCTTTATTCCTGATAAATGTTATTAGGAAAAGTTTTGTGAGTTCTAGGGCAATTGACCAATTTATATGTGACAGTTTTGTGTTGTGTCTTTCTAGGAATCTATGAAAAGGAAGCTATAAAAATAATTTAAGATTTTTGGATAAGCAAAAGGAATCCTTGGAATAAATATGTTGTTATTCTGAAGTAATTTGTTGACTATTTATTTAAGGATTATTTTAAGAAAACAAACTTAGATTTCTTAGAACTGCCATGGGTTTCCCCTTCATTAACTAAGGATTTTAAAAAAAAAATTTCTCATAAATGGCTTCCCTCCGTTGATTTTTTGCACCTCTAGTACCAGTACTTTTCCCTTATCCCTTCGTCCTTGATGCAGGTATTTTAAAATTCCTTTAATATTGCTTAGTTCATATATTTCGCTTCCTATGATGCCAAAGTAAGTTACAGGGATGGTTTTGTTGCCTGCTCTTCATATTATTGTAAAATGCCAAATATTTCCGTCACAGTTTTTCACCCTTTTTCCATTACTGCAAATATGGCGTGTGGTTTAATTAGTACAGATTTTTGCCAATGAAATAACTGACATAGCGAAATATCTTTTCGCACAAATTTGTAATATTTGAATTTTAACAGAGTTGCCATTTTAGAGGATTTAAAAACATATAGAAAGGGGAAGAGAAATTATTTTAAAAATAGAACACATAGCAAAATGCTCTGTTCTAGCAACTATCGTGCGTGTATATGTGTTCACTAACACAGGTTTACTTTAATAAACTTTGAAATTTGATTTATTATATTTCAAATTTTTCTAAAAGGCCCATATGAAAGCATAAAGTAAGGGCAACACTGATTTCTCTCGTTGATAATGACTTTGTAGATGTCTCATCAAAATGATGGCGAACGATTGTTTGGCTGCTGATGATGTCGTCGTTATTGCGACTAAGAATGTGGTGAACTGACAAAGTATTTCAGTAATTTTTGGGGGTGGATATTTTGAGCTAATTAGTTTATGAAGGAGGCTTTTGAAAATCACTGACGGAAGCTGTATAGGTTCAAATATATTTGCACACTCACAAAATTTTGGAGGGTTGGTGTTTGAGTGACTGACTGTATTGCCTGTGTAATGAAAATAAAGTCTTTTATATATAAAACTAAAATGTCATATTTGTTTTTAATTAAACTTTTTGGAAATTAACGAAAATTTGTCACCATATTATTCCTACAGAAAATTTTCCTCGCTTTCAATCATATGTAAAAATTAAACAAGTAAAAAGGCGTTTGGATACCCACCACCTCGGGTATATATGTATACCACCTATCGTCAAAGTCCGGTAAAAAATGCATACCTTGTGCCCCATAGCAGCTATATCGAAATATGTTCCGATATGGACCAAATAAGTCTTTTAAGTAGCTCTACCTAAAAATAAACCGATCTGAACCATATACGAAACGGATGTCGAAAAGCCTAACATAAGTCACTGTGTCAAATTTTAGTGAAATCCGATTATAAATGCGCCTTTTATTGGGACAAGACTTTTAATCGAGATATCGGTCTATATGGCAGCTATATTCAAATCTGGGCCGATCTGGGCCAAATTGAAGAAGGATGTCGAGGGGTTTAACTTAACTCATTGTCCCAAATTTCAGCGACATCGGACAATAAATGCGCCTTTTATGGGCCCAAAACCTTAAATCGAGAGATCGGCATATATGGCAGCTATATTCAAATCTGGACTGATCTGGGCCATATTCCACGAAGATGTCAAGGGGCCTAACACAACTCACTGTCCGAAATTTCGGCAACATAGGACAATAAATGCGCCTTTTATGGGCCCAAAACCTTAAATTGAGAGATCGGTCTATATGGCTGCTATATCCAAATCTGGACCGATCTGTGCCATTTTGCAGAAATATGTCGAGGGGCTTAACTTAGCTCACTGTCCCAAATTTCGGCGACATTGGACAATAAATGCGCCTTTTATGGGCCCAAAACGTTAAATCGAGAGATCGGTCTATATGGCTGTTATATCCAAATCTGGACCGATCTGTGCCATTTTGCAGAAATATGTCGAGGGGCTTAACTTAGCTCACTGTCCCAAATTTCGGCGACATTGGACAATAAATGCGCCTTTTATGGGCCCAAAACGTTAAATCGAGAGATCGGTCTATATGGCAGCTATATACAAATCGGGACCGATCTGCGCCAAATCAAAGAAAGATGTCGAAGGGCCTAACACAACTCACTGTCCCAATTTTCAGCAGAATTGGATAATAAATATAGCTTTTATAGGCCTGAGACCCTAAATCGGCGGATCGGTATATATGGGGGCTATATCAAGATATAGTCCGATATAGCCCATCTTTGAACTTAATCTGCTTATGGACAAAGAAGAATCTGTGCAAAATTTCAGCACAATATCTCTATTTTTAAAGACTGTAGCATGATTTCAACTGACAGACGGACGGACATGTCTAGATCGTCTTAGATTTTTACGCTGATCAAGAATATCTATACTTTATAGGGTTGGAAATAGATATTTCGATATGTTTCAAGCGGAATGACAAAATTAATGTCATTATATTAATGTCATATATATACCCCCATCCTTCGGTGGTGGGTATATATATTTTACCTAAAGGCAAAATTTCTATGAAATTTTACCTAAAGACAAAATTTCTATGAAATTTTACCTAAAGACAAAATTTTATTTTTTTTTTAATGTTACCTAAAGACAAAATTTTTATGAAATTTTACCTAAAGACAAAATTTCTATGAAATTTTACCTGAAGACAAAATTTCTATGAAATTTTACCTAAAGACAAAATTTCTATGAAATTTTACCTAAAGACAAAATTTCTATGAAATTTTACCTAAAGACAAAATTTCTATGAAATTTTACCTAAAGACAAAATTTCTATGAAATTTTACCTAAAGACAAAATTTCTATGAAATTGTACCTAAAGTCAACATTTCTATGAAATTTTACCTAAAGACAAAATTTCTATGAGATTTTATCTAAAGACAAAATTTCTATGAAATTTTACCTAAAGACAAAATTTCTATGAAATTTTACCTAAAGACAAAATTTCTATGAAATTTTACCTAAAGACAAAATTTCTATAAAATTTTACATAAAGACAAAATTTCTATGAAATTTTACCTAAAGACAAAATTTCTATGAAATTTTACCTAAAGACAAAATTTTAGTGAAATTTTATCTAAAGACAAAATTTCAGTGAAATTTTCTATAAAGACAAAATTTCTATGTAATTTTACCTAAAAACAAAATTTCTATGAAATTTTACCTAAAGACAAAATTTCTATGAAATTTTACCTAAAGACAAAATTTGTATGAAATTTTACCTAAAGGCAAAATTTCTACGAAATTTTACCTAAAGACAACATTTCTATGAAATTTTACCTACACAAAATTTCTATGAAATTTTACCTAAAGACAAAATTTCTATGAAATTTTACCTAAAAATAAAATTTCTATGAAATTTTACCTAAAGACAACATTTCTATGAAATTTTACCTAAAGACAAAATTTTTATGAAATTTTACCTAAAGACAAAATTTCTATGAAATTTTACCTAAAGACAAAATTTCTATAAAATTTTACCTAAAGACAAAATTTCTATGAAATTTTACCTAAAGACAAAATTTCTATGAAATTTTACCTAAAGACAAAATTTTAGTGAAATTTTATCTAAAGACAAAATTTCAGTGAAATTTTCTATAAAGACAAAATTTCTATGAAATTTTACCTAAAGACAAAATTTCTATGTAATTTTACCTAAAAACAAAATTTCTATGAAATTTTACCTAAAGACAAAATTTCTATGAAATTTTACCTAAAGACAAAATTTCTATGAAATTTTACTTAAAGACACAATTTCTATGAAATTTTACTTAAAGACACAATTTCTATGAAGGATGGGAGCAGCTCATTCCATCGCGGTACTATCGAGGCGACGATAGGAAACCTGGACGGTAGAGGTTTCCGATCGGATACCTGAGACGACACTTGAGGTCGAATACGAGGAACTGCTGCCAGCGCAACAGTCTTGGTCTCACGGAACCCTAGTATTGCCGCTTGGAAGATCATCTTATCCGGATGGATCAATGCTAGGTGACAAAGTGGGCCTGGGGGTCTACATTGAGAGCCCTGAGACTGAGATCTGTTTTAGACTGCCTGACCAGAATACGGTTCTGCAGGCAGAGATCCGGGCGGTCACGGAATGCGTGAGGTGGTTTGGTACTACCGCGAGGACGTCGAGTGTGAACATCGTTACGGACAGTAAAATGGCCATAAGGACAATAAAAACCAGAATGGTAAGGTCTCGAACTCTCTGAAGATGGCACAATACGCATCGTTTGGGTGCCGCGCCATAACGCAATAAGGGAGAATGAAAGGACAGGCGATTTGTCAGTGAATACCATAGAACTGGCGTCGATAAACTTGGTTAATCCGAAGTTTTTCGGGTTAATCCGAAGTTTAAGGGCGAGGGTGACAAACGTAACACTGGAACTGCGAAACAGTCGGTAACACGACGAAAACCCTTTGGGGTGATCCGCATCGTGAGAGGAAGAGGCTATTTCTGAAAGGAAGTAAGAAGGAGGTCCGTATAGCTTTTTGGTGTCATAACGGGACACATGGGACTACGAGCTCACTTATGCAAAATCGGTGCGGCAAGTGATGGCATGTGTGGGGCATGTGGGGAAGATGAGACGTTGGAGCATTTCCTATGTCATTACCCGGCTTTCGCGGCTAACAGACACCGGTACTTAGGCGGGGACACTATACCAGACCTGAACCAACTTAGGGGAAGTGGTATGGAAAACAATTAAGGATTTTTTCAGTAGCACGAAATTTCCAACTTAAAATTTTCTTTTTCGAGGTTACTTTTTTAGGTTTTGGAGCGCACAACAAGCCAATTACTGGCTTGGGTGTATGTCCATAGTAACATGGGGCAGATTTATATCTGCACCCTCTTTTCAACCGTACCTAACCTAACCTATTCAATACAGCCCAGATGGGTTCAGATTTGGATAAGGCTGCCATATATACCGATCTTTCGATTTAAGGCTTTAGGCGCATAAGAGGTAAAAGTGCATTCACCGATTTTGCTGGAATTGGCCACAATGAATTGCGTTCGGATTCGGCGTGCCGTATATACGTTATAGGGTCTTAGGTCAATATTTCGAGGTATGTTACCTATGGTGGTGGGTACAAATAGGTGAATATATGATTTATGTTAGGCCCTTCGTCATCCGCATCGAGTTTGGTCAAGATCGGGCAATATTTGGATATAGCTGCCGTATGAACCGTTCTCCCGAGTTAAGTTCTTGGAGCCATAAAAGCACATTTATTTCTCGATTTCGCTGAAATTTGACACAGTAGTCTGTGTTAGGCTCTTTGACATTCGTGTTCAATATGGCCCAGATCGGTCTATATTTAGATATAGGTGCCATATAAACCGATCTCCCGATTTAAGATCTTGGACCTATAAAATCCGCATTTATAGACTGATTTCGCTGAAATATGGCACAGTGAGCCCTTTTAAGCACTTCGACATCCGTGCTTTATATAGTTAAGATTGGTCGATATTTGGATATAGCTGTCATATGCATATACCGATCTGCCGATTTATGTTCTTAGACCCATAAAATGTGCATTTGTAGCCGATTTGGATGAAATTTGGTACAATGTGTTGTGTTAGAACCTAACATATCCTTCCTGAGTATGGTGGAGATCGAACCATATTTAGATATAACTGCTTTAGATTCATAAATGAAGCATTTTAACCATATTATGACGAAAAGTGGTTAATATATATATACCCTAGGTGGTGGGTATCCAAAGTTCGGCCCGGCCGAACTTAATGTCTTGTTTACTTCTTTTTTTTATTTTTGCAATATTTCAATACATCACCGATGATCATCATCAGGCGTTCCGTCATTACAAGGCAGTGGGAAGTGTTCTCCACAAAGTTTCTTTTAACAAAGTAACTATCAGTGGCGATATTAACTCCCTGGGAAATTCGTCAAGCTGGGAAAACAAATCTAAAAGCCGAAATTCCCTGATGATGATCTTCGACGATGCACCGAAATATTAAAAAACAAATAACTTTCTTATAACCACATATTGGAAGAGTCTACTTTTCAGACAATAGCTACATTACTTTAAAAATAATACTGCCGGGCCCGAGCCCTATATGTTTCAGGGGCTTGACTCCAAATTTGTTTATAAGTTTCGTATTCTACTTCCAAATACCTATCGTTTGAGTCCCATATAGTGTATTACGGTCTACATATCCGTTCGGTGATGGTTTTTTGATTGTGAGGACACCCCCTGGCAAGGAGGGCTAAGTTTGTATATCAAGTCCGTACTCTACTCTTAAATACCTTACATTTGATACCCATATTGCCCCAATCGATAAGAATGTCCGTTTAAGTGTATTTTGGGATGGGGCGTTCCCCTTATATTAAGGGGTGATTTTTTAAAAGCTATTGGAAAGTTTTTCAAAGTCAAAGTTTTTTAACTATGAAAATATTTGCCAATTGCCTATTGATCCAGATACACAGTCCCTTTTGGATTGCTATCCTTTCAATTGGTTTATTCCTTATTTTTCTACATGCCAAAATAATCGACAATAAAGTGCCAAATTTGCTACACAGTTAAATGCATCAACCAACTTTTGCAAACAATATCCCTATGCTATTTTCATACATTTGTCCATTCTAGGGGTTTCGAAAATATTATTTTTATATCATGCCTTAAACCTGCCAAATATCTCAAGGCTTATCTCCCCCGCTGAAGAAAAAAAAAATTGCTTTCAATTCCATATCCTGAAAAATCGACCCAATAAACGAAACGACAATGAATAAATCACCCAAAATAAGAAAGAAAACCAAGCAAAAAGGACTAAGAAAAACAGAAAATCCATGAATCATCCCAAAAGTGTTTTTTCTAATAAAATTTAAACGGAAATTATAATTGACATTTTGTTTATTTTCCTTAAGCTGAGTGTGTCCTTTTAAGCTCTTTATTGCCCCCCTCCTTTCACCATCACCCGGCTGCCTTGAGTATAAACAGAAATGTAAAAGACCATCCACCATCAATTTAGCATTGGAGTGGATAATAAGGAATACACATAGGATAGAAATTCAATAAAAATGTATTAAGGAAAACCAAAGCAACAACAATAACAACAACAACTATCAGAACAATTCAGGACATAGCCAAACCATTTAAGAATTAATAAAGAAACCTATAAAATAAGCCAGCCACTCAATTCAAGTGACATATGAACTGAACTTCCATAAAATCCCATAATAATAATAGAGTAGCTCTCTCCTTTAGACATTATTCCTCTGGCAATATCTCATTCTCTCTCTCTCTCTTTCCCTTTTTCTCATGGCAAAGCAAATACATCTCTTATTGCGCATAATCCTTGTATCAACATGTTGCTGCAACATTGTTGCCCAAGACATTTTATTACAGGGAATTCCTTTGAGTTGATAGTTCATTAAGACAATCTAATAACTTTTTAATCTTTTTATTGTTCATTCACCATCACCCCCCCAGCCCCCCTTTTAGAAACTCTGACAAAGTCTCTCTCTGTATCTCACTCTCTTGCTCTCTCTATCTTCATTGACTTGGAAGACCATATCTCATAAAACCACCCAACCTCCCCCCTTGTTGGTTTAAGAACAAGGCATTGTATAAGGAAACGTTAGTCACCAACAAACAGAACTTATTGCTAACATGAAACTCTGGGTTGAGTTAAGCAGCGTAATGGGCGGCTGACTTATGTGAATTTGTGTGCAGTTATGTAAAGTGGTTCCTGGAATTGGCTTCCTTTGCGAAAAATATCGCAATTTCATACATAACATGGACTAAAGAAAATGTCTCGGAAAGGACTTGCATATATGAGATATTCAAGGAAATTCTCTCTAAAGACAAGAAATTCTTATAAAATTTTCTTTAAAGACAAAATTTTTAGAAATTTTTTCTAAAGACAAAATTTTTAGAAATTTTTTCTAAAGACAAAATTTTTAGAAATTTTTTCTAAAGACAAAATTTCCTTTCAGAAAATATTTCTATGCAATTTTCTCCAAAGACAAAATTTCTTAGAAATTTCCTCCAACGACAAAATTTTTTAGAAATTTTCTCTAAAGACAAAATTTCTGAAATTTCTCCAAAGACTAAATTTCCATGAAATTTTCCCTAAATGCAAACTGTCCTCTTGCAATTGCCCATACCTCATTTAAGTTTTCCCCCTTTGAAGTGCATTGAAAAAGATTTTATTGAAATGAATTTTACTTGTCCCCAAGATTGTTGCTGTGGCAATATTCCTTGCCATTTAGAGACATAGAAATTCCAACAGAAGATATTTTATTGGGAAATTCCCTTTGGCTAAAGTTTATTTGCTGCGACAAACGATGCTGCTACTGTTGGTGCTTTTCATCCCTTTTTTTTTTGTAATTCCCTCAAGATTTACGTCTAGGTGAAATGACAGGATATAGATAAGCAAGGGGGTGATTTGAAAGGCTAAATACTCTAATACCAGGGTGAACACGAAATGGTCTTTAAACATTCAAACAGGAAATATATTGTATAGCCTAGTCGTGTCTATAAGTGTGGGTGTAGTTGGTCTGACATCAGCATAATTTAATGTTACTATCTTTGTAATTTACACTTAGAAAAAAAAAATAGAAAATACAAGCAAAATTAAAAAAACAAGTAAAAGCGTGGTATGTTTGGCCGGGCCGAATCTTGGGAACCCATCACCATGGATTCTGATAAAAATTCATACAAAATAAATCTATTTGAAGGGTATTATTTTATTCTACATACCAAACTTTTGTCAAACCAGCAAATATGAAAGCTAGGAACCGGTTTATACAATATGAGAGCTATATTAGGTTATAGACCGATTTGGACCGTACTTGACACAGTTGTTGGAAGTCGTATCAGAACTCCACATGCAAACTTTCAGCCAAATCGGACAAATATTGTGGCTTGTGAGGACCTAAGAAGTCAAATCGGGGGATCGATTTATATGGGAGCTATATCAGGTTCTTGACAGATTTAGACCACCCTTGGCGCAGTTGTTGGAAGTTATAACAAAACACTACATGTCCAATTGCAGCTAAATCGGACAAAAATTGCGGCTTCCAGGGGTTCAAGAAGTCAAATCGGGAGGTCGTTTTGTATGGGGGCTATATCAGGTTCTTGACCGATTTAAACCACACTTGGCACAGTTGTTGGAAGTCATGACAGAACTTTACATAAATAATTTCAGCCAAATCAGACAAAAATTACAGCTTCCAGGGGCTCAAGAATTCAACTCGGCAGATCGGTATATATGGGAGCTATATCAGGTTATAGACCGATTTGGACTGCACTTGACACAGTTGTTGGAAGTGATAACAGAACACTGCGAGCAAAATTTCAGCCACCGAATTAAGTGCAATTTTGTATGTCTCCTTATGGTAACCCAAAAACATAGAATTGGTATGAAACTTTGGCGTCAACTAAATGTTGGAGACGGACGCCCTACTCCAAAACCCACCCAAACGGACATGTTTACCGAGTGGCACAATATGGGTATCAAATGAAAGGTATTTAAGAGTAGAGAACGAAATGGAGATAACAATTCGACTTCATATGTGGGGGGGGGACCGCCCCATCCCCAATAACCGCCCAAAAATGGCATGGTTAGCGGTTCGAGGCAATATGGGTATCAAATAAAAGATAATTGGAAGTAGAATACGAAACGTATATAAACATTTGGGGTCAAGTCCCAGAGGAGTCACCTCACCCCAGAAATTCCCCCAAATGGATATGTAGGCCGATTGGCACAATATGGGGTTCAAACGAAAAGTACTTCCATCCCCCTTAGCCAAATTTTCAAAAACTCAAAATCGCAGAGATGGGGAACCGATTTAAGTGAAATTTTGTACGTCTTCTTATGGTAACCCAAAAGCTCAAACTTTGGGGTCAAATAACCGTGGGGGACGGACGCCCTACCTCAAAACCCACTCAAACGGACATGTTTACCGATTGGCACAATATGGGTATCAAATGAAAGGTATTTAAGAGTAGAATACGAACTTGATATAAGAATTTGACCCCAAGTGTTCGGGGAGACCGACCCAACCCCAATAACCCCCAAAAATTACATGTTTAGCGATTGGGGCAATATTGGTATCAAATGAAATGTAATTGAAAGTAGAATACGAAACTTGTGTTAAAACTTAGGGACAAGGCCCAAGGGGGACGCCCCTCTCGGAACGGAACAACATGGCATTCAAATGAAAGGGTCTTGGAAGTAGAATACGAAACGTAAGAAAAAATTTGGGATCTATTCCCAGGCGGGTCGCCTTACCCCAAAATTATGCACCAAATGGACATGCAGACCAAACGCGACAAGATGGGACTCAAACAAAATATATTCGTATGCCGATCGGGACAATATGTGATTCAAAGGACAGTTACTTGAGAGTAGAATACTAAACTTGTATAAAAGTTTGGGATCTATTCCCAGGAGGGTCGCCAACCCCAAAAATTATGCACCAAATGGACATGTACACCAAACGGGATAAAATGGGACTCAAACGAAAGGTATTTGAGAGTAAAATACGAAACTTGTACAAAAATTCGGTCCAATTATTATGGCCCAAATGGATATGTATAACAAACGGTACAATATGGCATTCTAATGAAAGTTATTTAAGAGTTAAATACGAATATAAACTATTGTCAAATTTGGACTATGGCAAAAGGGGTCCGGAAAATACTTATGAAGCATTTCGAGCCAGCTAGCGTTATATATAAAAAACAATTTGCATTTCTTTGTTTGTTCAAAAACGGTTGAACTAATTACCTAGAAATTTTCTTAAATTGTCTAGGTTGGTTTGGAAGGAAACATAGGCTATATAATTTGTTGATATCAAAAGGGGGACGGACCCTCCCCCTTACCCCAAAAGTACTACCCAAAAATAAAAGGGTACCGATCAGTACAATATGGGACTCAAATGAAAGGTATTCGGGAGTAGAGTACGAATTTCATTTTTAAAATTGGGTCCACGTGACTGCTGGGAGACGCCCCAAACCCAAAACATCCTAAAATAGGTTTATTGGACGAGCATGACAATATGAGATGACTCAAATGAGGACGACTTTAATGAAAGGTATTCAGGAGTAGATTACCAATATAGTCAATAAGAAGCAATAGGCTTTATAATTTGTGGATATCGGAAGGGGCGGATCCTCCCCAGTTACCCCCAAAACACCACCCAAAATCAAAAAGAGGACCGATAAGGACAATATGGATAACAAATGAAAGGTATTTAAGAGTAGAACGAATATGGTATTAAAAATTGTGTCCAAGTACCCAGGAAGTCGCCCTAACCCCAAAACTTCGAAAAACAGACAAATTGAACGTCCATATCAATATGGGGCTCAAATGAAAGGTATTCGAGAGTAGATTACGAATCTGGCATACAAAATCAGATCGAAGTGTAGGGGGTCACCCCGCTTCCCTAAAACGCCCCAAATGGGCATATGACCCATCATGACTTTATGAGACTCGATTTGTTTGTTTGTTTCGTAGAATCAAAAACGGCCGAACCAATTTTCTTAAAATGTTCACAGATTGGGTAGGTTTTTTGTGGAGGGAAACACAGGTTATAAAATTTTTAGACATCAGATGGTGGCGTACCATCCCCCTTACCCCAAAAATGCCACCCAACTCCAAAAGTGGACTGAAAGCCACAATATGGATATCAAATGAAAGGTATTGGGGACGAGGAAACGAATATCGTATTAAATTTTGGATCCAAGTATCCAGCGGGCCGCCCCAACCCCAAAACTACTCTAAACAGATAAATGTGACGTTCCTATCAATATGGGACTTAAATGAAAAGTATTCGGCAGTAGATTGCAAATATGGTTTAAAAAATTTAGGTCCAAGTAATGGGAGGTCGCCCCACCCCAAATAGGCATATCAGCCGACCATGGCTGTATGGGATTCAAATGATAGATATTTGGGAGTTGATTACGAATATGACATTAAAATTTGTGTTCAAGTCTAGGTGGCGCATTTCCTCCTTAAAATACGTCCAATAGGTTAATTGACCTATTATGGCATTATGGGCCGCCCAAAACCCGCCGAATGGATATATAGACCAGTCATGACAATATGGAGCCATATATTTGGGCAACCGTCCCACCCCAAAATATCTCCCTATTATATACAAGCTCTTTGGTATGGGAATTGATCGATTTTCGGGCAATTGATATTCATTTTCGGGACAAATCGATCACCGATCATGCCATTATAGGGCTCTTGTGAAATTTTTTTGAAAGTAGAGCAGGAATCTTATATTTACAATAATGACCAATTGGCCATCCTCGAAACCGGAAATATTTACCAATACGGCAATATAGGACTCATTTAGGAGTAAAGTTAAAATTTGCCCAAGAATCGAGCAGGGGCAAACTTCTCACACATTAAGACTTCTTTCCGATTTAAGTTGAGTTTATCAATGATAAGGGACTTTTTTATAGCCGAGTCCGAACGGCGTGCCGCAGTGCATCACATCTTTGGGAAAAATTTTTAACATGACCATGGTACCTCGCAAATGTCACCAGTATTAAGAGGGGATTACCACGAATTCGACATCCACATTCAGGGCGAATTGTCCCCACCTTAAAATTATATTAGAGAGTTAAAGATGGCGCAGCGGAGCGGGCCCGGTTCGGCTAGTTGCCTATATAAATAAGACCTTTAAAAATTTTCTCTCGAAATAAAATTTTGTTAAATTTTTCTGTAGAAACACGTTTTGTAAAAACTTTTCTATTGAAATAAAATTTTTAATAATATCTAAAGTCCTTTATTTTTTGCGGTGCACTATTGCCGAATTGACATTGTGAATAAATACCTCCTCATGCCCTGTGCCTTACAAAACAAGCCAAGACAGACATCATCAGGAAGAGCAAAACGAGCTAATGGTACAAATATTACATTTTTACATATTACAATTGTACCATCATACCATGATGGTAGAGTAGATATGTTTCCGTGTGTGTCTACATGCTTTTGTGTTTGTATGGTGGCTATGTGAATGTCATAAAGATGCCATTATGCCTTTTGGCAAAAGATTTTTATTGTACTACCATGAACATTTACAACAGCCATGACAGAAGAGAAAAAAAACCTTATGGAGGAGGGGGGCGGGTTAAAGTGTGTGCATGTCCTTACAGCCCCCCCAAATAAAATATACCCACACTCAGTGAAGAACATTATGGTGAACAACATATACAATCATGCTTGCATACATTCCCCAGTGTAGCATGTCCTTATAATGACATATATCCTTATAATGTTATGTACAAAGTTGGAAAGCATCATTTCATCATGATGTTCATCATCGTCTTTGCTTCTAGGCAGCATTTAAAAAGGGAATAAAATGAAAAAAAAAATTGTCATAATTTTCTGCTGCTTCTGCTGCTGCTTTCCATACATTTCTCTAGAAACTTTGAGTTATTCTTAGCCTACAAACCCATTGAAAGCATGAAATGGGAATTTCTTCCCTTTTCTATTGCAAAATTGCTACAATTTAGGCATTGTTATTTCTCTGAATTTTCTTGAGACATGGAAATTCAAAGATTTGTGTTGCCTGCCAATGTTTGATATTCTTCATGCTTTTCGTTTTCTTGGATGGTACATAATTGAGGGTCTTCCTATAATGAATTGTAGGGTTTTAAGTGGAGCATCAAATGAATATATGGTGGCAGCAGCGGCAGCAACCAGTCACGAATGACTACAGTAAATAAGGATGAAGTATTAAAAAAAAAAAATAATTGTGAAATGTGTTTCTGAAGAAACAAAAACTTTACAACATTTTCTATAGCAAACAGTGGCCAAACTTTAAAACAAAAGAAATACCAATTCTGAGGAAAAAGAACTACTTTGGGAAACCAAATCTGTGCCCAAAATTATTTTTATATAAAATGTCCCCAAAGTACCTCAAATATAACTTAAAAACAAAAGTTTCTGGACTTATGGATGGATTCTTCAAAACATGTTCTTCGGAAGTAGATCTTCAATGTTCAATCTGCATAAAAAAAAATTAAATATTTCAAAGTGTTTAAAATAATAGTCAGCACTGCCCAATTGGCTAACTGTAGAGAGAGACTGTAAATGGATAGTAAAAATTATTGCCTATTTTAAGGGGTAACAACGGTAGGATGGAGTCGAACAGTTCATAAAAAGAGGATTTACACAGCTCACTTATTAATGAGTACATGGAAGCATATAATCATTTTGGGGCTTAGCGGGCTAATGATGAAGCTTTGTTCTGTTTCGAAATCGCGATCTCCGTAGCCTGCCTAATGCATTTCGAGCACACTACTTTTGAAAAAGGTTTGTATTCTGCAAAATCAAAATCAGAAGCAAAATCAAAATCAGCTGGACAATGAAATCCAATAATATTTTGTAAAACTCTTCACAAAAATTTATTAGGTTAGATTGAAAACCAAAATTGCAAATTGCATATTTTGCCCATGAACATTCCACTGAGGAACAGGGGCAAACTTCTCACATATCAATGAGTGCAGTCCGATTCAAGTTTTAAGCAATGATAAGGGGCCTCCTTTTTATAGCTGAGTCCGAACGGCGGACTCACCACACCACCTTATGCATTCCGTGGTCGCCAGATCTCCGATTGCAAGACCGTATTATGGTCAGGCAGTCTAAAACAGATCTCAGTCTCTGGGTTCTCAATGAAGACCACCCAGGCAGTACCTCCCACTCGACTTCAACTGTCGTCTCAGATATCCGATCGGAAACCTCTTCCCTTCCATTCAGGTTTCCTATTGTCGCCTCGATTATACCGCGATGGTATGAGCTGCTCCTCAATCCATTCTCTCATCGCCTTAAATCTCATAGCCGCAATGACTGCCTCATATTGAATCTGTATGTCAATGAGTCGGATATCTAGAATAGTCTCCAGTGCCCTAGTGGGCGTGGTCCTCATCGCTCCGCCTATGCCAAGATAACATGTTTTCTGAACCTATTAAATTATTCATACGTTGTACTTACTCTCCATCGATAGTCAAAGTAGCCATTGAGTGGGGCGGACGTATTTTCATTTCGCTCCTCAAAGCAAAATATCTGTATCTCGGTATAGGTTCTACCTATTACGAAAAAATGTTAAAGCCTTTGTGGAGGAGGCACAAAAGGAACTTCAAAGACCCCACAGCTGCTGTGGTGGCATCAGACCGCAGCATATTGTCCTCCCTTCCTATAGGTGTGGGTGCCTTGTCACCTGTAGTCGAGAGTAATGCTTCAAGCGCTCTACTATTTGTCAGACTAATTAATGAAGAAGAAACGGATAAAACCTTTAGGTCTAGCCTAAAGTCGTATGTCATATGCAATAATCTTTGGACGCTTATGCATAACTGATTCGGATCCTTACCTCTTAGAAGTATTTTAACATACTCGTATTCAGACAGCGACAGTGTCAATGAAACAGTCATCGCAGCTGAATCGTGAGATGAGGGCAGCGGGATGACGGTAGAAGTGAGCGATTGCTTTTCTAAACTCACAAGCAGATCGGGAAAGCGATCCATGGCACGACGAAGGAGACAGAGGAGTATGTACCGGAGTATGTATCGGGCGAAAGTGCAGGATGCTGAAATGAATAGAACTGACATTCCATAAACTTCTACGGAAGCTGGAGAGAGAATTAGATCTCCCTAAGACCATAACACTGCAAAAATGCTGAAGAAGATAAAGAGCTCCCCGCTTTCAAGTACTCTTGAAAGACCAAGCCAGCCCCCCCTTAATGGAGACACCAGACAGTGTCCTGTGGAGGAAGACAAAGTCGGAGCAGCATCGAAGGAAGTGAGTGCCCCTGAGTCTTCATGGAGAACTGTGAGTTCCAAAAGGATGCCACAGCCATCACGGAAAAAGAAGATGGTCGCTGAGAAAAGTAAGGAACCGCCCGGAGTGTCAAGGAAGCACAACAGATTTGAGCCGACTTATGCAGTCATCGATATCGGCTGTGCATCCGATAGGATTCCACCAGATCATCGGTCTCAGGTGAGGTATTTGCTAAACGATCGGGCTATCGAACACGTATTGAACTCTGAAGGAGGTCCACCCATACGAATTATAAGCTGTGAGTATAGAGGGGACAACTTAACGCTGCGCTTTACGTCAGCGGAATGTATTGATACGGTCAAAAAGCTCGTTGGAAGTATCCACACTCTCTGGGTGCAAAGCTCGATCTTGTGAGAAAGAGGGACATCCCACATCTCAGGTATCCGATCGGAAACCTCTTCCCTTCCTTTCAGGTTTCCTATCGTCGCCTTGATTATACCGCGATGGTATGAGCTGCTCCCATTCTCAATCCTTTCTCTCGTAGCCTTAAGTCTCATAGCCGCAGTGACTGCCTCACAGTTAATCTGTATGTCAATGGGTGGGATATCTAGAATAGTCTTTACAGTCCTTGGGGGCGTGGCGTCACCGCTCCGCCTATGTCAAGACAACATATTCTCTGAACTTGTTGTATGGTCCTTATGTTGCACTTTTTCTCCATAGCAGTCCACCGAACTACTGAGGCGTAAGTAAATATTGGTCTAATCACGCTCTTGTAGAGCCAGTGGATTATCCTCGGATTCAGGCCCCATTTCGAGGTTACGGCCCGTCTATATCTGTCCAACATCTGTGATCCTTCTCGATACGCTTCTGAATGTGACACTTCCAATTAAGATTTCTGTACAAGATCACTTCTAAGTATGGGACCTTGTCAGATATCGAAATCGTTTTTTTGAGAAACGTGGTGTGTCAAATTGGCCAACCTTCATCTTCCTCGTGAACAGGCAGATTTTAGTCTTCTCTAGGCAAACATTGAGATTGAGAACTCTTTGGACCCTTCCGCATAGCTGATGTGGATCCTTACCCCTTTGATGTACTATAACATCGTCTCATCGTCAGCGGGTTCAAATCCCTGCTCAGTCAGCATCCGTGATAGGTTATTTATGGTGGTCACCCATAAGAATGGCGATATAATGCCCCCCTGTGCCACTTTCTCTCTTATATTTATGTCATGGGACCCGCAATTTTTCCACCTGTTCCTTAGCATATGGTTTATCCAGTCTTTAAAGACCCGGTACTGTTTTAAGAATTGGATTATTGTCTCGGTCTGCACATTGTTAAAAGCCCCCTCGATGTCAATGCATACCGCCAATGTCTACGTCTTAACATCGAAGGATTCTTCTTTTTGTAGCACAACCTCGTGCAGGGCAGTCTTCACCGACCTTCCCTCGACATAGTCATATTGTTTAAATTTTAGCAGTTTGCTGTATGTCCTACTCTTTATCATGGTATCCACAATGCGTTCCATGGTTTTGAGTAGAAAGGACATAAGGCTTGTATTTGAACCCATACCCGGCAAGGCAAATTATTCGACACCAAAGGCCAACAGACCCTTGTACTCTACTCGGCTGACCCAATTGCTTGAAGAAAACACTCTCTGTCCCTATAGCATAGCAGCGCAAGTGAAAACTATTTCCCACTTCATGGAAAGAGCCGCAACATCTGTACTTGGGTACCAAAAGACTCCCCCAAGGAATCCATGAAACGACCAGGAGTGCCAAAAAGCTACTAAAGCCAAGAATCCAGCATACACCTACGAGGGTTGCCTTTTATATTTCAGGATTGGACAACCCTTGTGTTGCAATCTGCCAACTGACAGCCCTATCATAAAGCCTGGCATTTTTAAAGTTATACGTACTCAGAACGTTTTGGCATACGAGCGCTATTTGTGTTATTTACAGTAATTTAAAAGATTCCTCTCGCCCAAAAAATGGAATTAAATCACGAACTTTTTCATGCGATTATTTTTTACAACTTCCACGTGGATTAACTCAACAACAGTGCATTTGTCAAAAGAAATTGAAAGACATGAGTGTGTGCGAATCGAGAAGTTCTGAAGCCGGACTTAAGTCCAAAAATTCAACCAAAGAATCAAACATCGAACTGATGGCTTTGATACAGACACATCCTCCTGCAGAGACAAAGAAAATGTGATGCCAGCTGCTAGCGCTCAACCACCGTGCCTCTAAGTATTCTGCAGAACCCCAATACCCGATGATGGTATAGAATGTTTACCTCCTAGTCCGAATAAAATCCAAGTAGCATTGACCCGATTAAAGAACAACAAGGCAGCAGGGGCTGATGGGTTGCCCACTAAACTATTTAAGGCCGTAGGCGACACTTTGATAAGTCGCATGCATCAGCTTGTCGGCGCGAACTGGCTAGAATAACGCATACACAATGATTGAAACCTCAGCATACAGAATAAGCCAACTGTAGAGGAAAAAGTCTTCACCCCATCGTATACAAGTTACTCTCGAGCATTGAGTTTTCATTCATGAATTCAACATCTGTCATAGATCTCTCAACGAGATGGCTGAGCAGTTAAAAATTCTCCTGTTCTGGGTGCCGGGCCACACAGGAATCCCTGGGAATTGTAGAGCAGCCGAGCCTGCGAGACTAGGAACTACCTTAGATAGCAAGTAATGACTTCCGCAAAAGTTATGAGGATGACGAGAAAGAAGTGACTGCAGAACATTTGCTATGTGTGTGTCCTGCACTGGCAGGCACAATGAATCTCCACTTGAGATTCTCACTCGCAAGTTGGAGGCCACCGTAGCGCAGAGGTTAGCATGTCCGCCTATGACGCTGAACGCCTGGGTTCGAATCCTGGCGAGACCATCAGAAAAAAATTTTCAGCGGTGGCAACATTTGTGATTCACTATGCCAGGTAAAACTTCTCTCCAAAGATGTGTCGCCCTGCGGCACGCCGTTCGGACTCGGCTATAAAAAGGAGGTCCCTTATCATTGGGCTTAAAAAAAACTTAAATCGAACTGCACTGATTGCTATGTAAAAAGTTTGCCCCTGTTCCTTGGTGGAATGTTCATTGGCAAAATTTGCATTTGCAAGTTGTTGGGCTTTCTAAAGCGATCTGGATGAATCATCAGTAGGAACTAGAAGTGAACTAGTGAACTAAAACCTCTTTGTGAGTCTGATGGCAGACTGCCACTAAGGTCTAACCTAACCACTGTTCTACACTGTTCCACAGTGCATCAAGCAACAGTGCCTTTTCGTAAACTTCACCGTTTTATTCGCCTCACAAAGTCAAAGCAGAACTCACATCACCGTTTCGTCAGAGACGAGACGCCATCAATGTAAACGGCTGTAGCACGCTTCTAACGTTATTATTTATGAAGTGTTTGTTATAATAATGTTGCACGAATAGATAGAGGAGCGAGAGAGAGACATACCGACATACGGACGTCCATGGCAACGAAGACGACAACATTGATGATGACGCTGATGATTATGATGATGAAGACAACAATGTTGATAAAAGCCATAATTAGGGTGACTATAATGATGACGATGAAGATGATAATGACGATGTCAATGAAGACGAAGCTGTTGATGATGAATGCGTTGACAATGATGGTAATATGTTGTTAGGATATGCCATGAATGATGATATCTAAGGAGGGAAGCTTTTTTTTTTTTGTTGCCTGCTTCTTGTTGTTCAGTTGCTGGGGACACCTACATTCTATGCGATGCTCTGTCAAGTGTTTAGTATTCACAAGGCCTGTCTACTTTATTATTTATATTGTAATAAAAAATGTCATTCTAACACGATTCCCATTCGATGAATCTATAAATATAACAAAAGAGTAACAAAAAAAAAAAGAAAAAAGAAACAGAAAAAATGATTGTTTGTGTCATTTTATTTGTCAATGGATGTGTTGGAGCGGAGGGGAGTCTCTCGCTCTACTGGTCTTTTGGTTTTACTCTAACAATTCCAATTCCAATGCCATAGTTGAATCCTTAAGTCGTCTTAAGCCATTCGACTCGAAAGGATAATGAACAAAAGTTGACTCGGGCATACAAACACACACACACACACACACACAAAAGGACAAAAACAACAACGGAAAAACTAGAAAATTGGCACGAGGCCAAGTGAAATCAATGCCAGTGTTAACTACTCTACTACACACACACACACACACAATCCAATCACACCAATGCAGAAAAATATGTACGTACGTCGAGGAATTGCTAGCAAAAATATAAAAAAGGACATTCTAGCCAAAGTACCGAAGCCATGTTCGAGGATGTTCTACATTGGACATTCTAACAGGAATTTAATTTGACATTTGACAAGGATCAACATTGTTGAAGCTCCCCAGGTACTAATACACTAACATACCTACACACTCCACACAACTGAAACAAGCACTGAGAAGAAGAAAATTGAAATGACTTGAGTCTAATAAAACGAGTCAATTGGAACTGTTCAAACTTTTTGCTCTGTCATTATTGGGGTACGATATTAAATGCTGCCAGTCAATAAATAGAAGCAATAATTACAGTACCTTTTGGTTGCTTCAATGGTTGTAGGGGGAGGATGTAATGTAGCCAGTTTTTGTAATTTGATCATAATGACGGTATTACATACATGTTGTCCTAGGGCAAGAGTTAAAGCGATGAAATTAAAATTCTTTAAGATGTTTAAAAACTACAGACGCTAAGAAGAATCACATCACATAGGCTAGGGTGCAGATTGTGAAATTGCTTGAGAAATTTTTATAAAATATCGATAAGCAATAAATTTTACAAAAGAAAATTTCCACTACACTGTCTTTAAATCTAAAAATTGAAAAAAAAAAAAATATCTTGAATAGTGAAGACCGTAGTAGAAGTCATTGGGCAATATTTCAGTCCAATCGGAAAAGAATAACGCTTTTTAGGGGCTTAATAAGCATAATCGGAAGATCGGTTTATATGGCAGCTGTATCAGGCTATAGTTCTATTCTGACCATATTGGACACATATGTTGAAGGCCATGGAGAAAGCCGTTGTACAAAATGTCAGTCAAATCAGATAAAAATTGCGCCCTCTAGAGGCTTAAGAAGTCAAGATCCCCCATCGGTTTATATGGCAGCTATATCAGGTTATGGACCGATTTGAACCATATTTAGCACAGTTTTTGAAGGCCATACCAAAACCCATCATGCAACATTTCAGCCAAATCGTATAAGAATTTCAACCTCTAGGGGCTTAAGAAGTTAAAATCCCAGATCGGTTTATATGGCAGCTGTATCAGGCTATAGATCTATTCTGACCATATTGGACACATATGTTGAAGGCCATGGAAAAAGCCGTTGTACACAATGTCAGCCAAATTGAATAAAAATGGCGCCCTCTAGAGACCTAAAAAGTCAAGATGCCAGGTCGGTTTATGTGCCAGCTATATGAAGTTATGGACCAATTTGAACCATATTTAGCACTGATGTTGGAAGTCCTAACAAAACGCCTCATGCTACATTTCAGTCAAATCGGTTGAGAATTGCGCCCTCTAGAGGCCTAAATCGGTTTATATGACAGCTATATAAGGTTATGGACTGATTAAGTCTCTACATTGCACAGTTGTTGAAAGTCATAGCAAAATACTTCCTGCTAAATTTCAGCCAAATCGTATAAAAAATTGCGCCCTCTAGTAGCTCAAGAAGTCACGATCGAAGATCAGTTTATATGGAAGCTATATCTGGTTATGTACCGATTTAAACCATACTTAGCACAGTTGTTGCAAGTCATAACAAAACACATCATGCAAAATTTCAGCCAAATCGTATAAAAATTGCGCCCTCTAGTGACTCAAGAAGTCACGATCGAAGATCGGTTTATATGGCAGCTGTATTAGGTTATGTATTGATTTAGACTGCGTTGCACAGTTGTTGGAAGTCATAGCAAAATACTTCGTGCAAAATCTCAACCAAATCGGATAGAAAGTGCGCCCTCTAGGGGCTCAAGACATCAATATCCAAGATCGGTTTTGTATAACAGCTATACCAGGTTATAAACCGATTTGAACCATACTCAGCTCAGTTGTTGGAAGTCTTAACAAAACACCTCAGAAAATTTCAGCCAAATCGGATAAGAATTACGCCCTCTAGTGACTCAAGAAGTCAAGATCCAATATCGGGTTATATGGCAACTATATCAGGTTTTGGACCGATTTACACCATAGTTAGCACAGTTGTTTGAAGTCATAGCAAAATACCTCATGCTAAATTTCAGCCAAATTGGATAAAAATTGCGCCCTCTAGAGGTCTAAGAAATCAAGATCCAAGATCGGTTTATATGGCAGCTATATCAGGTTATGTACAGAACTTAACATACTTGTTGGAAGTCATAACAGAACACCTCATACAATATTTCAGCCAAATCGGATATAAACTGCGCCCTCTAGAGGCCTAAGAAGTCAAGACCCCAGATCGGTTTATATGCCAGCTGTACTAGGTTATGGAGTGATTTAGACCATACTAAGCGCCGTTGTTTGAAGTTATAACAAAACACCTCATGCAAAATCGGATGAGAATTGCGCCCTCTAGTAGCTCAAGAAGTCAAGATCCCAGATCGATTATATGACAGCTATTTCAGGTTATGAACCGATTTGAACCATATTTAGCACAGTTGTTGAAAGTCATAACAAAACAACTCTTGCAAAATTTCAGCCAAGTCGGATATCAATTGCGCCCTCTAGTGACTCAGGAAATCAAGATACAAGATCGGTTTATATGCCAGTTATATTAGGTTATGGACTGATTAACACCATACTTAGCGCAATTGTTTGAAGTCGTGAACTAATTTACACCATTCTTAGAACAGTTGTTTGAATTCAAAGCAAAATACTTCATGCTAAATTTCAGGATAAAAATTTCGCCCTCTAGAGGGCGCATGCAGCTATATTATATTATGGACTGATCTAGACTCTACATTGCACAGTTGTTAGAAATCATAGCAAAATACTTCGAGCAAAATCTCAGCCAAATCGGATAGGAAGTGCGCCCTCTAGTGGCTCAAGTCATCAATATCCAAGATCGGTTTTATATAACAGCTAAACCAGGCTATGAACGGATTTGAATCATATTTACCACAGTGGAACCAAAACACCAAGTGCAAAATTTCAGCCAAATCAGATAATAATTGCGCCCTCTAGAGGTTCAAGAAGTCAAGACCCAAGATCAGTTTATATGGCAGCTATATCAGGTTATGAACAATCCCAAAAAAAAAATTTCAAGCGTCTAGCTTTACTCCTTCGAAAGTTAGCATGCTTGCGACAGATGGACGGACATGGCTAGATCGACTTAAATGTCATGACGATCAAGAATATATATACTTTATAGGGTCTTAGATGCACATTTCGAGGTGTTACAAACGGAATGGCGAAATTTATATACCCTCATCCCATGGTGGAGGGTATAAAAATCAATTTGTTTGATTGTTTGTCTGTTTATTTGATCGTCCGTATAGACTCAAAAACGGCTGAACCGATACCTCGAAATTTTCACACATTGTGAGGTTGGTGTGGAAGGAAACATAGGCTATATATTTTTTTTGATATCGGAAGGGGGGCGGACCCTCCCCCTTACCCCAAAAGTACTATCCAAAAATAAAAGTGTACCGATCGGTACAATATGAGACTAAAATGAAAGGAGTAGAGTACGCGCTTCAAATTAAAAATTGGGTTCAAGCAACTAGGGGCCGCCCCAAACCCATAACCCTCGATAATAGGTTTATTGGACGATGATGACAATATGGGACTTAAATGAAAGGCATGCGGGAGTAGATCGCGGATATTAGCAGGAGGGAGGAACAGGTTTTATAATTTGTTGATATCGTAAGGGGGCGGGCCCTCCCCCGTAGACCGATAATGACAATATGGGTATCGAATGAAAGGTATTGAAGAGTAGAATGCGAATATGGTATTTAAAATTGGGTCCAAGTACCCAGGAAGTCGCTCTAAGCCCAAAACTCCTCCAAGCAGACAAATTGAACGTTCACATCAATATGGGACCCAAATGAAAGGTATTCGGAAGTGGATTACGAATCTGGTATACAAAATCAGATTGAAGTATAGGTGGGTCACACCAATCCCTCGAAAACGCCCCAAATGGGCACATTAACCAATTATGACTATATGGGACTCGGTTTGTGTGTTTGTTTCGTAGACTCAAAAGTGGCAGAACCGATTTTCTTAAAATGGAAGGAAACATAGGCTATATACTTTTTTGATATCGAACGGAAACGGACACTCCTCCCCCATACGCCAAGAACACCACCCAAAATCAAAAGTTGGCCGATAGGCCCAAAATGGGTATCAAATGAAAAGTATTAGAGACTTGAAAACGAATAACGCATTAAAATTTTGGGTCCCAGTACCCAGCGGGCCGCCCCAACCCCAAAACTCATCTAAACAGATATATTCGACGTTCATGTTAATATGGAAGTCAAATGAAAAGTATTTGGCAGAAGATTACAAACATGGCATACGATTATAAACTTAGGTCTCACCCCCAAATGGACACATCAGCCGACCATGGCTATATGGGACTCAAATGAAAGCTATTTAAGAGTAGAAAACGAGTCTGATATCTAACTTTAGAGCCAAGTGTTTGGGGAAACGCCCTAAAGTACCCTCTAAACTGAACTTCATTTCCGACTATGGCAATATGGAGCTCAAATCAACGGTGGCCTTTTGCAGGGCAAAGTGCTGGTGGAGGCCCCATCCCCAAAACAGCCTTCAACGGTTCACGTTTACCGATCATAGCAATATGGGGCTCAAACTAAAGGGATTTGTGAGTGAAGCACAAAATTAATATCGATATTTGAGTTTAAATGTCTGAGGTGCCATCCCTCTCCTTTGAGTACTTCTCATTACCCTAATTTTCAGAAAAAAAAGTTATCGGAGATTGGTAATGCCATACGTTTGCATTTTTTTGCACTCTTACAGTCACCTTAAACAAAACATGGCTTCTATTGTTGGGGTCGGGTACTTGGGGGGCCACCCCAAACCATGGCAAATGGATATATAGACCAATCACGGCAATATAGGTCTCAAACGAAAAATGCTTGAGAGAAAAAACGAGTTTTATATCCAATTTAAGAGCCATGTGTTTGTTGGTTGTCCCATACCTTCCTAATCGGATATATTTACCTATCATTGCAATATGAGACTATAGCAATGCAATTACAAAAGCCATTTGGGAGTAGAGTACAAAATTGATTCGCATTTCTAGGACAAAGATCCTGGGATCCACCCCACCCTTAAAGAGACTTTATTTACCGATTATGCCAATATGAGGCTCATAAAAAATGCATTTGAAATGGAGCACCAAGCTTATATTTACTCTAAGGGCCAAGTGACAGGGTGGCCACCCCACCACCGAATTACCCCTTAAACAGGAAATATTTACCAAAGTGGTTATATGTTTTTATAGCCAAGTCCGAATGGCATGCCACAGTGCGACACCTCATTGGGGAGCATTAACATGACCATGCAAGGCTTGGTACCTAGAAAATTTCGGCTGCTTTAAGAAAGGATAACCACCGCTTTAAATTTTTTGAATGTTCTCGCCAGGATTCGAACGTAGGCGTTCAGCGTTATAGGTGGACAAGGGCTACAATGGCAGGAATTCGATATCCACATTCAGGGCGAAGTGTCCCCACCCTAAAAAGACATAAGAGAGACAAAGAAGACGCAGCGGAGCTGACCATGTTCGGCTTGTTTCTTATTGGGTAGCGTTTTTAAAACGAATCATAACTGGAGATGACAAATGGATTGTTTACAACAACGTTAGTCAAAAACGATCATGGTCCAAGCATGGTGAACCAGCTCAAACCACTTCAAAGGCTGATATCCACCAAAAGAAGGTTATGGTGTCTGTTTGGTGGGATTGGAAGGGTGTGGTATATTTTGAGCTGCTTCCAAGGAACCAAACGATTAATTCGGATGTTTACTGTCAACAATTGGACAAATTGAATACAGCCATCAAGGAGAAGCGACCAGAATTGGTCAATCGTAAAGGTGTCATATTCCACCAGGACAAAGCTAGACCGCACACATCTTTGGTCACTCGCCAAAAACTGAGTGAGCTTGGCTGGGAACTTTTGATGCATCCACCATATAGCGCTGACCTTGCACCATCAGACTACCATTTATTTCGATCTTTGCAGAACTCCTTAAATGGTAAAACTTTCGGCAATGATGAGGCTGTAAAATCGCACTTGGTTCAGTTTTTTGCAGATAATGGCCAGAAGTTCTATGAGCGTGGAATACTAAATTTTCCAGGAAGATGGCAAAAGGTTATCGAACAAAATGGCAATTATGTATTTGATTAAAGTTCATTCTAAGTTTTATTAAAAATGCATTTACTTTCTTTTAAAAAATCCGCAATTACTTTTTGGGCAACCCAATATATTTTATATATATATCGGTTGTATACATAGCAACACCTCCAAGGAACTGGTTGCAATAGTACTCATAGCCCCACTTTTCAAACTCAAAGCCACCCTATTTACCAAGTCCAGGTCCCGCACACTGGACGAATACTCAGTCACAGTCTTTTAAGTTCACTTAATATCTATACCCCCCTAAACTGCATACCCTTTGGACTTTTAATGTATTTTTAGTTTTTTTTTTTGTTTCTTTTGAAGACGAAGACATACTAATTCAATTTTCATGTTTTCTCTATTCTCCTTTTCAGATTTGTGACAGCCTCAACTCAACGGTAAGTGCTTCCTACCTTCCTTCCTTTCTCGATTCTCGAATGGTCTATGCCAAGTCCCCACTTTGTCATTGGGAAATCTTCAAATGTCATCGATGTAAAAAGAAATCATAAATTTTATTTTTCCCCTAAGAATTCAAACAAAATCCAAATATTTTTCACAATTTCTCTTACGTTTGATTTATCTTTTCATAACTAAGGAATATATTGACACTTGAAGTTTTTGTGGGTCAAACGCAAGAAACTGATGGAGAGATGTGAGAGGGAGGGGCAGCAAATATAGCTAAATAGCCACACACACACACACATACACTCACAAAGCCAAAGAGGTATTAGTGAGCAAATGTCGAATAAAGGATATAAAATATCAAATGTTTATGACAACTTACATAAATTTGCTCTAAGAGATATACCAAACCAAATGGATATTCTATTTAGGGGTGAAAAAAAAAGCTTAAAAACATCTTCTCCCTGTTTGATTTATTCATAGATAGCAATGAAGTGTGACAGTTGTGTTTTAGTCTTATCTTAAAAACTTATCGAACAACAAATTTATTTAATTTTAAAATTGTCGACATGCAGTAATTTATCAGTCAAAAAACTGTCTTCATATTTGACATATTTTGGAATCGGACATGTGGCTTGGTCAGGGCAATATGGGATGTTGGGGTCACTCAGCAACTTTCCTTGGGTGTTCCACAAAAATCCCGTGCAATGATTTGGACGACCGGTCTCGCAGGTGGCCGACATTAAGAACTTCCCTTCTCTGTCCTTGGTTTCGGCTGCCAGGCAGTCGCCTATGGGCAAACAATTGGCACTTTGCGACAACAAAACAAACGTCAGCACACAGCCCTTGAGGCGTAGGAAAAGATTCAACACTGGATCAGAAATGATGATTGGCAGCTGGTGTACCATCAGGTAATTTTGATTTGAAAACTCTGGTTGATTTGCGGATTATAAAAGGTGTTTTATTTCAAAGTCAGTCTTTCTCTTTTGTGTTCCTAAAGTTTTTACGCAGCCCTCTAGCTGTTCCTACGAAATTCTCCCCGTTGAATACATCCGCAGCGGGCATCCTCTTCTGTAGACAAAACGAGAGAAAGCGGTAAAGAAGGTAGGGGCAGCGAGGTCGCTCGCAGGCTCCAAATGAATTGCCTTAGTATCGAAGCAGACCTTGATTGTAAGGGCGGCTGCGCTGGACTCCACTTACCTAGAAACGAACGGTCAACTGGGGTTTTTAAAGGAAACACCTGGTTTGACTGTTGAGGACAAGACATGGTGGAACTCAGATCTGGTTGGTCAAAGAAACGGCTGCCGAAAACTCTTCAACAGGGCGAAAGCCCCATAGGCAACACACGACTGGGACGTCTATCAGACTGAGCTAAGAAGCAATCTGAAACAGGCTCAGAACATGTCCAGGGCGGCCGCCGGCAAGAGGCGTCCAAACCACCTAGGGCCTTGAAATTTTGCACATGATCTCGATAACTTCTCAGCTCTATCCATTTCTAAAGAGTTATCTCAACTGGCGTAAGTTTGACTTGTTTTTTTTTTTTCAATTCTATTCCACTGTGCGATGAGACGAAGTAGGTTATATCTCTCGTACGTGGAAATTTGCCCGAGTCGTGATCCTTCTGAAATCGTCCGATCGATTGAGAAGCAATCGAAGGACCGCATTGGGCCATCAGTCTCCTCCCCGTGATTGCAAAAGTATGAGAGAGGATAGGTAAGGTTAGAATTAAGAGGCAGTCTACCATCAGACTTAGACGTTTTCGTCCATTGTGATACCAGAGGAACAGAAAAAGGAAGATGCCTTCTAGTTCCTATCGTTGAACCATCCAGATCGCTTTAAATAGCCCAATAACTTGTGAATGTTCACATCCGCTAAATCAGACAAAGTCTCAAAGAAATGAGAACCTAAAGTCGAACTCCTTCTGACTGCTAGTGCGGGACACACACACAGAAGGTGTTCTATAGTCTCTTCTTCTTCGATGCGCTCACAGCTTTTGCGAAAGTCGTTACTGGCAAACTTCAGTTTGTCAGCAGTTTTTCCGATTAAGCAGTGACCTGCCCTGAAGACGTCTGTTCTAGCCAATGACAACAAAGCGATAGACCTCTGCAAGTCTAGATTAGGGCACACAGTTTTGGAATGCTCACAGCCCCCTCTTTGTGACCATCTATCATTCGTAATCCTTTGGACCTGGTCCTGAAAACTTTGCTTACATGTTGCTAGAGGCATACCCACAGATTCTAGTTTCGCTGGAATGGTAGTTCCTAGTCTCGCAATCTCGTCTCCTTTAGAATTCCCGAGGATATCTCTGTGGCCCGTCACCCAAAACAGGTGAATTTTGAACTGTTCAGCCATTTTGTGGAGAGATCTGCGATAGTTGAGGGCGGTTTTTGTGTTCAGAAATACGTTCTCCAGGGATTTAATGGCTGCCTGGCTGTCTGAGAAGATATTTATGCCCATTGTCATAATGCCATTATATCATAGCCATTCCACCACTTCCTTAATTGCAAGGATCTCTGCTTGATACACACTGCAGTGGTCCGGTAACCTTTTCGATATGACCAGTTCTACATCTTTAGAGTACACACCAAAGCCCACCTGGTCGTTTAGTTTGGAACCATCCGTATAGAAGTCTATGTAACTTCTGTTACCAGGGATATCGTAGCTCCAATAGATTCTATCTGGAATGGTGGTATAGTACTTTTTATCAAAAAGCGGCTTAGGTTGGGTGTAATCAACACTGTCTGGATCATCGGATATTGTATCAAGGATAACACAGTGTCCGTAGCCGCCACAAGAGAAAGCTCCCCTAACCTCACGGCAGTGGTCGCAGCAATTTGTTTAGCCGCATATCCAGAGGCATGTAGCATTAAATTCAGTGCATCAGATGGTGTCGTCCTCTGTGCGGCTGTGATGCCCGAACAAGCCATCCTTTGGATCTGGTTGAGTACTAAACATTAGGTGGACCTTTTAAGCATCGTCCACCAGACCACAACACCATATAGCATTATATGTCTGACAACTGTAGTATATACCCAATGCATGACGCGCGCTCTAAACGCCCCCAACTTTCGCCAATGGCCCTCTTACAGGTGTATGGGGCAACAGTTGACTTTCTTGCCCTTTGCAAAATGTTGGATTTGAAGTTCCATTTCCTCTCCAACAAAACACCCAGGTATTTTGCGCTTTCTGTAAATGGAACATTCTCTCCTCCTAAGGAGACACATTTCCTCTCCAGCAAAACACCCAGGTATTTTGCGCTTTCTGTAAATGGAACATTCTCCTCCTAGGGAGACAGGTGCCACTGTAGACAACTTGTATCTCCTGCTGAAGATAACTACTTCTGCCTTGCATGTATTTATACCTACACCACTTTCGGTAGCTCACTTCGCTGTTGCACGCAGAGCTTCCTGAAGTATATCTCATAGAGTGATGGGAAACTTTCCCCTAACCGTAATTGCGACGTCATCAGCATACGCGACCACTTTTACACCTTTTTCTTCTAGAGACAATAACATACTGTTAATGGCTATATTACAAAGACAGTGCACCTCCTTGAGGTGTTCTCTGTTGACCCATCCTGTTCGATCCACAGATCCCTAGCCTGCCGTAATGCAATTTTTAGTAAGTTATTAATTAGAGAGGATAATGGTAATAAGATTTGGGAAGGTCTACGATGAGAGTACTTCTCCGTAGTTTACTCACGAGATTAGGTGAAATAGCTTGTTGGGAACTTTCTCTCCGATGTAGTAACTTCTGTAATTGAAGAACATGCGTGGTTGGTGCTAGCGACGATACGTTATGAAAGGATATTGGGCGCGGCTGTCTTCAGAGGCAGCCTTTAGACCTTATGATGGATCATCTGTTGAGACGCCTTGTGGATGATCTGCTCATCCTGGTTGAAGGAGCTTTCAGACTTGGCTGGAAACATGGGGTTAGCTGACCATGGGCATTGTGCTCGAACGGGGCGATCGTGTTGATGTTGACGTTGTGGAGGACGAAACCGTGACATTGTTGCTCAAGGGCATCTTGCCGCGGCATCGCCCAACCACAATTCGATTTGGTGGAACTAGCCTTACAAATATCTGGGAGTGACTGTTTCAGAAAGTATGCGTTACCTGCTCCATTTGGATCGGGTTAAGGAGAAGCTGACTGGAGTAGCCGGAATGGTTAAGCATGGTTTGGGGTCTAAGTCGCTTTTTTTTCAAATATGACGTCTACTTGTTATGGAGCGTCTGTGTAGCATCGAATTGCAGCGACTATCCTTGAGCTAAAGAAGATCCTCTTGTCGGAGGGTGATAATGCCGGCTTGCTTGCCTGTGTGTAAGACTGTTTCGACAGATACAGGCATTGTTTGATTGATTCAATTAATTTTTTAATTGAATGTGAAAGGATTTTCAATCACAATTGTGAATGAAATTTCTTTTAATTTTCAATTAAAACATTTATTAAATCAATCATTTTTTTATTTGAATCGAACATCTTTGAATTACACATTAGTATTAGGCCCCATGCCCCTTCTTTTATAATATCTGCAATGTACTTCAGCAACATTTAACATATCGCCCCTACGATATAACTGGCCCCGACGTCCCACATTTATAAATATATAGCAATCCCATGGCAATCCCGATTCAACCAACCGGATTGCAAAAATGGAACTTCGAAAAATTTCAATAATTTTTTTGAGGATTAATTAAAAAATTAATTGAAAAATTAATTGAAAATTTCAACATTTTCAATCAAAAAAAAATTTTCATACTTCTTTAAATGCGGTGGTTGGTATAATCATTTTCGGGATTGAATCAGTTTCAATTAAAAAATTAATTGGATCTATTAATTTCGTGGTTAAAACAGATTTTTATTTTATTCTGCGTACAGAGTGAGAATGGGAATTCCATTTCTTCTGACCTAACAGATGGGGATATTAGGCCGCTCAAGGCGCCTTTTTTTGTTGCGTCTTGATGCTGGGTAGAAAACCAGATGGACTTACAGTGACAATAATCGGGTGAATCAAGAATTTATTGCTGATAAGAAGTTCGTACGGCACAGCCTGTACTTTGTCTCCTACATTAGCCTGAAATTCACACTGATGGGACATGGGTCCTTTAATGCTTTTCTGCATCCGAAGAACTTGTCCGCGGCTGATTTGTGCTACTATTGGTGACCTGGGGACTGGAGGTATATACTGACAGAATGCCCGTACTTCACAGACATAGAGATTTAGGCGCAATGGGGATTAGAGAGCAGTGTGCGATTTTAGTAGGTCCCTTGAAGACGAGACGACTGTTGCAAGGTCGGCCACCATTTCGCGTGAATTATTTAGTAGTAGATGAACACGTCTTAGTGGAAGCATGAATACACGCTAGATATCCATAATGAGGTGTTGCTGTACTGATGTGACCGACATGTGACTAGGCAAATTGCTGCGACCCCTGCCATGAGGTTAAGGGAGCTTTCTCTTGTGGCGGCTATGGACACTGTGTTATCCTTGATACAATATCCGATGTTCCCGGCAGTGTGGAATACACTCTTCCTGAGCCGCTTTATGATAAAAAGTACTGTTCCACTATTACGATATCCCTGGTAAAAAATTGCAAATTTTGCCCATGAACATTCCACTAAGGAACAGGGGCAAACTTCTCACATATCAATGAGTGCAGTCCGATTCAAAGTTTAAGCTCAATGATATGGGGCCTCCTTTTCACAGCCGAGTCCGAACGGCGAGCCGCAGTGCGACACCTCTTTGGAGAGAAGTTTTACATGGCATAGTACCTCACAAATGTCGCCAGCATTAGGAGGAGAAAACCACCGCTGAAAAAATCTTTTCGGATGGTCTCGCCAGGATTCGAACCCAGGCGTTCAGCGTCATAGGCGGACATGCTAACCTCTGCGCTACGGTGGCCTTCACGATATTCCTGGTAATGGAAGTTACATAGTCTTCTATACGAATGGTTCCACACTAGACCACCAAGTGGACTTAAGGGTGTACTCTAAAGATCTCAAAACTGGTCACATGGAAAAGGTTACCCGACCACTGCAGTGTGTATCCAGCGGAGATCTTTGGAATTAAGGAAGTATTGGAATGGCTTAGATGTAATGTCATAACGACGATAACAGCCACTAAATCCCTGGAGACCATATTTCTGAATTCAAAAACCACCCTCGATTGTCTCAACGAGAGATTTGGCTGCCCGGCCCCGGAGATATCCCAGGGAACTGTAAAACAGAGGAGCTTGTCAGACTAGGAACTTCCTTACACATTCTAGTGAAGCTGGCATCTGTGTAAACTAAATTTTCAGGATCAAAACCGATGGGCAACATATTGGGTTGCCCAAAAAGTAATTGCGGATTTTTTAAAAGAAAGTAAATGCATTTTTAATAAATTTTAGAATGAACTTTGATCAAATATACTTTTTTTACACTTTTGTTCTAAAGCAAGCTAAAAGTAACAGCTGATAACTGACAGAAAAAAGAATGCAATCACAAGCTGTGAAAAAATTTGTCAACGCCGACTATAACAAAAATCCGCAATTACTTTTTGGGCAACTCAATATAACATATAGCTACAAAGTGGGGCCTGTGAACACTTCAAAACTATATGAGCCGGTCTAGACTTGAAGAGGACTAACGCCTTGCTGTCGCTAGCTGGAAAAGATGTCTCAGTTCTTGTGTCCGACAAGAAAGCATGCTGGCAAATTGAAAATAGGAAATAACGAATTTTGCAGAATCTGTGACGACGTCGAAGAAGAGGAGACTTTGTATATGCATCCCGCTCTGGCAGTCAAAATGAGTTTCATTTTAGGTTCTTATTTCTTTGAGAATTAGCAGAAGGCCCACGCCTTCGCAAGTTGTGGGGCTCTTTAAAGTAATCTTAGTGGTCCTACGGTAGGAACTTGGAGGCATCTACCTTCTTCCCGTCCTGTGGTATCACAATGGTCGAAAAGGTCTAAGTGAGTCTGATGGCAGACTGCTACTTAAATCTTACCCTACTTATGACATGATTATCTATGTGCTCCTAAAATGATTCTAGTATTCCACCTTGTTTATGTGTGTGTTCGGATTTTTTGTTTGTGTGGCCAAGTTTGTGTTTATCGTACTCCCGGAATCACCGTAAAATCTTCATTTCCGTTCAAAGGCCACAAAGTTACTGTAGCATTGCAGCTTGTGAATTTTTTGGGGAAAAGGGGTTATCCGATTCCCTTTTCTTTTTACTTATGCAAGACAAAATTTCTTTAACTGAAGAAGTTGTGGTACGAAGACATTGTCATAACTCTATGGTAGTAATTTCCCCTATTTAAAGCCACATATTTCATAACAAATTTCAATATTAGCCAAATTTTTGTGGGTGAAATTTTTGTTTTCATTTTCTTCCGATTCCTATTCCTCCTTTGCCTTTTCTCACATTCATCGCATTTGCTAAAAGTTAAGCATAAGACGTTTTATTGTTTTCAACTTTACATTATAATCAAATCAGTTATGAATGTTCGAATACAGGTTTCAATGGTTGGCTAAGGCGGTTGTTCTACTTTTGAATTTGAATGTCTGGTAAGATTTCGTCCCTATCTGTCTGTTGGTGCCTCCTTTTCTCTTTCTTTGGTACAACATAAGGCCTGTCCTACTTGGCCAATACACTACATCAGCTGTAGCAGCAGCAAAAATTTTTGCGGAGATTTGTTTTTTTTTTCGATTGTCGTTGGCTTCTGCTTGAACTGCTCTTGAACTCAATTTTTCACAACGTTTTGTGAATGAGGAATTGTTTTTGGGGCTCTTGCTATACCTTTTCTTGTTGAAGTCTTTTGGAAATAATTCCTTATTTGCCTGGCTGGCTGGCTGGCTAGCTGACTGGTAGACTGGCTCGTTGGCCGATTTAAAGCTTTGCTCTTGTTATTGAAAAAATAAAAAACAAAAAATGGCTTTGGCTTGTACTTCTTTGGGTTGCTGGGATGTTATTGCCTTGTGGTATTTTTCATTTTGGCCATTAGCAAGTGTGGCAATTCTTTTCTTTTGACCTGTCTTGTTTTGGCTGTTTGCGATTTGTTATTTGGCGATTGTTTTCTGGGGTCTGTGTTGCGTTTTTTTTTTTTTCGTTCAACATAGGGAGAGAGGGCCTGTCGCTGACGCCTTTCTTCTTCGTCTTGCTTCTACTTCTTGCTAAAATTGCCCTGTCTTACGTTTGCTTTGCTAGTGTGGCGTCGGCAATTAACTTTTTTTGATTTGTATTTTTTTTTTTTCCTTTTTCTTAACAGCCAATGATTGATGATTTTTTAAAAGCATAAACCAACATCATTTGCACTGATTTTGTTGCTTTTTTAAAAAAACGAACGAATTTTATTTTTATGATGCTATTTTTAAGGTTCTTCTTCTCCCAATTTTCTGTGTTAAGTTATTTGGACCCATTTAAATTCCTGTTCGTTTTTTGTGGGTTTTTTGGCATTTTTGTTTGGGGGGAAATGCAAATTATGCGAAAAATAATTGAGTGTATTGTTTTTTCTCTATACATGTATTTTTGTTGTTTTTTTTTTTTTGGTAATAGTAACTAATCATATTTTGTGGAGATTTTTGTTTTGGTTTCTACTGTCTGTCAGAAAATTAATTTTCTTTGGCCAAGATTAGCCCTGCTGAGGGGAAGCGATTATTCATACATGAGCTAGGGAAAATATGTGAAAATGATTTATTTGTCATTATGTTGTACATATGAAGGGACACAGAAAAAAATTAAATGCTTAGCAGATTTTTAAGACAATCAAGTACATATTATAAACCAGTAAGGAGAGGCAAAAGACGGGCAGCACTATATAATACCCTACACCCTAATTATGAATTCGCGCAATATATATGTATTTGAGAGCTATCTCTAAATCTGCACTGGTGCTATATTCAAATCTGAACCCATTTTGATGAAATCTTGCAGATATGTTAAGATCGGAAACAAAATGGTCCATGATAAATTTTGTGCAGATCGGTTGAAAATTGAAGCTACTACGGCCATTTAAGGGCAAATCAGGCGATATATATATATGGGAGATATATCCAAATCTGAACCGATTTTGATGAAATCTTGCAGATATGTTAAGATCGGAAACAAAATGGTCCATGCCAAATTTTGTGCAGATCGGTTGAAAATTGAAGCTACTACGGCCATTTAAGGGCAAATCGGGCGATACATATATATGGGAGATATATCCAAATCTGAACCGATTTTGATGAAATCTTGCAGATATGTTAAGATCGGAAACAAAATAATCCATGCCAAATTTTGTGCAGATCGGTTGAAAATTTAAGCTACTACGTCCATTTAAGTGCAAATCGGGCGATACATGTACATGGGAGCTATATCTAAATCTGAACCGATTTTGATAAGATCTTGCTGATATGTTGAGATCAGAAACAAAATAACCTGTACCAAATTTTGTGCAGATCGGTTGGAAATTTGAGCTACTACGGCCATTAAAGTGCAAATCGTGCAATACATATATATGGGGGCTATATCTAAATCTGAACCGATTTTGATAAAATCTTGCAGATATGGTAAGATCGGAAACAAAATAGTACGTTCCAAATTTTGTGCAGATCAGTCAAAAATTGTAGTTTCTACGGTCATTTAAGTGCAAATCGGGTGATACATATACATGGGAGCTATATCTAAATCTGAACCGATTTTTATCAAAATCAATAGCGTTCGTCCTTGACATGTGCAAAAAAGTGACATGCGCACAATTTCGTGATGATTGGACAACAAATACAACCTGTACCTTGATTACAGGTACAGAAAATGATTCTGAGTCGGCGGGTATTCTTATCAATGGGTCTAGCTCTTCTCCTTCTTAGCGTTGCATGTTTATATGGGAGCTGTATCAAGCTATTGATTCAGACCATATTACCCACGTATGTTGAAGGTCATGAGAGAAGCCGTTGTAGAAAATTTCTGCCAAATCGGATGAAAATTGCGCCCTCTAGAGGCTCAAGAAGTCAAGATCCCAGATCGGTTTGTATGGCAGCTATATCAGTTTCTATACCCACTTACGCCATACTTAGCACAGTTATTGCAAGTCATAACAAAACACCTCATGCAAAATTTCAGCCAAATCGGATGAGAATTGTGCGCTCAAGAAGTCAAGATCCAAGATCGGTTCATATGACAGTTATATCAGATTATGAACCGCTTTGAATCATAATTAGCGCAATTGTTAGAAGTGATACCAAAACACTACGTGCAAAATTTCAGTTAAATCGGATTAAAATTTCACCTCTTTAGAGGCTCAAGAAGTCAAGACCCAAGATCGGTTTATATGGCAGCTATATCAAAACATCGACCGGTTTGAAACATATTTAGCGCAGTTATTGGAAGTGATACCAAAACACCACGAGCAAAATTTCAGTCAAATCGGATATGAATTGCGCCCTCTAGAGGTTCAAGAAGTCAAGACCCAAGATCGGTTTATATGGCAGCTATATCAGGTTACGAACCGATTTGATCTATACTTAACACAGTTATTGAAAGTCATAACAAAACAGCTCATGCTAAATTTCAGTCAAATCGGGCGAGAATTGCGCCCTCTAGAGGCTCAAGAAGTCAAGACCCAAGATCGGTTTATATGGCAGCTATATCAAGACATGGACCGATTTGGCCCATTTACAATACAAACCGTCCTACACTAATAAGAAGTATTTGTGCAAAATTTCAAGCGGCTCCTTCGAAAGTTAGCGTGCTTTCGAGAGACGGACGGACATGGCTACATCGACTTAAAATGACATGACGATCATGAATATATATACTTTATGGGGTCTCAGACGCATATTTCGAGGTGTTACAAACAGAGTGACGAAATTAGTGTACCCCCATCCTATGGTGGAGGGTATAAAAATAAAACTTTTTTATACCCACCACCATAGAATGGGGGTCATTCCGTTTGTAACACCTCGAAATATGCGCCTAAGACCCCATAAAGTATATATAGATTCATGTTCGTCTCGACGTTCTAAGTCCATCTAGCCATGTCCGTCCGTCGGTCTATCGAAATCACGATAGAAGTCGAGCGCGTAAAGCTAGCCGCTTGAAATTTCGCACAGATACTCAACATTAATGTAGGTCATTGGAGTTGGTAAATGGGTCATATCGGTTCGGATTTAGATACAGCTCCCATATAAACCGATCTCCCGATTTGGCTCCTTGAGCCCCTGGAAGCCGCAATTTTCATCCGATTTGGCTGAAATATTACATGTGGTGTTCTGTTATGACTTTCAACAACTGTGCCATGTACGGTCCGAATCAGTCTAAAACGTGATATAGCTCCCATATAAACCGATCTGCCGATTTGACTTTTTAAGCCACTGGAAACCGCAGTTTTAGTCCGAATTGGCACATATTGATCCGATATGATTTCCAACATTTGTGCTAAGTACGGTCGGAATCGGTATATAACCTGATACAGCTCCCATATAAACTGGTCTCCCTATGTGACTTCTTGAGCCCTTAAAGGCCGCAATTTTTCTTCGATTGGGCAGAAATTTAGCACATAGTGCTCTGTTATGGCTTCCAAGAATTGTGCCTACGGTACGGTCCAAATAGGTCTATAACCTGTTATAGCTTCCATATAAACCGATCTCCCGATTTGGCTTCTTGATCCCGAAATTTTCATCCGATTTGGCTGAGATTTTACATGTGGTGTTCTGTTATGACTTTCAACAACTGTGCCATGTACAGTCCGAATCGGTCTATAACCTGTTATAGCTCCCATATAACCGACCTCTCGATTTAACTTCTTGAGCCCTTACAGGCCGAAATTTTCGTCCGATTTGGCTGAAATTTTACATGTGGTGTTCCGTTATGACTTCCAACAACTGTGCCTAGTACGGTCTAAAACCTGATATAGCTCCCAGAACCCACGTGAAGGGAATATATACCAATTGGAACAATATGAGGGTCAAATGAAAGGTATTTAAGAGCAGAGTACGAACTTGGTATACAAATTTCGGGGGGTCCCGCACCCCCCAAAAATCCCGCCAACAGTACACTTACATCGCTTTGGGCAATATGGGTATCAAATGAAAAGTTTTTAAAAGCAGAGTACAAATCTGACATAAAAATGTTTTCCTTGGTGTCTGAGGGATCTCCCCACCCCAGCAAGGCATATTTACTAATTGGGACGATATGGGTATCAAATGAAAATTATTTTAAAGTGAAGTAAGAATCTGATATAAAAATTCATTTCTTCGTGTCAGAGGTGTTTCTCTTTCCCCCAAAACCAATAAAAGGTAGTTGGAAGTTGAATACACCTCTGTTACAAGAATTTGATCCAAGATGTCTACGGGATCTGCCCAACATTAAAATCCTCATAAATCGGTCTTGAATGTCCAACGTCACAAAATGGGTATCAAATAAAAGTTCTTTGGGGCTTGACAACGAATCTGGTGTACACATTTGTCAGAGTCTGGGACTGGCATAATATGTGAATTAAAAGAAAGGTCTATGACAGTAGAGTTAGAATCTTATTCAATTATCTAGGTCACGTCCTGCCGTTCAGTAGGACATGTTGATCGCGACAATAAAGAACTCAAATAAATTGTCTTTTGGGTCTTAGCGTGAGGTGGAGGGTCATTCCCCCTCACCTCCTAATAAAAAGAACACCAAACTGTCATGTAGCACGACCGAGCATATATTGTACTTAAATAAAAGGACGCGTGCAATACCCCTCCCCCCATCCTACCCAAACAAAAAGGAATTAAAAATAATATATGAAGGCCGATCAGTATAGAATAGGACAGCAATAAAAAGGGTTTGGTAGTAGAGTACACTCTTTGCCCTCAAATTGAGATAGACACTGGAGAAACTGCTTCTTAAGCCTCTGAGGAGAGGAGCAAATCTTATGCAATTTGGCTGAAATTTTGTACCACGGCTTCCCCCATGACCTTCAATACACTTGTCATATAATCCAATCTACCGATTATACTTCTTAAGCCTCCTATTAACAGCCTCCGAATTGGCTGAAAATTTACACAATGACTTCTACTATGTTCTGGAACATTCAGTTCAATTATGATCCGAATCGGACCATAACTTGATATAGCTCCAATGGCATAGCAATTCTTATCCATTATCCTTTGCTTGCCTTAGAGGAGATATCGGGCAAAGAACTCGACAAATGTCATTCATCGTGGAGGGTATATAAGATTCGGCCCGGCCGAACTAATCACGCTTTTACTTGCAGTAAAAGTCATTAATACTGCGATATCATCATCAGTTTGTCATCTCAATGCCTGATGGTATTCTAACGGCATTAAGCAACGTTATTTAATATGGCTCTACCGAAATGTTCGTGGCTATTTACATACAACATTTTTATTTGCTATGGCCGATGGCTTTCAATGTTTCCATTTGTGGTCTATATTTTGCATGGAGGGTGGTGATTATGGGTCATAGTCGGGATGTTGCAGACACAGACTATCACTCCCACTACCACCACCACTACCAAACTCTCTCGTTCTTTCCCTATTAGTCGCTCTGCTCATCATATTTTAATTAATGATAAATTGCAAAATAAATTGACTTGTGTGTCACTTAATTACAAACAAAAAAGTGGAGCTGTGAGCACACACAGAGGCAATTGTTTAGTTGTTGCGTAACCATGGATGATAAATTACTATTAAATATAACAGCCATAAAGCAGAGCTGTCGTTTGTGTAGCCCAAAAGGCAATGGGCAAAAATCACAGCGAAATTTAAAAAAAAATTATAATTTATCAATAAAATATTTTTGAGAACATTTCAATAGAATTTTTATCTAAATATAAAGAAAATTTTATTGAAATTTAGTTTTTAGGCGAATTTCATAAAAACTTCATAATTGTCTTTCAAATAACTTTCATTGACATTTAAATTATGTTTAATCCAATACTTGATTTGACAATTGCAATCTTACTTATAAAATATAAAAATATCCTTAACATAAGTACAATGTTGTACTTACCCCAAAGACAAATTTCTTATCTTAAAATAAAAATCATTTTTCACCAAAGAATTTTTTTCCTAAAAAGTTGCTGTTTTGGCCACCCACTCGCAGTATCGAGAAAATTGTCACATATGGGCAGTTGAGCACTATGTAGACGGGCCGTAAGCTCGAAATGGGTCTGAATTCTAGAATAGTCCACTGGCTCTACAGAAGGGTGATTAGACCAATACTTACATACGCCTCAATAGTTTGGTGGACTGCTATGGAGAAAAAGGCCAACATATGTACGATACAACAGGTTCAGAGAGCATGTTGTCTTAACATAGGCGGAGCGATGACGACCACGCCCACTAGGGCACTGGAGACTTTCCTATATATCCGACCCATCGACATACAGATTAAATGTAAGGCAGTCACTGCGGCGAAGAGAATTAAGGCGATGGGAGAATGAATTGAGGTTGGGAGCAGCTCATACCATCGCGGTAGAATCGAGGCGACGATAGAAAACCTGGAAGGAAGGGAAGAGGTTTCCAATCGGATACCTGAGTTGAACCTTGAACTCGAGTGCGAGGCACTGCTGCCATCGGCACAGTCTTGGATTGACGAAACCCTAGTATCGCCATCTGGAAGATCATGTTACACGGATGGATCAAACCTGGAGGACAGAGTGGGCCTGGGGGTTTACATTGAGAAGCCAGGGACTGAGATCTGTTTTAGACTGCTTGACCATAATACGGTTCCTGCAGGCGGAGATCCAGGCGATCACGGAATGTGTGAGGTGCTATAGTGCTAACGCGAGGACGTCGAGTGTGAACATCTTTACGGACAGTGAACTGGCCATCAGGGCAATATTAACCAGGAAGGTAAGATTACGAATAGTCTTGAAAACTAAGAAAGAGATGAACGCCTTTTATAAGAATGACACGATCCGCATCGTTTGGGGTTTGGGCCACAACGGAGTAACTGGGAATGAGAAATCTGACGATTTGGCGGTCCTGCAGGTGGGTTCCGGGCGATCACGGAATGCGTTATGTGGTGTGGTGCTAACGCGTGGACGTCGAGTGTGAACATCTTTACCGATAGTAAAATTGCCATAAGGGCAATAACAGCTAGGGGGGTAAGGTCACGAACAGTCTTGCAGTGTAAGAGGGAGATTAACGTCTTCTCTGAGGATGGCAAAATCCGCACCGTTTGGGTCATATGGAGTAAGGGGAAATAAAAGGGAAGACGATTTGGCGGTGAAGGCCAAAGGACTGCCGTCAATAAACTTGGTTAACCTGAAGCCATAACGGAGTAACTGGGAATGAGAAATATGAGGATTTGGCGGTCCTGCAGATGGGGATCCGGGCGATCACGAAATGCGTAAAGTGGTGTGGTGCTAACGCGAGGACGTCGAGTGTAAACATCTTTACCGACAGTAAAATTGCTATAAGGGCAATAACAGCTAGGGGGGTAAGGTCACGAACAGTCTTGCAGTGTAAGGAGGAGATTAACGCCTTCTCTGAGGATGGCAAAATCCGAAAGGGCAGACGATTTTTCGGTGAAGGCCAGAGGACTGCCGTCAATAAACTTAGTGAACCTGAAGCCTTTCGGGTCGACACGATCCGAGTTAAGAGAGTGGGCGATGATTGCGCATGCAACATTGTTGAACAGCGAATCGATCGGTAGGGCGTTGAAAATCCTATGGGGGGGTTCAGATCGTGGGAAGACGAAGCTATTACTAAAAAAAAGCAAGAAGGTGCTCAGTATAGCTATTGGTATCATAACGGGACACATAGGACTACGAGCTCACTTATGTAAAATCCCTGCGGCAAGTGATAGCATGTGTAGAACATGCGGGGAAGATGATGAGACGTTGGAGCATTTCCTTTGCCATTGCCCGGCTTTTGCGTCTAACAGATACCGGCACTAAGGTGGAGACAATACCAGACATGAACCAACTTAGGGAAGTGGTATTGAAAACAATTAAGGATTTGTAAGACGTACGGAATTCCTAACTTAAAAATTTTCTTTTTAGAGGTTACTTTATAGTTTTTATAGCGCACAACAAGCCGTTTACTGGCTTATGTGTATGTCAATAGGGGCAGGGGCGGATTAATATCTGCGGCAACCTAAAATTTTTTTTTTTTCTAACCTAATCTAAAATTTTTTCTTAAGAGAAAGTTTTACTAAACTATTTTTGAGAAAATCTTTCTTAAAAAAAATTTTCAATGAAATTTTATTGAATTATTTCTCTTTGACTTTTGTTTCAATAAACTCAGCGGTAACTCTGTTCTCCAATATCAATGATGCCAATAATGTTGATGGTATTGTTGTTGACTACATTATACGCAAATTGTAATTACAACAACATTACCTATTGGACAGACAATGTCTGTGCATTCATTGATACACTCGAGGCAGAGTTCGGACAACAGTTCGATGATGATAATGATGAGAGTGACTGTGATAACTGCTACTTGTATTTCAATTAAATATGTCCACCTACAAATTCACAAGAAATTAATTTATGTGCTGGTTTGAATGTGTGCGCCGTTGTCGCAAGTGTCGGTGTATTTGTGTATTGCGCATTGTCCTTATGCTGTACATAAATTCCATTGATTATAATAATTATAGACAATTGAGTATTATTGTCAAACGAGCAAAACGAATTGTGATAGAATGTATCTATTATAAGAGGATGAGGAGCGTAAGTATGAGCACGAGCAGGAGTAGAGAAGAGGATATGCTTAGTTGAAATGACTGAAACTTTCCTATTCCCATTCCACCGGAGAATTAAAAAGAAACAAAAAGAATTTTTTAAATTCATCATTTTATCTTTGAGGAAATATTCTGGATGAGGGCATTAAACCAGAGACTTTATTCTGGTATGAGGGAAATCGGGAAAACCCTTGAACTTCGATCTGCAGCCTTAACAATTGGTAAGGACTTTGTTGTGTGAAATGTGATGATTTTGGTTTGAGCTCAAAGTCACACACTGGTATATTTATAAAACTAGAAATGGCAGCTACATAACATTTGTTTCATTGATTGCTTATTATTTTGTTTACAAGCCACCAGAAACATTTGCTTCTGAGTTTATTTGAAAAGGAAATGGGTCTTCCTCATATTCTTCTTAGCGTTGCAAACAAATGTACAAAGTTATAATACCCTGTACCAAAGTGGTGGTGTAGGGTATAACAAACAAGTAAAAAGGCGTTAAACTCGGCCGGGCCGAACTTTGGATACCAACCACCTCGGGTATATGTATACCACTTTTCGTCAAAATCCGGTGAAAAATGCATACCTTATGCCCGATTGCAGGTATATCGTAATATGTGCTAAAAGTTGCTAAAAGTTGTGCATTGACATTTAGAGCACTTTTAGCAACCTCTGGACCGACATACTGTTCTAATCCTTGGCCAATATCTGATGTACCAGGTATAATATAACAACAAGGGATAGAGTGGCACAGAGCACGTCCCCAGTGGAGCATTCAAACGCCAATGCCAAGGGCGAGCAACAGGGTGTACATTGTGACATCGAAAGATTTTTCCTTTTTATGCACAATCTCGTGCATAGCAGTCGGCATCGATTGCTCTTTGTCATGGACATGTCTCTCTCTAAATTAGAGTGCCCAGTATACTCCTCGAGGATTTGAGTAGAAAGGAGGAATGGTTTATAGACCCTTGGTGCTTCATAGTTTGCCTTTGGGTGTGTACACTACCATCGCCTTCTGCCAAGCCTTGAGAGTATATGCGAGGGACGACGAAAATATGGCGACCACATGGGTCGTCAGGTAGTCCACCTCCTCCTATAGTAATTCCAAAATATTCAATTAGGCCCTGACAATTTTTTAAGACTTCCTCTACCATAGTGTAGAGATCCTTGCGAAAGGTAATAAGAACATGAAAAGAACAGTTTTAACAACTCTGACAGCAAAACTCCAAAACTACCCTGACGAACGTTTGAATGTACACCGCCAACCAGAATAGCGTAAACCGCTTGAAGGATAATGGACCATGAATGAACATTCCATTAAGGAACAGGGGATACTTCTCGACTATCAATGAGTGCAATCCGATTAAAATATAAGCCCAATGATAAGGAACCTCCTTTTTTATAACGAGTCCGAACGGCGTGTCACATAGCGTCTAGAGTTGGCAAACTATCGATTATCGCAACATTCGATATTTTCGATAGTTTTTATATTAAATATCGATAGTATCGATACTATCGTTAATTTTCCTTTACCTACATTTCAAATGAAAATGAAAAGTAAAAATCAGGAGATTGATTTATATAGAATGCACAGACCAAATAAAGTCAATTGAAAATCATGAGAAAAATCATTGTACAAAATGTTAGTGTAATCGGATGAAAATTGCGCCCTCTATAGGCGCAATTCAGGCGCAATTCATTCAGCTTCGGATTGTTAAGTTTTGCAAAAAAAATTGCTTTTGCGATAGTATCTATCGGAAAAATATCAATCGATATTCAGTCAAAAAATTAAATATCGATAGTGCCATCGATATTGTGCCAGCTCTAATAGCGACACCACTTGGTGGAGATGTTCTAACATGGTAGTATACCATACAAATGTAGGCAGCATTAGTTAGGGAATAACCACCTCTGAAAATTTTGTTGATGTTAACGCCGGGATTTAAAACTAGGCATTCGGCGTCATAGCCGGGCATATTAACCTCTGCGCCACTGTGGCCTCCGTTGATATGCTTTTTCAAACCTGATGAGACCCGCTAACAAGGTGAGATTTTTTACCTTATTTGCCTGAAAGAGTTCCACCCTTTGAATTAAACTTCAGCAAACAGCGCTCTTCAGCTCTCAATAATGGACATCAAGGTATTCAACAACATATTGAAATCGATTTACAATGATATTTGCTATCCGTATGAAACTAATAATGAGACTCCGCATGAAACTCCGTATGAAACTCCCAAAGAAAATATTGGGTTGCCCAAAAAGTAATTGCGGATTTTTTAAAAGAAAGTAAATGCATTTTTAATGAAACTTAGAATGAACTTTAATCAAATATACTTTTTTTACACTTTTTTATAAAGCAAGCTAAAAGTAACAGCTGATAACTGACAGACAGAAGAAAGAATGCAATTACAGAGTCACAAGCTGTGAAAAAATTAGTCAACGGCGACTATATAAAAAATCCGCAATTACTTTTTGGGCAACCCAATATATATCCGAATGATTTTACACTAAACAAGGTTTGCTCTGCAAACAATTCTTTCAGGCATTCGGAACATTTAGTGGTGTGGGAGGAGTCTTCTCGCAGTTTAAAGGAATATTCGTCACAAATCTTACAAAGTTAACCCTCTATGGACGTGAGCAACATTTAGTGGTGTGAGAGGAGTCTTCTCGCAGTTTAAAGGAATGTTCGTAACAAATCTTACAAAGTAAACCCTCTATGGACGTGAGCGAACTTTTCGGAGAAGTTAGTGCAAGTTCCTTCAAAAACTCGTTACTTTATATTCATACGCGACAAACTTACCACTAAAACACATCTAACGTCTTCAAAAACATACCTATAATGAAAAAGAGAAACATTTTGTTATAAAAGGTTAATTTAAAAATTTTTCAATAATGATTAGGTACATAACATTTTTCTTGAATTAAATTTAGTTAGCCAAATATAAATTTTAGTTTATGTATTTATTATTCATATATTTTTATAAATTTTTTTTTTAATTTTCGTATTTTATTTAAATAATTTTTTTTTTTAATATTTTTCAAGTTCCTTAATTTTTAAATGAAATTATTTTTATAATCCTTATGTTCAAGTTTGTTTTTTTATACAAGATTTATTCTAAAATATTTAATATATTACCATATCTCCTTCAGCCATAATTTAAACAGAACCTTGACTCATAGAAATGTACATCCTAATCTTGAGTTACTCCCTTGCCACCCCATCTATACACCCACTCAAATACTTATCTTTCTACCATCAGAATTTTGCAACATGGAAACATTTGACCAAATATTGATAATAATGACTTCTTTCATGCTTCATCGATTCCAAGTAGGGACTTGAATGGATAGATAGATACTAACCCACCCCACCACCACTATCATGCCCTTAAGAGCATTGTGTGCTGTTGACATTTTGGCACAATCAAAGATGCTTAATTAATGTCGTACTTTTAATAATGGTGCGGTGGAGTATATTGGCAACGTCATGAACATCAGCCGCAAAATAGTCTTCTCTGCAACAACAAAAACATCCTACCACTAGTGAGCCAGCCATACAGTCAGCCCATCATGATAGTTGTTATTATCATCATTAAGATGTGCACACGTTGTACGTCAACTAGTCAAGTCACCAAATAACCATCTTCATGGCCTAACCTCTAACAGCAATGCGGCAGAGGGGTGGCTCTACATGGCACCATCATTAGTAATAGGGTTGCCGATCTGAGAATAGTTCACCTGAAAACTAAGTTAAGATGGAAACTTTTATGATTTAGGTTAGGTTTAGGTGGTAGTCTGCTATCAGACTCGAAGTTTTCTTGCATTGTGGTAACACAAGTCGAGGAAAAGGAAGATGCTTTCTAGTTCCTAACGTTGAACAATCCAGATCGTTTTAAAAAGCCCAACAACTTGCGAATGTTCACATCCGCTTATATGGAAAAGTTCCCAAAGAAATGAGAGCCTTAAGTGAAACTCCTTCTAACACACACAACAAATGTTCTATAGTCTCCTCTTCCTCGACGTTCTTACAGCTTCTGTAAAAGTCGTTACTACTTGTAACCCTCAGTCTGTGAGCCAGTTTTGGATCAGATCAGTTATCACAAACACAATGACTGAGACGACTGTTCCAGCCAGCGACAACTAAGTAATAGACCACTTCAAGACATTACTGAGCCACCTAATTTTGATGAGTTGACATTATCCTCACAAGATTCCTTTTATCTTGCCATGATTCAGGATTCAGAATTTCCACCACTGTTGCGGTTGCCTCGTCTTCTAAGTCCGCCAGAAGTTCATCCTCACAAGATTCGTTCGATCTTGTCATGATGAGTTTTCCTACGCATCCAGGGGCGTTGAGAAAGCAGTGGAACCACTCTTCCTCAGGACATCGGACACTTGCGGTTTGGACGATTCCTCCTTAAATGTTTCACTATCTGCTGCTGTCAAAGTACCTTTTGTTCTAGCCAGCGACAACTAAGCAGTAGACCACTTCAAGACATTACTGAGCCAACTAATTTTGATGAATTGACATCATCTTCACAAGATTCCTTCTATCTTGCCATGATGAGTTTCCTTACGCATACAGGGATAGTTGAGAAAGTAGTGGAACCACTCATCCTCAGGCCACTGGACAATCGCGGGGCGAATGAAGATTCACCCCTTTCGTTCCGTTCTTCCCCGCCGGCGCACACATTGTTACCAATCCAACCGGATAGCCCAAACGGATTATTTGCAGGAGAATTTTTGATCTCCTGCAATCCACTAGAATTGAAAGATGTGGTTGATAATTCCTTAGACAAGTATTCATTAACAACTGCTAGGTCGTCCCCTGACTCCTAAACCCCACCATTTCTATACACCTCCAACTTGTTGAATCAATAGGATGCTACTCTTTCCGACTTGTTACGGTTTGCGATAGAGCTGAAATTTAGTACGAATACTGCATGTCTCCGATGGCCATCAGCCTCATCCAATCTACCAATCTTACAGTCAGTGGTTGAATGATGGGGATTACATACCCTTGGTTTCCCAAGTATGGATTCAGAATCTGAAGAAATTCTTGGTATCCATTCATGTGCCATTGATCGAGAAGGAATATCTTCCTACTTGACTAAATCCAGTGCTGCGCATGGCCAGATCTCACCATTATCCTTTAGGGTGATACGATACATTTCAATTAAACGTCGATCCCCAAAGGCAATTCGTTTGAATAGGGTCCGATACCAGCCTGCATTGTCACAAACTGGAGTAGGCCCAGGCAATTCGGCAAACAAGTCGGAGTATACAAATGACAGTCCTTTGATTATCCCACTATAATTGTTCCTAGGTATGCTGTCCTGTTCTTCTCCCTTGTTGACAACTACCATCATCAGGATGTCCTTAGCGACATTAACAAAGGTTCTCAGACCAAAATACTAATATTCGCCTTAGTTCTTTTGGGCACTTGGTATCCTCCAGGTGACTGCGGAGCCATTTCCGAATCTTTACGTGTAACCTTTGGTGTAGCCTACGCTGCGAATCTCCAAGCCCAATAAAGGGAGCCTATCTCCTTGTCGGTGAAAATTTTAGGGTCATTCGCTATATAATTTTTTGATATCGGAAGGGGGGGCGGACCCTCCCCTTACGACAAAAGTACTACCCACAAATAAAATTTTACCGATCAGGGCAATATGGAACTCAAATGAAAGGTATTCTGGAGTAGATAACGAATTTCTTATAAAAAAATTGGGTCCAAGTAACTGGGGGACCCCCCTACAAGAAAGCCCCCTTAAATAGGTTTATTGGACGAGCATAACAATATGGGACTCTAATGAAAGGTATTCGGTAGTAGCTTACGAAAATGTTCAGGAAGAATGAATAGGCTTTACAAATTGATAATATTGGAAGGGGGCGGACGCTCCCCCGTTACCCCAAAAACGCAACCCAAAATCAAAAGTGGACCGATAAGGACAATATGGGTATCAAATAAAGGGTATTGAAGAGTAGAATACGAATATGGTAAGAAAAATTCAAGATCCAAGTAACCAGGAATTCGCCCTAACCCCAAAACTCTTCCAAGCAGACAAATTAAACGTTCTTATTAATGTGGGGCTCGAATAAAAGGTATTCGGGAGTATATTGCCAATCTGACATACAAAATCAGGTCAATTCCATGGCAGCCGGTTATAAGTACCGGATTGACCCGATGAAGTCCTTCATGGGCAAGTGCTGCCGCCCCAGTGTACATCACGCTGCTACATCAACAACAAGAACAAAATTAGGTCGAAGTATAGGGGGTCATCACACCCTCTAAAACCCCCCCCACAAATGGGTATATTAGCCAATCGCGACTATATAGGACTCGGTTTGTTTGTTTGTTCCGTATAGACTCAAAAACGGCAGAACCGATTTCCTCGAAATTTGCACAAATTGTGTAGGTTGGTCTGTAAAGAAACAAAGGCTTTAAAATTTTTTGATATCGGAATAGGGGTGAAGGGGCGCATCCTCCCCCTAACCCAAAAACACCACCCAAAATCAAAAGTGGACCGATCGGAACACCATGGATATCAAATGAAAGGTATTGAAGAGTAGAATACGAATATGGTTCTAGAATTGGAGTCTAAGTATACAGCGGGCCACTCCAAGCCCAAAACAGCCCCAAACTGGCATATTGGACGTTTATGTCAATATGGGACTCCAATGAAAGGCATTCGGGAGTAGAATAATGTTAGTTGTTCCCAAAAACCCCACATTTTGAGCTTAAATTAAAGGTATTTGGGAGTAGAGCACGAATTTGGTTGCATACAAAAGCAAATTTTGCCCATGAATATTCCACTAGGGTGTAAACTTCTCACATATCAATGAGTGCAGTCCGATTCAAGTTTAAGCTCAATGATGAGGGGCCTCTTTTTCAAAACCAAGCCCGAACGGCATGCCACAATGCGACTCCTCTTTGTAGAGAAGTTTTACATGGCATTGTACCTCAAAAATGTTGCCAGCCAGCATTAGGAGTGGAGAACCACCGCTGAAAATTTTTTCTGATGATCTCGCCAGGATTTGAACCCCGGCGCTCAGCGTCATATGCGGACATGCTTACCTCTGCGCTACGGTGGCCTCCGCATATAAATGTACAAACTTATGATACGCTGTACCACAGTGGTGGTGTAGGGTATAAAAATCCATATTGAAATTCTGAGTTGAATTTTCCATTTGTTTCCTTGGCAACACCGATCAATATGACTACTCGTACCATCATCATCGGCCTCAGTCAGTTAACTCAACTCCAATCCAAACCATTGCTCGCCCTGCCACTCCATTCCATTGATAACTACAGGGTGGCTGATGAAAGCCGCTACCAAAAAAAAATGTAATAACTTTTTTTCTATTTAATAATAATAATTTAATAATTAATTTAATTAATTAATTAATTAATTTAATTAATAATAATTTAATAATTAATTTAATAATTTAATTTAACATGAATAAAAGAAAAATGTATTCCATACACCGAAAAAAAAATGTAGCAATATTCATCATTGTAGCAATATTCATCAGCCACCCTGTATGCCTTCATAATCTGTTCTGTGAGTATCATCACATCATTAACGTTTAACAATAATGAAGGCTCACAATAAATAGTTCGGTTGGTTGGGTTTTATACTGCCTGTCAGAATGTTATTCTCGCCTCTTTCGACGTTTGGTAGGGAAAAATTTTTAATATTGGCAACAAAGTATGACACACCATCTGACAATGAATGGTAAGGGGTCGAAGAGAGGATGAGTATGATGAAGTGGTGTTGCGAAATCGACAACACTTTTATTATGATCACAATTTCATCCATAATCATGACGACGTCGACTTCGACGTCAACAATGATGATGAGTGAATATGAAGTCCATGGCATAAACGATGATATTATTTGAACCAAATATAAATACTTGAGGCATAAATTAACACAGACATAGATATTCTCATATCCTCCCTGCGGTAATATAAAACGCACACAGACACACACACACACACGTTAACGCAAGGCATACAACCGATTAATGAACTTTGAATTAACCAAAAAAACAAAAATATGTTGTTGTGCCCATGTGGCACGCACAGACACTGTCTGGCTTATGGAAAAAGTGAAAATGATTTCACAAATGCACAGTGTCTGGAGAATTATTAAAGAAAATTTTCAAGACCTAATAATTTTAGCGAGGATAGTGGAAAAATTTAGAATTTTAAGAATTGCTTTTTCCGAAAAATGTTTAAGTAATTTAAGGAGAGCAGTTAGTTTTAGGGCGCCCACGTAGCCGAGTTGGTAGCGCGCTTGGATTACCAGTGCAGGGGTCGTGGGTTCGATTCCCACCATAAGCCTTGGTCTGTCGCTTCTGTGGTATCACAAATCGTCTAAGAGAGTCTGTAAAGGAAATTTTGGCAAAATTTTATTTCTGTAGAAAATTTTTTTCTAAAAGAAATTTTGTCTGAATGTTATCATTATTCAAATTTTATGTGAGGTTGGTTTTTTAATTTTTTTTTTTTTAATTCCATGCCGCCCACTGTTCTTCACAACAATGTTTTCTGGTTTGTCTGTTCATTTGCGCATAACCATATTTCTTGGTGTTTTCCTTGTTCTTCTTTTCTCAGTCTGTCCTTTACAGAGTCAACTTTTGCACGGACTTTTCGCATTTAATCATTAATGATGAGTGTTTTAAGTGTCTTTGTTTTTTTGTTGATTTTCTCTGCAGTGAAATGATTTCCGTTTTTTCTCATTTCATAAAATTTCACGATAATTAAATACAGTTGAAAGACATTACTTTTGCAGTCATAATCATATCCTTATGCGGCTCGAATGGCGGGTATTGTTGACTTCATAGAGAGCATTTAGTGCAGAGTTTAAAAAGGCGGGTCTTATATATTTGGGAAAATATGATGGCAGAGCTAAATTTTTTACTAAAAGGACTTTTTAGTTGTTCTAATCTGTAAAAAATTTTAAACAAAATAGACCTTAGAAAAATTTAAAAATATATTTTTGATAAATTTTTCCAGCAAGTCCTTCCATCGGTTATAATATTTTTTGTAATTTACTAGCGAAATCGGGCCCGTTCCGCTGGTCCTTCTTTAACTCTCTAATATCTTTTTAAGCTGGGGACAATTCGCCCTGAATGTGTATATAGCCTATGTCCGCCTATGACGCTGAACGCCTGGGTTCAAATCCTGGCGATATTATCGGACAAAATTTGCCATGCATGGTCATGTAAAAAATTCTTCCCACAGAGGTGTCGCACTGCGGCACGCCATTCGGACTCGGCTATAAAACAAAGTTCCCCAAATACACGATTCTTTAATTGGACATCAAATTAGTTTTTCTTTCTCTCAATCACCTTTTGTTTGAGCTCCCCCGAGTCACCCGACCCCAATAATAGAAACCATGTTCTGTTTTGACTGTGAGAGTGCAAAAAAATTTAGAACGAGTCGCATTTCCAATCTCCGAGATCTGATGTTTTTAAAAATTAGGGTATGGAGAAGTACTTTTTAGGGGAGGGATGGTACCCCAGACATTTCGAATCAAATAATGATATCAAATTCGTGCACCACTCTCAAATGCCTTTAATTTGAGCCCCATTTTCCCATGGTTGGTAAATATGAACTGTTTTGGGGCTGGGGCGGCCCCCTGCACTTTGCCCTGAAAATAGATATCAAATTCGTTCTTTACTCCCAAATACCGTTGATTTGAGCTCCATATTGCCATAATCGGAAATGAAGTACAGTTTAGGGGGTGATGTGTTGGGGGCGTACCCCGAAACACTTGGCTCCAAAATTGGATATCAAATTCGTTTTCTATTCTCAAACACCTTTCATTAGAGTCCCATGTTGTCAAAATGGGTCGATCAACCTATTTGACAGCGCGAAAAGCGCCACCTAGACTTGAACACAAATTTTAATGTCATATTCGTAATCTATTCCCAAATATTTTTCAATTGAGTCCCATATAGCCATGGTCGGCTAATAAGCCCATTAGGGGGTACTTGGGGTGAGACGAACTCCCTTACTTGGACCTAATTTTGTATGCCATATTTGTAATCTCCTGTCGATTATGTCTCATTTGAGGCCCATATTGACATGTACATCGAATACATCTTTTTAGATGAGTTTTCGGGTTGGGTAGGCTCGCTGGGTACTTAAACCCAAATTTTGATCCGATAAATACGATATCAGTTTTCTGGTCTCCAATACCATTCATTTGATACCCATATTGGGCTTATCGGTCCACTTTTAGTTTTGGGGTAAGGGGGAGAGACCGCCCCCATCCGATATCTAAAAATTATATAGCCTATGTTTTAAGTATCTTTTTAGGAAATTAGTTCAGCCGGAACAAATGCCCATTAAAGGCGTTTTTGCAGTGTAGGGTGACCCCCTATCCAACCTCCAATACCTTTCATTTGATACCCATATTGTGCCTATCGGTCCACTTTTAGTTTTGGATGCCTTTGTTGGGGTAAGGGGGAGAGACCGCCCCCATTCGATATCTAAAAATTATATAGCCTATGTTTCTTTCCAGACAAATTTACACAATCTATGCAAATTTTAAGAAAATCAGTTCAAAACAAAAAAAACAGAGTGCCATATGGTCATGATGAGTCATATGCCCATTAAAGGCGTTTTTGGGTGGTAGGGTGACCCTCTATACTTCGATGTGATTTTGTATGCCAGATTCGTAATCTACTACCGAATACCTTTCATTTGAGGCCCATATTGACATGAACATCCAATATGTCAGTTTCGGGGAATTTTGGGGCCCAATAGGTCCAATAGGTACTTAGACCCAAATTTTAATACCATATTTGAATTCTATTTTCCAATACCTTTCATTTGATACCCATACTGTCATTATCGGTCCACTTTTGATTTTGAGTGGTGTTTTTGGGTAACGGGGGAGGGCCCGCCCGAAATCAACAAATTATAAAACCTATTTCTCCTTCCTGACCCTATACGCAATCTACGCCTCATATTGGCATGATCGTCCAAACAAACTATTTTAGGGGGTTTTGGGGTTGGGGCGGCCCCCAGTTACCTGGACCCAATGTTTAATATGAAATTCGTGCTCTGAATACCTTTCATTTGAGTCCCATATTGTCCCGATCGGTCCACTTTTATTGGGTAGTACTTTTGGGGTAAGTGGGAGGGTCCGCCCTCCCTACCGAAATAAACAAATTATATTGCCCATGTTTCCTTCCAGACCAACCTACACAATCTGTGAAAATTTCAAGGTAATCGGTTCAGGCGTTTTTGAGTCTATACGGAACAAACAAACAAAAATTCTATTTAAATTGATTTAATTTTTTTTAATAAAAAAAGTTTTTTATTATCAATCTTTTTTTATTTTTTTAAAAAAAAATTTAATTTTTTTTGAATTTTTTTCTATTTTTCTTTTTAATTTTTTTTTTTTTTAATTTTAAAATTTTTTGTTATTATTATTTTTTGGCTTTACAAATTCATAATCCTTTATAGTTATTATATCTCAACATCTCCCCAGCATTTACTCTGTATTTTACATGAAAAATTCCCCATACTTGTGCTTTTTGCGCTTCCCTCATCTTAAGCGTCCTTTGCTCTCCACCCACCATTTCAGGGTTAAACAAAAGAATTTTGGCAATTATCGTAGGCTTAATTGTCTGTCTGAATCATCATGGACATCTCATCTTGCACTCCATTATGAATGAGAAATCCATTGAAAATTATCTTGAATGAATGATGTCGTCGTCCGAGTTGGAATGATGATAATGGTGGTGGTTGATGAGACGCGGGAGCAAGACTCAATTAACATTTACTGTTTTTCAAGGAAATTAATCTTTTCGTTCATCGGTGTGTTTGTTTTCTGTAATGCCCGCGTGCCACGGCTTTCTTTTCATAACAAGCAATTAATGATTGATTGATAAATCGTCGTCATTTAAGTATAATGGATTATTTGATGGAGTTCAATTCATTAACATTTTCGGCTGTGGTCATCCTCTTTTTGGGTGGAAACAATTTCCAAGCAAAGCTTTTGGTTTTTGTTTCCACTTAATGACTTGATGACCTTTTTTTTAAGAGATTATCTGCAGAAAATTTTAACAATGAAACACATCGAAAGAGGGGAAATGCTTTCGGTAGGAAATGGAGACATAAGGTAGGAAGGGGAAAGAAATATTTTAAGGATTTTATTATAAATAGTTTTCTTATTTCAGCTTAAAGCTATGTGTTTTATTTTTATACCTACCACAGGATGGGGGTATACTAATCTAGTCATTCTTTTTCTAACACCTCGAAATATTCGTCAAAGACTCCATAAAGTATATATATTCTTGATCGTCTCGACGTTCTGAGTCGTTCTAGCCATGTCCGTCCGTCTGTTGAAATCACGATAGCAGTCGAACACGTATAGCTAGCCGCTAGAAATTTTGCACTGATACTTTCTATCGATGTAGGTCGTTGGGGATTACAAATGGCCCATGTCGGTTCAGATTTAGATACAGATCCCATATAAATCTATCTCCCGATTTGATTTCTTGAGTCCTTTCAAGCTGCAATTTTTGTCACGATTTGGCTGAAATTTTGCACATAGTGTTCTGTTATGACTTCCACCAATTGTGCCAAGTAAGTCCGATTCGTTCTATAACCTACTGTAGCTCCCATATAAACCGATCTCCCGATTTACCTGTCCTTACAAGACGCAATTTTTGTCCGATTTGGCATCCGTTATGACTCCCAACAGATGTGCCAAGTATGGACCACATCGGTCTATAACCTAATATAGCTCCCCAATTTGACCGATCTCCGGATTTGACTTTTTGAGCCCGTACAAGCCGAAATTTTTGTTCGATTTGGCGGAAATTTTGAATGTTGTGTTCTGTTACTATCCAAATCAGTTTATAACCTTTTTAGCTCTCATATAAACAGGTCTCTCGATCAACCTTATTCGGTTCCTAGCAGCTTTAATTTTTACTGGTTTGATAGAAGTTGTGTATGTAGCAGAATCCATGGTGGTGGGTTCCCAAGATTCAGCCCGGCCGAACTTAGCACGCTTTTACTTGTTGCTTCAATTTCGAATATAAAAGCAAAACAATAAAAACCCTCAAAAAGGTCTCAGCAAATGTGGTGTGCAAAATGTATTGAGATGACTAAAATGATCGCGATTTCAGCCTTACCAGGGGTTTCATCAGATTGTTAAGCCGCTAACAGATTACATGCTTCCACCTTCATAACTATCTGATGAGGGCCTGGTAAGGCCGAAATCTCTTTCATTGTAGCCTACCTTCTTCTCTATTCGAAATAGAAGCAAAAATGAAAACACATTGGTATAGCTGAGAGAAATCCAATAACAAAATGAAATATGAAGCGCCAGAACAAAACTAAACTTAAAAAAATGGAAACAAAATTGCAAATAATTAAATTTTTGCAAAACTTTTCGCGAAAATAATATTTTGAAAAATTTGTTTACAATAATAAAATTTTTACAAAATTAAAAAAGAAATAAAAATTTTCTCATTTTCAAATTTTTTGCCTGTTAAGACGAAGACCATTAAATTTTTCAACTTTCGTTGTTTCACTTTCGGGACGAGCTCAAAAAGACAAAATTTCCTTAAATTTTACCTAAAGATAAAATTTCTATGAAATTTTACCTAAAGACAAAATTTCTATGAAATTTTACCTAAAGACAAAATTTCTATGAAATTTTACCTAAAGACAAAATTTCTATGAAATTTTACCTAAAGACAAAATTTCAATGAAATTTTACCTAAAGACAAAATTTCTATGAAATATTACCTAAAGACAAAATTTCTATGAAATATTACCTAAAGACAAAATTTCTATGAAATTTTACCTAAAGACAAAATTTCTATGAAATTTTACCTAAAGACAAAATTTCTATGAAATTTTACCTGAAGACAAAATTTCTATGAAATTTTACCTAAAGACAACATTTCTATAAAATTTTACCTAAAGACAACATTTCTATGAAATTTTACTTAGAAACAAAATTTCCTTGAGATTTGACCTAAAGATAAATTTTCTATGAAATTTTACCTAAATAAAGGGTGATTTTTTTGAGGTTAGGATTTTCATGCATTAGTATTTGACAGATCACGTGGGATTTCAGACATGGTGTTAAAGAGAAAGATGCTCAGTATGCTTTGACATTTCATCATGAATAGACTTACTAACGAGCAACGCTTGCAAATCATTGAATTTTATTACCAAAATCAGTGTTCGGTTCGAAATGTGTTCAAATTTTGAAAAATTTTGTTCAGCGATGAGGCTCATTTCTGGTTGAATGGCTACGTAAATAAGCAAAATTGCCGCATTTGGAGTGAAGAGCAACCAGAAGCCGTTCAAGAACTGCCCATGCATCCCGAAAAATGCACTGTTTGGTGTGGTTTGTACGCTGGTGGAATCATTGGACCGTATTTTTTCAAAGATGCTGTTGGACGCAACGTTACGGTGAATGAACACATTTCGAACCGAACACTGATTTTGGTAATAAAATTCAATGATTTGCGAGCGTTGCTCGTTAGTAAGTCTATTCATGATGAAATGTCAAAGCATACTGAGCATCTTTCTCTTTGACACCATGTCTGAAATCCCACGTGATCTGTCAAATACTAATGCATGAAAATCCTAACCTCAAAAAAATCACCCTTTATAAGCTGAGAGAAATCCAATAACAAAATGAAATATGAAGCGCCAGAACAAAGCTAAACTTAAAAAAATGGAAACAAAATTGCAAATAATTAAATTTTTGCAAAACTTTTCGCGAAAATAATATTTTGAAAAATTTGTTTACAAAATTAAAAAAGAAATAAAAATTTTCTCATTTTCAAGTTTTTTTGCCTGTTAAGACGAAGACCATTAAATTTTTCAACTTTCGCTTGTTTCACTTTCGGGACGAGCTCAAAAAGACAAAATTTCCTTAAATTTTACCTAAAGACAAAATTTCTATGAAATTTTACCTAAAGACAAAATTTCTATGAAATTTTACCTAAAGACAAAATTTCTATGAAATTTTACCTAAAGACAAAATTTCTATGAAATTTTACATAAAGACAAAATTTCTATGAAATTTTACCTAAAGACAAAATTTCTATGAAATTTTACCAAAAGACAAAATTTCTATGAAATTTTACCTAAAGACAACATTTCTATGAAATTTTACTTAAAGACAAAATTTCTATGAAATTTTACCTAAAGACAAAATTTCTATGAAATTTTACCTAAAGAAAAAATTTCCGTGAAATTTTACCTTAAATAATTTTCCCATTAAATTTTGCCTGAAACTAATATCCTATGAAATATTGCCTAAAACGAAATTTCTATGAAGTTTTACCTAAATACAACATTTCTTTAAAATTGTATCATAAGCCACAAATTCTATGAAATTTTGCCTATATACAACAATTCTATGAAAACGTAAGCAAACATAAAATTCCTATAAAAATTTTCTTACGACAAAACTTCTATGAAATTTTTGCTTAAGACAAAATTTTCATGAAATCTAAAACTAAAATTTTCTCCGAATGTTAGATGGGAGATAGTGGTGCTGTTCATATACGTAGCCAAGCCCGGCAAGGCAGCTATGCAACATCAAAGGCCTATAGACCTATAAGTCCTACGCACGTATTGCGGATACCATGGTAATTAGTAGGACATGCACTATTTAGAGAGGCTGTAAACTCAAAATGGGGCCTGAAAACGGAATGGTCCACTGGCTCTACAGAAGCCTGATTATACCAAAACTTACTTACGCCTCAGTAGTATGGTGGTGGCTATGGAGAAAAAGTGCAACGTCAGGACTTTACAACAAGTTCAGAGAACATGTTGTCTTGGAATAGGCGGAGCGATGAGGACCACGCCCTCTAGGGCACTGGAGACTATTCTAGATATCCGACCCTTTGAGAGGTAGGTATATGAGGTAGCCACTGCGGCCATGAGACTAAAGGCGATGGAATAATAGACTGAGGATGGGAGCAGCTCATACCATCGTGGTAAAATCGAAGCGACGATAGGAAACCTGGAAGCAAGAGAAGAGGTTTCCGATCGGATACTTGAGACGATACTTAAGGTCGAGTGCGAAGCACTGCTGCCAGCGGCACATTCATGGACTGACGGAACCCAACCCTAGTATTGCTGTCTGGAAGATCATCTTACACGGATGGATCAAAGCTAGGTGACGGAGTGAGCCTGAGGATCTACATTGAGAACCCATTCACTGAGATCTGTTTAAGGCTGCCTGTCCATAATACGTTCCTGCAGGCAGATATCAGGGCGATCACGGTATGCGTGAGGTTGTGTGGTACTAACGCGAGGACGTGGAGTGTGAACATCTTCACGGAAAATAAATTTGCCATAAGAGCAATAACAGCCAAGACGGTAAGATCACAAACAGTCTTGCAGTGTAAGAGAGTGGTTAACACCTTCTCTGAGGATGGCACGTTTGGGTGCCATGCCATAGTGATGTTAGGGGGAATGAAATGGCAAACGAATTGGCCAGAGGACTGCCATTATCAACGCTCATGTAGCACTGAGGAATAGAGAAGCAATCGGTAGGACGACAAAAACCCTGTGGGAGGATTGTGAGAAGACGAGGCAGGAGGGTAGCCTTTGCTACCATTACAGGCCACTTGGTACTACAGGCGTACTTATGCTGAATAGTTTTGGTAAGTGATAGCATGTGAGGAAGTTAATGAGACAAATCCTCAATTTAACCTCTCAAACAACTTTTTTGGGTTATTTGTATTAGTAAGAAAATAAACAAATAAAATATATACTCTTCCCCAAAATAAGAGCAATATTTTGCCACCCACAATATTTTAAGACGTAATTATAAACATCAACGATGTTCTTCATCGACATAGCCTTGAATGGCATAAGCCATTCACGGCTTATTTGTAAGGATAATAGGAAAGTGGATGTTGGTGATGATGATGGTTCTGATGTTTATGCAGTTACATCATTACATTTTATTTGTTACAAATCCTCCCAAAGACCCATGAACTACCACCTCCATATTTCTCAGCCAACGATACACCTTCCATTCACCCTATTCCATCCAATTAAATGAGTATTTGCAGCCAAAATAATTTTTCCCTTAGTCCCAGTAGAAGTTTTATTCGTTGGATTTAGAAATTTTGCTGGTTGGCTCCCCTCTCATGGTTTTTTGTTCTCTATCATTCTTGCTAAGGATTTCATTCATTTCAACAACTGTTGTTATTGTTGTTGCAAAATAAAGGTATGGCCTTGTCCTATCATTACGTAGTAACCTCTTGAGTTAATATTATCTAGAACGATTCAATTGCACCAACTCTTCTCTGCTCTACTGCTGTTTAAGGCGGAAATGTGGAAATGTAGGTGGTGACTGGTGGCTGTCGTACTCTCGGTATCTTCTTAAGCATATCAAATTTGTAGTGGGAAGCATCAGCAAAGCACAATTGGATAATAAAAAAAAGCAACAACGGGCAAACAAAGAACTTTTCTTTTAAAACTCAATTATAATTAAGCACTTAAATGGAAATGAAAAATATATCTCGGTGGGATGTTCCTTCTATTAGAACAATATATCCTCCCCGTCTTCCTTCTATAAGAAGCGGAGGATAAAAAAAATAGAATATTCTTAAAAATTTTTGTTTTTTTTAATCCAATATGCTATGAATTGCTATTGTCTTGAGTTAATGAGCAGTACATACAATGCTATTTAAAGATGGTTTAAATCGATGAAGAGGATATCCTTGCAGAAAGATTAATTGTTGTGTAATTGGAAGAGATTTGGAAGTCAAATCCTTGAAAATTTCACAAAAAACTTTAACTACCCGCTCCGCTGCGCCTTCTTTAACTCTCTAATGTCTTTTTAGGGTGTGAACACTTCGCCCTGACTGTGGATATCGAATTCGTGCCACTGTAATCCGCTACGTGACGCTGAAAGCCTACGTACGAGTCCTGGCGAGAACATCGAAAAAATGTTAAAGCGATGTTTATCCCCTCTTAATGGTGGTGAAATTTGCGAGGTATAAAGCTATGCATGGCCATGTGAGTTCTTCCCTAAGAGGTGTCGCACTGCGGCACGCCGTTCGGACTTGGCTATAAACCAGAGTCCCTCTTACTCTACTCTATGTTACCAATGGAAAATATTTCCTGTTTACGGGGTATTTCGGGGGTGGGATGGCCACCCAGACACTTGGCAAAATGCAAATTTGCCTATAGACATTCCATTAAGGAAAAGGGGCAAACTTCTCACATATCAATGAGTGAAGTCCGATTCAAGTTAAAGCTCAGTGATAATGGCCCTCCTTTTTTATAGCCGAGTCCGAAAGGCGTGCCGTAGTGCGACACCTCTTTGTGTAGAAGTTTTTACTGGCTGCCACAACAAATGCTACAGTACCTCCCAAATGTCACCAGCATTAGGAGGGGTTCGAACCCAAGCGTTCAGCGTCATGGGCGGACCTGCTAACCGCTGCGCTGCAGTGGCCTCCGTATATTTACTTTCAGGGCCCAAACACTTTCCCCTTAAAGTAAATATAAGCTACGTGCTCCACTTCCAAATACATTTTATATGAGCCCCATATTGGCATGATCGGTTACTAAGTTCTGTTTGAGGGTGTGGTATATTCCAAGGTCTTTGTCCCGAAATTGAGTATGAATTTCCCGAAAATCAATCAATTTCCACCCCAAATAGCTTTTATATAATAGAGAGGTTTTTTGGGGTGGGGCGGCTCCCAAACCGCATGGCTCTTCAAATGGATATCAAATTCGCTTTTTTCTCTCAAGCTCTATTCGTTTGAGCTCTAAATGGTCGTGATTGGGCGGCCCCCGAGGCACCTGACACCAACAATAGAAACCATGTTTTGCTTTTAGAGACTGTAAAAGTGCAAAAAACTTTCGAACGAATCGCATTACCAATCTCGGAGATCTGGTGTTTTTAAAAATTAGGTTAATGAGAAATGATGGGAGGAATGGCACCTCAGAGTATTGGGTTTACGGCGGCCCGCTGGGTACTTGGAACCAAATGTTAATACTATATTCGTTTTCTGGTCTCCAATACCTTTCATTTCATACCCTTATTGTGCCCATCGGACCGCTTTTGGTTAAGGGTGGCGTTTTTGGAGGTAAGGGGAAGTGCCCGCCCCTATGCGATATCTAAAAATTATATAGCCTATGTTTCCTTCCACACAAACATACACAACCTATGAAGATTTTAAGGAATTCGGTTCAGCCAAGTATCATAGTCATAATGGTTCTAATGGCGTTTTTGAGGGGTGGCGTGACCCCCTATACTTCGATTTGATTATGTATGCCAGATTCGAAATCTACTCCCGAATATCTTTCCTTTGAGCCCCATATTGAAATAAACGTCCAATATGTCCGTTGGGGTTAGTTTTAGGGTTGGGGCGGCCCGATGGGTACATAGACTCAAATTTTAATACCATATTCGTATTTTACTCTCTAATACCTTTCATTTGATACCTATATTGTCCCGATCGGTCCACTTTTGATTGAGTGGTGTTTTTGGCGTAAGGGGGAGGGTCCGCCCCCCTTCGCATACCGAAAAATTATATAGCCTATGTTTTCTTCCAGACCATCCTACACATCTTTCGAAAATTTCAAGAAAATCGGTTCTGCCGTTTTTGAGTATATACGGAACAAACAAACCGAGTCCCATACAGCCGTGATTGGCTAAAGTTCCTTTTTGGGCGTTTTTGGACGTTTTTTGTGGGGGTGGGGTGACCCCCTATACTTCGTCATGCATTTGTATGCCAGATTCGCTATCTACTTTCGCATACTTTTCGTTGGATATCCATATTATCTTTATCGGCCCACTTTTGATTTTGGGAGGTGTTTTTGGGGTAGCGGGGGAGGATCCGCCCCCTTCCGTTATCAATAAATTATAAAGCCTATTCCTACTTCCTGACCAAATTCGTAATCTACTCCCGAATACCTTTCATTTGAGTCCCATATTGTTATGATCGTCAAATAAACCTATTTTAAAGGGTTTTAGGGCTGGGACGGACCCCCAGGTACTTGGAACCAACTTTTATTATGAAATTCATACTCTATTCTTGAATACTTTTCATTTGAATCCCATATTGTCCCGATCGGTCCACTTTTATTTTTGGGCAGTACCTTTGGGGTTAGGGGGAAGTCCGCTCCCCTTCCGATATTAAAAAATTTTATAACCTTTGTTTCCTTCCAGACCAACCTACACAATCTGTTAAAATTTTAAGGTAATCGGTTCAGACGGCACAAACAAACAAACACAAGATTCCTACCAATTTTTTTTTGTTAAAAATTTTTTAATTGAAAATTTCGAGACGAGCTCAGTGATCGGAGACTTTCTTTGGAAATGGAAAAGGATAGCCAAAGAGAGCAAAACTCACCAACCACTATGGGACCCGTTTCGTCTTTGGTTAGAAGACTTTTCAACCATATAAGGTGCGATAGCTTCAAGGGCCGTGCGTTGGTATGTTGTATTTGAATCGTATTAATAGCGAAAACGTATCTATGATACAATTACCACATTAACCACGCTCGACAACCCTGTCTATTAGCTGTACTTTTTCCCAATGCATGTGGGTTTGTGTAATGACAGACTTTTTTTCTGCGACAATTTTTTATATAAAATTTTTGTCAACATTTTTCGAAATTTTATGTTTTTAGAACATTTTTAAGAACAACCCATTGTGAAGGAAATTGTGTACTATCCTTAATATCAAGGGTAGATCTGCTTCTCCTTGCAGTCCATAAAAAAGCCTTGTATAGCCAAAAATATTATCTTTCATTTAAAATGCGTTATAATTTCAATTAAGCGCTCATTCTCGCATTTCAATGCTGCAGATCTCTTCACTTGCAGACATTGTAGAATTCCCAATGACTGTTATAATGACATTAAATTGCTGCTGTTTTTGGTGGTTGCAATGCCCTCTGGACACTACATTTTTTGTTGTTAAACCCTTTTTGCTTTGCTTTTGTATGGACCATTAAAAACATTTTAAAAATTAAGGGGAAAAACAACATTCGGCAGTCTGTCATAACGGAGTTACCATAGCTCACAAAAAAAAAGTAGAGTCTAAAGCTTGGCATACGGTCATAAACATTGAGGCATTTAGTATTTCCATTTGAATTCGCCTCTTATTCACTCATTGGAGTCCTTTAGCGATTTTGAGCAGATATGTAAGCTCACTCACCCGCCCAATCATACCCATGGCCACCTACTGTCAATTGTGTTGTTGAAGAACATCCATTTGGTTCTGGCCATTCATCCACTTAGCTGGAACGTAGTAGCCAAAGTGATGGTTGGAAATTTTTGTTTCAGTTTTATTTTGGTGGCCCTTTGCTTAACGATGTATGGACGATAGTGATGATGATGGAGGTAACTGCCATAATTGATGTAAATTTTGTGATGACATTCACACACAATTATTGGTCCATATTCGATTCGAAAGGTTCGATTTTAAAACTTTTGTCAAAAAAAAAATGAAATCTTCATAAGCAACAGTGATGGTGGTGATAACAGTGATAGGAATAGATGAACATTTTTTTAAAATAAATCAAATTTTTGGACATTTTTTGAGCATATTCCAGCTCAAGATCATTTAAATTCAATGCTTTTCATTTAAAGAATAGCGTAACAAACTTATAAAAGTTTAGAAAGAGTGTGCCGTTGTCAAAAATACTTTGACTGGCATGGTGAGTCGCGATTTCTGATACGCCATGTATCTTTATAAACACTTTTGTCAAATTTATTAAGGTGCTCTACATAACCAACGACTATTGAGTACGGTGTAGAGCACGCTATGCTCGAAAAACCACGGGAGGATTAATAAAAGACTGCAAACGGACGAAATGAATTTTTGTAAAAAAACAACAAAATTTTTCGATATAGAAATTATATTTTTAAAAATTTTGATAAAAACGTTTTACCGATATAAGAATTTCACCACAATTTCTATTGGGTTGCCCAAAAAGTAATTGCGGATTTTTCATATAGTCGGCGTTGACAAATTTTTTCACAGCTTGTGACTCTGTTATAGCATTCTTTCTTCTGTCAGTTATCAGCTGTTACTTTTAGCTTGCTTTAGAAAAAAAGTGTAAAAAAAGTATATTTGATTAAAAAAATCTTTCTTTTAAAAAATCCGCAATTACTTTTTGGGCAACCCAGTAAAACAAATATTTTTCCAACCAAAAATTGTTCATAAGTTTTTTAAAAACTAATTTTTTGCAAAATTTTCCTAAAGAAACACCATTCCCATAAAAATTAAATTTAACAAAAATTTTTCATATTATAATTTGTTGATATCGGAAGGGGAGGGACCCTCCCCTTTCCCCGTTACCCCAAAAACACTACCCAAAATCAAAAGTTAACCCATCGGGACAATATGGGAATCAAATAAAAGGTGTTGGAGAGTAGAATACGAATATGTTATTAAAATTTGAGCCGATGTACCCATCGGGCCGCCCCAACCCTAAAACTTCCCCCAAAACGGACATATTGAACGTTCATGTCAATATGGGGCTCAAATGAATGATATTCCTAAGTAGATTACGAATCTGGCATACGAAATCAGATGGAAGTACGCCTCAAATGGGCATATGAATCAATTATGACTATATGGGATTCGGTTTGTTTGTTTGTGCCGCAGAATCAGAACCGATTTTCTTAAAATTTTCACAGATTGTGTAAGTTGGTCTGGAAGGAAACATAGGTTTTATAAGTTTTTGATATCGGTCTGGGGGCGAACTCTCCCCTTTACCCTAAAAATCCCACGAAAACCAAAAATGGACCCATAGGCACAACATGGGAATCAAATGAAAGGTATTTAAGACTAGAAAACAAATATCCTATTAAAATTTTTGGTCCAAGTACCCAGCGAGCCACCCCAACCTCAAAATTCCTCTAAACAGGTATATGCGAAGTTCATGTCAATATGGGACTCCAATAAGAAGTATTCGGCAGTAGATTACAAATTTGGCATACAAAATTTGGTCCAAGTACCCAGCGAGCCACCCCAACCTCAAAACTCCTCTAAACAGGTATATGCAAAGTTCATGTCAATATGTGACTCCAATAAGAAGTATTCGGCAATAGATTACAAATTTGGCATACAAAATTTGGTCCAAGAAATGGATGGTCGCCCCACCTCCAAACACCACCAAATGGTCATATTAGCCCACCATAGCTAATTGGGACTCAAATGAAAGGTATTTGGGAGTGTATTACAAATTTGCGTTCAGGTGTAGGTGACGCTTTTCCTCCTAAAATATGTCACATAAGCCATTAAGACAATATGGGACTCAAATGAAAGGTATTTGAGATTAGAAAACGAATTTGTTATACAATTTTGGAGCCAATTGTTTAGGGGTACGCCCTTGAGCACCCTCTAAACTGAATTGCAATTCCGACTATGGCAATATGGAGCTCAAATCTACGGTATTTGGGAGTAAAATACGAATTTGATATTTATTTTCAGGGCAAAGTGCCGGTGGACACCCTAGCCTTAAAACATCATCCAAATGGTTCACATTTACGACCATGCCAATATAGAGCTCAAATTAAAGGGATTCTGGAGTGAAGCACGAATTTGACATCCATTTTTGAGGCGAAATGTTTGAGATGCCATTCCTCCCCAAAAAACCACTTCTCATTACCTAATTTTCAAAAACACCAGATCTCTGAGATTGTTAAGTCACCAAAAGAAAAATATGGTTTCTTTTTTTGGGGTCGTGTGCCTCGAGGGCCTCCCAAAATGGATATGTAGACCAATCACGACAGTTAGAGCGCAAACGAAAGGTGCTTGAGAGAAAAAACGAATTTGATATCCTATTGAAGAGGCATGCGTTTGGGCAGCCACCCCACCCCAAAATACCTACATAAACGGACGTATTTACCGACCCTGGCAATTTGTGGTATAAAAACTATTTGGGAGTACAGTGCGAAATTGATACTCATATTTGGGACAAAGACCCTAAGGTCCACTCCACCCACAAATAGAACATATTTACCGATCATGCAAATTTGGGGCTCATAAAAAATGTATTTGAGAATGGAGCAAGAAGTTTATATTTACTTTAAAGGCCAAGTGTCTGGTTGGCCACCCCACCTCCGAAATACCCCTTAAACAGGATATATTTACCAAAGTGGTAATGTGGGACTCAAAAGAAAGACATTTGGGAGTGGAATCGAATTTTGCCAATGAACCGAGAAGGGGCAAACTTCTCAAACTCAATTCAAGTTTAATTTCAACCATAAGGGGATCTGTTTGTATAGCCAAGTCCGAATGGCATGCCGCAGTGCGACACCGTTTTGGGAAGAATTTTTAACATGACCATGCATGGCTTGGTATCTCGAAAATTTCGCCAGCATTAAGAGAAGATAACCACCGCCTTATATTTTGTACGATGTTCTCGCCAGGATTCGAACGTAGGCGTTCAGTGTCATAGGCGGACATGGGCTAAAGTGGCAGGAATTCGAAATCCACAATCAGGGCGAAGTGTCTCCACTCTAAATGACATTAGAGAGATTAAGAAGGCGCAGCGGAGCAGGCCCGGTTCGGCTAGTTTTCTATAAAAATAAAATTTTTACATAATTTTTGTAGACGTAAAGCTTGTGAAAAAGAAAGTCTCATAGTCGATATATAATTTTTATAACAAAAAAATTCAAACTAAATTTTCTTTAAGAATTATATTTTCTGTAACAATGAAATTGTGAAAAAAAATTCTTTGCAAATAAAATTTTGACAAAATTTTTTCACAAATAAAATTTTGACAAAATTTTCTATAAAAAAAAAATGTAAAAAATTTTTTTCTTCTGAAATAAAAATAAAATTGTGACAAAATGTTCTTCAAAAATAAAATTTTGTGCCAATTTTCTATAGAAATAAAATTTTTACGAAATTTTCTTCATAAATTAAACTTTGCCAAAATTTTTGTAAGAAATCAAATTTTCCAGAGTTTTCTAGAAAAATAAAATTTAGACGCAATTTTATATAAAAATAAAATTGTGACATAATTTTCTTTAAAAATAACATTTTAAACACAATTTTTTACAAAAATTAAAAAAAGAAAATTGAAAAAAATTTTAAATGTTAAAAATGTAAATTAAACTCCTTAGCAAAAGCCAATTTTTATACCCACCACCACAGGATAGGGCTACACTAATCTAGTCATTCCGTTTGTAATACCTCGAAATATTATTTTAAGACCCCATATGACCCCCATATATATTCTTGATCGTCTCGACTTTCTGAGTCCACCTAGCCATGTCCGTCGGTCCGTCTATCTTTCGAAATCACGATAGAAGTCGAACGCGTAAGGCTAGCCACTTAAAATTCTGCACAGATAATTTATATTGATGTGGGTCGTTGGAGACTGCAAATGGGCCATATCGGATCAGATTTAGATATAGCTCCCATATAAACCGATCTCCCGATTTGACTTCTCGACAATTTTTGTCTGAATTGTCTGAAATCATGCGGTGTTCTGTTACAAATTCCAACAGCTGTGAACATTACAGTCCAAATCAATGTTTAACCAGAGTAGCTCCCATATAAACCGGCCTCTCGATCATCCTTATTCGGTTCCTAGACGCTTTAATGTTTACTGGTTTAAGAGTAGTTTGGTATGTAGATTAATTCAGCCCTTCATGGTGGTGAGTTCCCATGATTCAGCCCGGCCTAACTTAGCACGCTTTTACTTTTTTTTTTAATTCAAACACTCCACTGTGCTGTAATAAACAGCAGCAACATGTCCATTGCAAATGAAAATTAAGGAGTTTTTAATGACTTTTTAAACGTAATGAAAGTAATTTTCTGCAAGAGTTCATAGAATACGAACAATAAGTTGAACTCTTTCTTTATCTGTGGTTCTCTCAAACGAGTCAAGTTCATGAACCTTAGTCACTAAATCAATCCTCAGCATCCCCCAATGAAATGGGGAGAGCCCATAGAGAAGGAGAGATGGAGCGATGGTGCAAAGGAGAGCTTAAAAGGACTACATCAGCAGCAAATACCAAAAAAGGAAATAAACAAATGAAATAAAATACAATTTAATTTGTTAAATGAGAACAACAAAACAAAAGGAATTAATGACAAATGCAACTCATACAACCACACAACTCACAAACCCTCCACTCCACCCTGCGCATTACTCATACTTATGTAAACCGTATTTGGCTAGGACACAAAATACACTTAGAAATGGAAATTTTGTCTTCAAAGAAAATTGCCTGGAAATTTTGTCTTCAACAAAAAGCAAAAAATGCATTGAAATATTTGTCTTTAGAAAATATGACATGGAAATCTTGTTTTTACAAAGAATTTAATCAAAATTTTATCTTCAGAAAGATTTTGTTAAAGTTTGTTTTCAGAAAAATTTCGCTAAAATTTGCCGAAAAAATTGTTACTAATTTTTTTTTAGAAAAATTTCTTTAATTTGTTGTATTTGTATATTATGTCATTCAAAACATGTTAGATGACATGATGTCATGTTGTGTAACATAGTGTCATCTAACATGACATGATGTCATGTTGTGTAACACAGTGTCATCTAACATAGCACCATGGCATTGTTGCAAACAATATGCTCCACTTTTTGTTAACTATGCCATAATCGAAAAAAATGTCTGATCCGTTACCCCCACCGTTGTCACATGCCTATGGCCAATACTGTTGTTGTTGTAGCCGCATGTCTATAAGTGTAGGTGGCGATCCTCTTCTAGCTCCCATAGGCTCGTTTTGGTGCAAAGCACCGATCGCCGCGGAAACAGGGTAACCACTGGTTATTTAAAGGCGCCAAACAACTAGCCTTGTCATATCGAGCATCACAGGCACTCAGTATTTATGCAAGAACCGGCGCCACCAGGCCTCTCAGTGAGACTCTCCGCTCCATATCGCTGATTGTCCGCGACTACAATTTCAGCTACTCCGTATGGAGCATTCCACTATCCGCAAATCGTTATTTAAAGGCGCCAACAACTCGCCTTGTCATTTCGAGCATCACAGGCGTTCAGTATTTATGCAAGAACCGGTGCTACCAGGCCTCTCACTGAGACTCGTTTTAGTCCATTTTGTTTTTATTTCACCCATCACTGTTTTTTTTTTTTCAGTGTACTAACAGCAGCAGCCCAACTTTAATTGGAACTGTGGAAACATTTGGCAAAATCTGTTGTCTCGCAAAAAGTCGAGTGAGCAGAGGCGAGCAATTAATTAGTATCCATCGCAACTCCTGTGTGCCAAAACTTATACCCGTGTCGTCTGTCTGTCCGTTCGTCCGTCCGTCCGCGCTTCTGTCCTTGTATTTGACCATGCGGCGAATTGTCTGTCCTTTTATACTTCCTTCTGCCGTCCTGCCTGCACAATGCGGGCCTGGTGGTCGGTCTGGCAACTGTGTTAGTTGTAATTGGACTTTGTCTGTGTCTGAGGCCATTGTTTCATGGGGTGGCAAACAGAAAGTCCCCCTTCTTCTTCTCTCTCTCTCTCCCTCTTCTAGCTGTGTTTTAGTGTATATTTAAGCAACATTGTCACTGTGTATAAGTGTATTTAAGCGTTCATAGAAGTGTATGGGCGCATGGGTGTGTGTGTGTGTGTGTAGATGTGTGCTTAAAACAGTTTACACAGTTACAAAGTAGAAAGGATTAATTAAAGTGAAGCAAAACGACAAAATGATGTTAATGCACTTCACTTGCGAGCCATTCATCCCCCCCCCACTCCCCCCCCCCACTCCCCCCCCACTCCCCCCACCCCCTAACTTTCTTTGCCATCACCCCTCTATGTAATGCTTTGGCAAAAGGATAGAATTGTTGCTGTATTTGGTTTGGCCTGATTACGACAAACGACTTTATGCTGCTGCCTCTGACTTGCTGGCAAACTAACAGTGTATGGGCAAAGTGAGTTCGTAAAGTGGCTACAAAGCTATAACAATAACAACTTCAACAATGTAAAATTGTTTCTTAAACGTGGTTAATGTTATCTATTAACGTAATGAAATTTACACTGGAAAATAAAACGGGGCAATTAGGAATATATTTTTAAAGCTATCTGGAAGTCATTGCAAGAGGAACTTACATCTGGGAATATTCACTATATAAAGGGTGATTTTTTAACAGCTATAGGAAAGTTTTTCGAAAAAGGCATTTAATCCGAAAAAATTCATTAAATCTTTATTTGAATCAATAGTACGGTCCATATAATTTAAGGATGAAGATTATTTCATACAAATGTTGATCATGACTGCGCCTCAAATGGTCCATCCGCTTAGTCCACTTTTGGCATACTCTTTCCAACATTTCGGCCGGTATCTCACAAATAAATGTTTCAGTGTTGTCTTCCAATGTGTCAATAGAAGCGGGCTTGTCTGTATAGACATGAGATTTAACATAGCCCCACAAAAAATAGTATAAAAGTGTTAAATCGCACGATCTAGGCGGCCAATTGACCGATTCCGAACGAGAAATAAAATGTTTACTGAACTCGTCACTCAATAAGTCCATTATTACGCGCTCTGTGTGGCATGTGGCACCGTCTTGTTGAAACCACATGTCATGCAAGTCAAGCTCTTGCATTTTGAACAGAAAAAAAACTTGGATATCATCTAACGATAGCGCTCACCATTCACAGCTACGTTACGATTCGCATCATCTTTGAAGAAGCACGGTCCAATGATGCCACCAACCCATAAACCACACCAAACTGACTTTTTCTAGATGCATTGGTAGATCTTGCAATGCTTCTGGCTGATCTTCGCTCCAAAATCGACAATTCTGCTTATTTACGTACTCATTGACCCAAAAACTGAGCTTCGTCGTTAAAATGGAAGGCGCGCTATCAGCTTTCTTAGGAAAGCACGCTTTTGGATAATAAAATTCAATAATTTACAAGCGTTATTCGTTTGTAAAACGATTCAGAGTAAAATTATTGACTAAACTGAAGATGTTTGACAGCGAAACAAAACACGAAACTTGTGTGAGATGTTTAAGCCAGTGTTGCCTAAAAGGTTAAAAAATCTCCTTTTATATTTAAGAAAAATTGTCCTGCTGAAGTTACTGGCAAAGGGAGTTGGGCTGATGCGGCTTCCAATTTCACTTGTTAAGAACCTGGAGGTCATTCTTATCAAGAGTTAGCTGAACTGTTGGTTTGGTTTGTTTAGGTTAGGTGGGGTTTTGTCAACATAGGGGTATGGATATTAAGTCGCCCCATGCCGCTATGGACATAAAAGTGTCCCAAAAACAAAATTTTGTTCCTGGAGTATAACTCACATGTATGGGCTGGAGCTTCAAAATCATCCCTGGAGCTACTGGACCCTGTACAGAGAAGAGCGATGGCGTTGATTGGGCACAGTGGGGTATCCAACTCTATTGCCTCCCTTCATCATGGTCGAAATGTGGGTTTTTTGGCGCTGTTCTATCGTTACTTTCATGGCGTGTGTTTATCTTCTTATTCCTGATGTAAGGATGTATGTCAGGGATACTAGACATTCCAGGAACTTACACCCGTTTGTAATTTATTGGCCAGCGGACCGCACAATGCATTATAGAGAGAATTCTTATTTCGCCCGAACCGTTCGTATGTGGAATCAACTTCCGGCTAATGTTTTTCCCACCCTTTTTGACATCCAAAGATTTAAGATAAGTGTCAATAAGCACTACATCCTTTACGACACCCCTCCAATTCCAACTTCCTCTCGCCAATGCAATATACTGCATTCATAGAGGACATCCCCTGCGTGTTGGCTGACAAATAATGGCTTAGGGTCGGTTGGGATGAATGGGCTGCCCACCATAGGAGAGTTCATTCAGAGGCCAGTTGAGCCCATTGTAATAGCTTAGAAAGAAATATAAGAGGGAGAAGATGTGGCTCTTCGGACCATGTCCACAGGTTATTCGCGAATAAAAAAGAAACAGAAGATATGGAGAACCATAGCGGGAGGAAAAGCTCATCCCCACGCAAGCACGGATGTGCCTTCGCCGGAGCTAAAGGCACCCTCGAAACTCGTCAACAAATTTAAGAAGACCTCCCAGAGTTACGTTCGCAAGATCACCCAGATCGCAGAAGAACCGCCAACCCTGAAAGGAGAGCCTGCATCCCTCCAGACACCGAAATGAACAAAGCATATGCTCGATAGTCTCATCCTCATCAGGGCAACTTCTGCAGAAATCATTGTGCGGCATTCCCATGCGCTCCGACATGCGGCCTATGGTACAGTGTCCGGTTATGACCCCTGTTAAGGTACTCATTGACGTCTTAGCGAACGCCATTAACCCCTTCGTCCTTCTCAGATCGATGACAGACCAGAGAGGCCTAGCAGTCCGGCAACCATCCGCCGAGTCCCATCTAGCTACTAACGCCGCTCTGGTCATCTCTTCTACTGTCTTCAGTAGCTCGACAAATAGTACGTAAACAAGACCGGTGACTAGACGAACCCCTCCATCCTTCCCTTCATTCCTTGGAATCCTCTCATGTCCGGAAACCCAAGTCAACGTCACATCGTGGACTCGGAGCCTATCCAGGAATTCCATGCAATTCGCCATGCACCTCGACCTCACCCTCTCAATATCTGCCACCAAATCTTCAGCCACATTATTTACTACAAATAGGCGTGAGGTAAATGCCGAAGGAGATAAACGCCTTCTCTAAGCATGGCAAAATCCGCATCGTTTTGGTGCCAGGCCATAACGGAATGAGGAGAAATGAAAGGGAAGACAATTTGGCGGTGAAGACCAGAGGACTGTCGCCAATAAACTTGTTTAACCCGAAGCCTTTTGGGTCGACACAGTCTGAGTTAAGGGACTGGGCGACGAATGCGCATGCAAAATTGTGGAACAGCGAAACGGTCGGTAGGACGGCGAAAATCCTATGGGGGGGATCCAGATCGTGAGAAGACGAGACCATTACTGAATGGAAGTAAGACGGAGGTCAGTATAGGACTACGAGCTCACTTATGTAAAATCGGTGCGGCAAGTGATGGCATGAGGAGGCCACCGTAGCGCAGAGGTTAGCATGTCCGCCTATGACGCTGAACGCCTGGGTTCGAATCCTGGCGAGACCATCAGAAAAAATGTTCAGCTGTGGTTTTCCCCTCCTAATGCTGGCAACATATGTGAGGTACTTTGCCATGTAAAACTTCTTTCCAAGGAGGTGTCGCACTGCGGCACGCCGTTCGGACTCGTCTATTAAAAAGGAGGCCCCTTATCATTGAGCTTAAACTTGAATCGGACTGCACTCATTGATATGTGAGAAATTTGCCCCTGTTCCTTAGTGGAATGTTCATGGGCAAAATTTGCAAATTTGCAAGTGATAGCATGTGTAGGGCATGCGGAGAAGATGATGAGACGTTGGAGCATTTCCTTTGTCATTGCCCGGCTTTCGCGTCTAACTGCGACCGGCACTTAGGTGGTGACACAATACCAGACATAAACCAACTTAGGGGAGGAGTGGTAATGAAAACAATTAAGGATTTTGTAAGTATCACGGAATTCCCAACTTGGATTTTCTTTTTAGAGATTACTTTATAGTTTTTGGAGCGCACAACAAGCCGATTACTGGCTTAGGTTAATGTCTGCAACCTCTTTTCAACCTAACCTAACGCCGAATACATTGCATCAGATCTGGGTGACTTAAATGTTTTGAAGATCCTCAAGGCTTCCTTTTACGTAGATACTGTTATGATAAGCGTTTGATGAACCTCATTATTCCAAGATTTCTGTGTCTCCGTGAATTTTGGGGTATGTTCAACATGTCCTCCGTTGTATCTGCTCTCACTCCGATGTTGCCTTTTAACATTCAAGTTTGGTCATGGGTTTTTGAGAGAAACTGTTACCTAATTTGGCCGTTATTTTATTCATGACGTTTTGTTATGACCAATAATAATGCCGAATTTATTCAAAATCGGTCCACAATCTGATATTGTTCCCACATATACCGATGTACCAATTGCACTTCTTTAGCCTGCACAGTTCGAAATTTTTATCCGAAATTTGGCTGCTATTTCGCACATGGTTTTTTTTACGACTTTCCACATCTATTCTTAGTTTGGTCCAAATCGGGTCTTAAATAGATGTAGCATATCAACCGTTTCATCGATTTAACACTTTAGCCTATAGAGGACCTCTAGAGAATATGGCTGAAATAGAGCCGAGTTTGATCCGAATCCTGATAAACTCTCACATATACCAATTTCCCGATTTGAGTTTCTAGATGGCTCAATTATTAACCAATTTGGCTGAAATTCCAGAACTTGACATGGCTCCTATGTAAACAAATGGCATTATATGCAAAAAGTTTATTCAAAAATCCACGTTTTTTGTTTTATTTTAAAATTATCACATTCTATTGGATTGCCCAAAAAGTAATTGCGGATTTTATATAGTCGGCGTTGACAAATTTTTTCACAGCTTGTGACTCTGTAATTGCATTCTTTCTTCTGTCAGTTATCAGCTGTTACTTTTAGCTTGCTTTAGAAAAAAAGTGTAAAAAAGTAAATTTGATTAAAGTTCATTCTAAGATTTATTAAAAATGCATTTGCTTTCTTTTAAAAAATCCGCTATTACTTTTTGGGCAACCCAATAATATACCAATGCTCTATGACCTTCTGTGAGGCTTTGTAAAGTTTTGCTTTCCTTTTATGTGTATGTGCTCAATAAATTTTTCAATGTAGGTCTTTTTTCAAGGCAATCGGCTATTAAATGAATATTTCCTTGGAAGGACTTACAAATTATTCCATAAAAATAACTTTCAAATATAGTACTCAACACTACCCCACATACATAAGCAGATTTTTTGACATCAACCAAAGTGATTCAGCATAGAAAACATATTTCACGCAGTGCTTAAGCTTTTCAATGTGTGTGCGACAGAGTGAGTGCAAGGGAGAGAGAGAGAGAGAGTTGTAGAGAGAGGGCAACAAGAGAAGAAATGTTTTATTGTACAGCTTCAAACACTTGACAATATTAATTAAATAGCATTACCAGGCAACAACAATTTCTTTATAATTGTTCAACTTTTACGCCAACAATACCATCACAGCGCCAAAAACATCAACAACAAAGGCATACATTTACAAAAATCCCACAGACACAGAGACAAAATGTTACAAAAGAATTTAAAAAGAGATACTAAATCTTTGCTTCGAAAAAAAAAACACTTGAAATAAGCACAGACAGAGCAGAGCAACATTGGAAAATTATAAGCCATGTATTTAAGGAACATGGTAAAGAAGATCCAGGAGGTGGAGGAGAAGCAGTCCTCTTACACAGCCAAAACAGTATAGAGCAAAGAAACTGCGTATCCTTGCTCCATATTTTGCTCCTTGTTAGCAGCAATACTAAAAATGAGCTCACATTCACACACATAGCTACTGGCACAGACACCCCAGCTCACAGACACTGCAGGGTTCAAGGCATTTACGTGCCTTATTAAAAGGATGTGTTTCTGTTTTTTTTGTTGTTTCCTTTTTTTGGTTTTGGGGTATGTTCTGGCTCTTCTTCTTCATCTCATTGTGCTAAGTATTATTATCTTTGTCTTCATTTTCATTGTTTCGTTGAGTTCGGTGTTTTCCGGCATGGAAGAACTTCACTTAACTTAACTAACTTGGAATGCCTTCAATTTTTTTTTTTTTTGGATGAGTAAGACAGCAGGGTGTTGAATGCCTGCCTGTCCGTTCAACCTTTTCTCCTGCCACCATTAGATGTCATGGCAACCTTAAGTGTAGTTGGTTCTTCGTTCGCTCTCTCTCTCATCAACATCCGCAATGCATGGACTTGCAATTAACCGCCCATGAAACGAAAAAACCGTAGATAATAAGAATGCCAAATTGTTTTATATTTTCTGGGTATTGCTGCTACCACTATTCCGACTCCCACCTTTGCAGTTCTCGTCCTTGTGGACTTGTGGGTGGGAGGGGTGGATGATTTCGCAGGTTGTTATGCGCTAAGTGAGTTTTCGTTTTCCTACTCCATTCGAAAGGTTAACATTTTAATTATGAGTTGTTTTTGTTTTCGTTTTTGTTCTGTGCAAAAATGTTTCCTTCTTCCTCATTGGCATTTAGAGCTATTTGGTTTTGTTCTCAACTGGTAGCAAGGATAATTTAGCCATTGTTTTGGACGATTTGTTAGGGCAAATAATCATTAGTGGAAATGAAGCTTGAGAATAAGGTAAGAAATCGTGGAAATTTATTTTCGACGAAATTATTTGCTTACAAACAATTAAGGAAATAATTTTTAATAGATTTAAAATAACTTAAATAAGAAGCTTGGACAAAATTATGACAATATGTTGTTTTTATTGAATACTGAACCAGGCCCGCTCCGCTGCGCCTTCTTTTACTCTCTAATTTATTTTCAGGGTGGGGACACTTCGCTATGGCGAATCCTGGCGAGAACATCGGACAAAAATTAAAGCGGTGGTTATCCCCTCTAAATGCTGGTGACATTAGCGTGGAACCATGCCATGTAAAAAATTTTCCTCAAAGAGGTTTCGCACTGCGGCACGCCGTTTGGACTCGGCTATAGAAAAGGTCCATTATCATTGATAAACTCAACTCGAAACGGAAAGCACTCATTGATGTGTGAAAAGATTGCCCTTGTTCGCTTCCTGGGCATATTTTTACTCTACTGCCAAATGCTCTTCTTTTTAGTCCTATATTACCGTATTGGTAAATATTTCCGGCTTAGGGAGTATTTCGGGGGTGGTCACTTGGCCATAAAAGTAAATATAAGATGCTCTACTTTCAAAAACATTTCATATGAGCCCCTTAATGGAATTATCGGCAAATAAGTTTTGTTTGAGGGTGTGGTGGACCCCAGGGCCTTTGTTCCGAAAATTAAGATAATTTTGCTGAAAATCAATCAATTTCCAACTCAAAACCCTTTGTTTATTATAGGGGGGTATTTTGGGGTGGTGCCCAAAATACCCAATAGTCAATAACAATAGAAACTATATTTTGTTTTTGGTGACTGTGAGAGTGTCACATTACCAATCTCCGAGATCTGGTATTTTTGAAAATTAGGGTAAGGGGAAGTGCTATTTAGAGGATACATTTCGACTTAAATATGGATATTAAATTCGTGCTCCCCTCTCAAATCCCATTAATTTGAGCCCCATTTTGCCATGGAGGGTGTTTTGAGGATGAGGCGGCCACCGGCACTTTGCCCTGAAAACAGATATCAAATTCGTTGATTTGAGCTTCATATTCCTATAATCGGAAATGAAGTTCAGTTTAGGGGGTGATTTAGCGCGGACCCCACAATGGGCCAATTAATCGCCCCCATTGGATATGAAAAAATTATATAGTCTATGTTTCCTTTCAGACCAACCTACACAATCTGTGAACATTTTAAGAAAATCGGTTCAGCCGTTTTTGAGTCTACGAAACAAATAAACAAACCGAGTACCATATAGCCATAATTGGTTAATATACCCATTTAGGGAGTTTTTGGGGGGTTGGTGTGACCCCCTGTACTTCAACCTGCTTTTATATGCCAGATTCGTAATCTACTCAAATTTAAATTTATATCAGATTCGTGCTTTACTTTTACACCCTTTCATTTGAGACCCATATTGCTTTGGTCGTAAATTTAGCTTCTTTGGGGGGTGTTCTTGGGGAGGGACGTCCCTCCAAACACTTGGTCCCACATTAGGATTTCAGATTCAAATTCTACTCGCAAATACCTTTCATTTGAATCCTAAATTGCCATGGTCTGTAAGTATGTCCGATTTAGGAGTGTTTTGGGGGTTGGGTTGGTTCCCCAAACGCTTTTTCCGACAATTGGATATCAGATACGTTTTCTACTCTTTAATACCTTTCATTTGAGTCCCATATTGTTGTGATTGGTCTTTATATATATTTAGTACGTTTTGTGGGTGTGGCGTCCCCCTAGGTACACTATCCGAAATTTGGATACCAAATTTTTGTTTTTAGGTTACTATAAAAGAGCACACAAAATTTCGCTTAAATCGCACCACCCATCTCCGATATCTGGCGTTTCTGAACATTTGAGTAAAGGGGAGGTTCCGCCCTCCCTTCATACATCAAAAAATGTAGGTCTTGCATATGGCATATGGTTAGGCTAGACTCAGAGGTCTTAATGTAAACTCAGAGAAGACTGAAATGCGCCTGTTCACGAGGAAGACGAAGGTGAGCCAAATTAACGCACCACGTTTCCACGGTGTGATCTTGGACAGGAAACTGAATTGGATTCAAGAGCGTACTGACAAGGCTCACAGATGTTGGACACTATGTTGACGGGCCGTAGGCTCGAAATGGGGCCTGAATCCGAGAATACTCCACTAGCTCTACAGGAGAGTGATTAGACGGATAGATGGATCAAAGCTAGAGGGCAGAGTGGGCCTGGGGGCTTACATTGAAAACTCAGGGACTCCGCCTGCCTGACCATAATACGGTCCTGCAGGCGGAGATCCGACGATCACGGAATGCGTGAAGTGGTGTGGTTCTAGCGCGAGGACGTCGAGTGTGAACATCTTTACGAACAGAAAAATTTACACAAAAGCAATAACAACCAGGATGGTAAGGTCACGAACAGTCTTGGAGTGTAAAAAGGAGATTAACGCCTTCTCTGAGGATGGCAAAATCCGCATCGTTTGGGTGCCGGTCCATAACGGAGTAAGAGGGAATGAAAGGGCAGAAGATTTGGCGGTGAAGGCCAGCCAGAGGACTGTCGTCAATAAACTTGATTAACCCGAAGCCTTTCGTGTCGACGTAGACCGATTTAAAAAAAACGGTCGGTAGGTCGACGAAAATCCTATGGGGGTATCCAGATCGTGAGAAGACGAGGCCATTACTGAAAGGAAGTAATAAGGAGGTCAGTATAGCTATTGGTGTCATAACGGGACACTCACTTATGTAAAATCGGTGCGGCAAGTGGTAGCATATATAGGATATGCGATTATAAGACGTTGGAGCATACCCTATTTCATTGCCCGGCTTTCGCGTCTAACATATACCGGCACTTAAGTGGGGACACTATACCAGACATGAACCAACTTAGTGGAGTGGCATGGAAAACAATAAAGGATTTTGTAAGTAGCACGGAATTAGTAACTTAAATTCTCTTGTAAGGGGTTACTTTTTAGTATTTAGAGCGCACAAAGTCCATTATGGCATGGGGTGGACTAATATCTGCACCACCCTCTTTTCAACCTAAACTAACCTTTCCTAGTATTGATGCAGGTCGATCTCCATATTTGATTTCTTGAGCCTTCAGAACACGAAATTTTTTCCCGATTTGGCTCATATTTTGCACATAGTGTTCTAGTATGACTTCTAACAACTGCGCCAAGAACGGTCCACATCGGTCTATAACACGATCTTCCGATTTGACTTCTTGAGGCCTTACAAACCGCGATTTTTTGCACATAATTTTTTTGTTATGTTTTTGTTATGACTTCCTCCAACTGTGCCAAGTTCGGTCCAAATCGGTCAACAACCTGATATAGCTCCCATATAAACCGATCTCCCGATGTGACTTCTTGAGCCCTTACAAGCCGCAATTTTTGTCAGATTTGGCTGAAATTGAGCATGTACTGTTTTGTTACAACTTCCTACAACTGTGCCAAGTACGATTCAAATTGGTCTATAGTCTGATAAAGCTCCCATGTAAACCGGTCTCTCGATTATCTTTGTTCGGTTCCTAAAAGTTTAAATTTTTGCTGCTTTGACAGAAGTTTGGCATGAAGAATAAAAGTATGCTCTTCAACTAAATTTATTTTGTGTACATTGTTAGCAGAATCCATGGTGGTTGGTTGCCAAGACTCGACCCGCCTGAATATAGCGCGTTTTTATTTGTTATAAAGCAGATTTTTCCTTTACTAAATATTTTAGTGAACTTGTGTTGATAGTAGGATTAAAATGATTGTCGCTTGCGCTGCCTTAGTTCCTTTTCTGACTTTGTCACCCTCCGTAGCATACTATCTGAAGTTTCCATTGAGGAAGGACTTGTTTAGACTTCCTAGAGAACTTGAAAGCGGAGAGCTCTTTTTCAGCGTTTTAGCAGTGTTATGCTCTTCGGGAGATCTGGTTCTTTTTTCAGCTTCCGTGGAAGAGCTGGGAAAGTCAGATCTATACCTACCAGCATCCTGCACTTTTGCCCTATTGCACGGCTCGTGCATACTATTTAGTCTCCTTTGTCGTGCCTCGGACAGCTTTCTCGGTCTTCTTGTGATCTTAGCAAAGCCCTCGCTGCTGTCACCCCGTTGACCTCATCTCTTGATTCGTCTGGACCACTGTTTCATTAACTCCGTCTTTGTCTGAATCTGAATCGGAAACACCACCTTCACTTAAAGGCTGGTCATGAACTGCTCATCCCTCTGGGTTATCTGTCTTTTCCTCATTTTTAAGTCTGATGACTGGTTGTGAGCTTGAAGCACTTTCTCAACTACAGGTGCTTAGGCACTGCGCATCCCTTGGAGAAACTGCGCATCCCTTTGGGTTATCTGTCTTTTCCTCATTTGTAAGTCTGATGACTGGTTGTGCGCTTAAAGCATTACTCTCGACTACAGGTGCCAAGGCACCCATACCTATAGGAGGGGCGGAAAATATGCTAGGGTCTGATCCATTTTGAGCCTAGTACTGAAAGATTTTAAAGTTTTTGCGTAATAGGTAGTCCTATTCCGAGAAAGAGATATTTTTTAGAAAGTAAAATGAAAACCAGTTCGCTGTACTCAACGGTTATTTCAGTTTCCTTTGCTAAATACATTTTTCTTGGGTGAAGTAAAAAGTTTACTAACACTAAGTAAAAGCAAATGGAGGCAACCGTAGGGCAGAGGTTAGCATATCCACCTATGACGCTGAACGCGTGGGTTCGAATCCTGGCGAGAACATCAACAAAAATTTCCAGCGGTGATTATCCTCTCCTAATGCTGGCGACATTTGTGAGGTACTATTATGCCATGTTAAAACTTCAGAGGTATCGCACTGCGGCACGCCGTTCGGACTCGGCTATAAAAAGAAGGCCCCTTATCATTGTACTTACAATTTGAATTGGACTGTACTCAATGTCCAGAAATTTTCCAGCTGTGGTAAAAATATGTGGAGACCACCGTACGGCAGAGGTTAGCATGCCCGCCTATGACACTGAACTCAAGGGTTCGAATCCTGGCGAGAACATCAAAAAAATTTTCAGCGTTGGTTATTTCCTCCTAACACTGGCGACATTTGTGAAGTACTTTGCCATGTTAAAACTTCAGAGGTATCGCACTACGGCACGCCGTTCGGACTCGGCTATAAAAATGAGGCCCCTTATCATTGTGCTTAACATTTGAATCGGACAGTACTCAATGATATGTGAGGAGTTTGCCCCAGCTCCTTAGTGGAATGTTCAGGGGCAAAAATTGCATTTGCAAGTAAAAACAAGTTTGTGTTTGTGAAGAAATTCTTGAACTCATGACCAGCAAAAAATTCGTTAGCGTTAATCAAAGTTATATTTTTCTCAAATTTAGTTAAATTTTTTACTAAGTCAATTAATTGTTACGCCATGTCGTAATATTAAAATTATTTTACCTTAGGAGGAGAACTCTATAGAGCATGTAATTGAAATTTCACCTATTTTGTTGTACACCCCTAGTTAAGTATTTAGAATATGCCATGTGAAATATGCAAAAACTTTCAAAAGCTACAAAATAATGATATGCGCTTGCCATTAACAAGGCTGTATATTAACGATAACTAATGGAAGGAACCCACTTACGGCACATTATTAACTATGCAGCCATCAGCTCAGCTAAAGGATATAGACACAAGAGAAAATATAGAGAAAAAACCATGGCAGCAAGTAGCGAATAGACCTTAGGTTATGCTGGCATGCAAATTGTTGAAGGATGTTGGGTTTAATTAAACGTTATTAAATAACAGATTTATTATTCACATTTGTTTGAGGCTTGTTTCATGTTGCCCATGCAAATTGTGCAGAAATTCATGTGCAACACGGACATGCAAAAACAGTTGTGCTTTACTTCCAAAGCATTTGTTGTTCATATTTCATTTTGAAAATGTTAGCTGTTATTTTTTATGCAACAACTAACTGCCTCCCCCAACTACTGAAGAGGTTGTATGGCAATGCCTAGAGGGGGTTGGCTCGTTTTTTTTTTTTTGCAAATGTATTTTAATAGCACCCAGTTAATATGCAAATGGCATACAGCAAAAGGACCTCTTTTAAGCTTTATTGTGGCTGTATAAAAATGTACATGTATGCGTTGCCTTCGCGTTTGGCTTGTACCAACTTCTATGCTGCTGCTGCTGCTGTGGCTAATATCGAGGCAATTGTGAGTTTCATGTTAACCCTGCTCCCGTTTTAAATGCCATTGTGGCGACCAACGTCTGATGTGATTTGCATTTTGCGTGCAAACTTTTAAAAAACACTTCACTGTGCTGGTTCGTTGTTTTTTTTTTCTTCTTCGTCTTCTCTTTTTCATAACACCCATTTTAGAAGTAATTCTTAATGCACTTTGTCGAAATTTTTGTGCTGCTACAGAAAGTGTTTGCTGTGTGTTCTTGATGGTGTCGTTGTAGATGGCATTTGAAACTGGGTCCCTTCTCGTGGCCATTTAAATAACGAAAGTGTTGTATTCTCAAAAAAAAAGTGTGCGAATGAGCGCTACTAACATGTGAGTTAATTGCTATTTCACTTAAGTGCAGCTTGAGTTTGAAAATGAAAAAAAAATTTTTTTTTGTGCAGGAATCTTAACCACACGCCATTTGGCTAATGGAAAAATTTAATATGAATTTTTATATAAAAATTTATTTCTAAACAAAAATTCAAAACTATAGGAAAATAAATTTGTTTATAGTTTCAAATTTAAATTTTAAAGCAGTTTGTTTAAAACAATGAGATTAGGTTGATTTTTGACTCACGCACACGCGAAAATCATTACTCACGAGAAAATCACGACTCATGAGAAAATCACGACTCATGAGAAAATCACGACTCATGAGAAAATCATGACACCTGAGACACTCACGAGACAATCACGACCCACGACGCACTCACAAGAAAATCACGACTCACAGGACGCCCACGACTCAAGAAACACTCACAAAAATTACGAACTACGAGATATGGTTAAACAAATATTTTTCCATGAAGCGAATAAGTTTTTTCCACGCATCTCAAATCATATAGCATTTGAATGTACGAATGTTAATGTATCAGCACTGCATAACCTCTTCTTTGCGTTTTTCATTCGTATGCATCTGTAGAGAGATTCGTACATTTAAGTACCGCATGATTTGAGAGCATGAGAAAATTTTTGTTTTTCGTTATTTTTTATAGTTTAGTATGATTTTCTTGTAAGTTGTGAGTGCTTCGTGAAGGGCTCGTGAGTCGTGAGCGTCTCGTGAGTCGTGAGCGTCTCGTGAGTCGTGAGCGTCTCGTGAGTCGTGAGTGTTTCGTGAGCGTTTCGTGAGTCGTGAGCGTTTCGTGTGTCGTGAGCCTTTCGTGAGTTTCTCGTGAGTCGTGATAAGTCTCGTGAGTGTCTGATATTCTCAGGAGTCGTGATAAGCATCGTGAGCATGATTTAACGCGCTCACGCTCACGCATGAATAATTTTGCCTTGTGAGTGGCTCGTGATTTTCTTGGGAGTCGTGTTAAGTATCGTGAGCATGATTTCACTCACTCATGCTCACACATGAATAATTTTAACTCAAACGCGTGATTGGATTTTGATCTCACTCACGAATAACGTGACTCACGCGTGATTCACGCGTGACACGACAACTCACGTGCCCACCACAAATGCACATCTTTCCGACTAAAAACAGACTGAACCAATTGTCATGAATCTTTGACGGATGGTGTGGAATGGTCCTATAGTTAAAATATGATTCTTAGTCTTATGATATTTAGAAAGAGAGGGGGATGGTAGACCATCCTTCTTATCCGAATTTTCAAAAACCCTTGATCTGGAAGGTTTAACGGTATTTCAGCGCTTCCTTACATTAACCCAAAAATACGAAAAAAATGGCAGTATGAGTTTGAAATAAGTTGTATAGAAGATCGAAGTACGAATTTTTCAAATGTGGGTTCAAATGTCTGAGTATTCGACCTACTACCCAAAACTCCTTAAACTAATAAAAACTTAAACTGATAAATAGACGATTTGTAAAAGTCTCTGTCATTCATATTTGGATTTTTCGTAGATAGACTTTTCAATTATAGTCTCCGTATATGATATAAGGGTGGCAAAATAAAACTTTATAGAATACTAGCTGAACTCGACCCGCTCCGCTGCGCCTCCATTCACACCACACGAAAAATAAGTTAATACCATTGAAGGCCACCGTAGCGCAGATGTTAGCATGCCGGCGAGACTATCAGAAACAAGTAAAAGCGTGCTAAGTTCGGCCGGGCCGAATCTTATATACCCTACACCATGGATCGCATTTGTCGAGTTCTTTTTCCGGCATCTCCTCTTTGGCAAAACAGGATACAAGAAAAGATTTGCTCTGCTATTAGAGCGACATCAAGGATATGGATCACAATTAAATTATATGCTGGAGACCTGTGTAAAATGTCAGCCAATTCGAATAAGAATTGCGCCCTTTGGGGGGCTGAAGAGCTAGAATAGAGAGATCGATTTATATGGGAGCTGTATCGGGCTATAGACCGATTCAGACCATAATAAACACGTATGTTGATGGTCATGAGAGAATCCGTCGTACAAAATTTCAGCCAAATCGGATAATAATTCCGCCCTCTAGAAGCTCAAGAAGTCAAGTCCCCAGATCTGTTTATATGACAGCTATATCAGGTTATGATCCGATTTGAACCTTATTTGACATAGTTGTTGAAAGTAGGAATAAAATACGTCTTACAAAATTTCAGCCAAATCGGAAAGGAATTGCGCCCTCTAGAAGCTCAAGAAGTCAAGTCTCCAGATCTGTTTATATGACAGCTATATCAGGTTATGAACCGATTTGAACCACACTTAGCACAGTTGTTGGATATCATAACAAAATACTACGTGCAAAATTTCATTCCAATCGGATAAGAATTGCGCACTCTAGAGCCTCAAGGAGTCAAGACCCAAGATCGTTTTATATGGCAGCTATATCAAAACATCGACCGATATGGCCCATTTACAATACCAACCGACCTACACTAATAAGAAGTATTTGTGCAAAATTTCAAGCGGCTAGCTTTACTCCTTCGGAAGATGCATCTGCCTAAAGAAATTTGTTCATCTACTCCCAAACATTATACCATTTATTTGTACCCCATATAGCCATGATTGGCAAATGTTCCCATTTAGGGAGGGGTTTTGGAGTCTCGTTTTGTCATGACTTGCCCTTTCTAATATCAACAAATTATGTAGCCTTTTGCTACTTCGAGACCATATTCGTAATCTACTTCCTCATACCTTTCATTTGAGTCCTATGTTATCATTATTGTCCAATATGCCAATTTGAGGGGGTTTTGGGTCGTGGCGCTCCCAAGGTGTCTGAAACCGATTTTTAGTATCAAATTAATATTCTACTCCCGAATACCATTAGTTTGAGCCCCACATATCCCGATCGGTCCATTTCTATTTTTTGGTGTTGCTTTTGGGGTAAGGGGGAGGGTCCGCCCCCTTACGATATCCACAAATTCTATAGCCTATTGCTATTCGTAATCTACTCCCCAATGCCCTTCATTTGAGTCTCATTTTGTTGCGATCAGTCCACTTTTATTTTTGCGTGGTGCCTTTGGGGTAAGGGGGAGGGTCCGCCTGCTTACGATATCAACAAATTCTATATGCTCTTGCTCCTTGGAGACCATATTAATAAACTACTTCCCAATACCTTTCATTTGAGTCGTATATTGTAATTATCGTCCAATATGCCTATTTGAGGGGGTTTGGGCCGGGCGCCCCCTATGTACCTGGACCCAATGTTTATTATCAAATTAAAACTCTACTCCCGAACACATTCCATTTTGGTCTAATATTGTGCCGATCGGTCCATTTTAATTTTTGGATGGTGCTTTTGGGGTAAGGGGGATGGTCCGCCCCCTTATGATATCAAACAAATTCTATAGTCTATTGTTACTTCCATATTCATAATTTACTCCCTAATGCCCTCCATATGAGTCCCATATTACCCTGATCGATCCACTTTTATTTATGGCCTTTTGCTACTTCCAGACCATATTCGTAATCTACTTTCTAATTGCTTTCATTTGAGTCCTATATTGTCATTATCGTCCCTTATGCCTATTTGAGTGGGGTTTGGGTCGGGCGGCCCTCTTAGCACCTGGACCCAATGTTTTTTATAAAATTAATACTCTTCTCCCGAATACTTTTAAATTTTAGTCCAATATTGTGCCGATCGGTCCCCTTTATTTTTTGGTGGTGCTATTGGGGTAAGTGGGAGGGTCCGCCCCCTAACAATATCAACAAATTCTGTAGCCGATTGCTCCTTTCAGACCATATTCGTAATTTATTCCTTAATATCCTTCATTTGAGTCCCATATTGCCCTGATCGGTTCACCTTTATTTTTGCGTGGTGCTTTTGGGGTAAGGGGGAGAGTCCGCCCCTAACGATATCATCAAATTATATAGCCTATTGCTACTTCCAGACCATATTCGTAATCTACTCCCTAATACCCTTCATTTAAGTCCCTTATTGCCCGGTCGGTCCACTTTTATTTTTGCGTGGTGCTTTTGGGGTAATGGGGAGGGTCCGCCCCCCAGCGATATCAACAAATTCTATAGCCTATTGATACTTTCATACCATATTCGTAATCTACTTCCTAATAGCTTACATTTGAGTCCTATATTGTCATTATCGCCCAATATGCCTATTTGAGGGGGTTTTGGGTTGGGGCGGCCCCCTAGGTATCTGGACCCAATTTTTTTATATCAATTCTACTTCCGTATACCTTTTTATTTGAGTCACATATTTTTCCGATCAGTCTTTTCTGATATCAAATAATTCTATAGCCTATTATTCCTTTCAGACCATCCTACACAATCTGTAAAAAATTCAAGAAAATCGGTTCAGCTGTTTTCGAGTCTATTCGGAACAAGCAAACAAACAGACAAACACACTTTGAGTTTTATATAATAGACTAGCTGGATCGGGCCCGCTCCGGTGCGTCTTCTTTCTTTGTGCAATACCTTTTATGGGGTAGCGTCCACCATCCCTTCAGATGTCAAAAAACGCACTTTCTCCACAGGACCAATCTACATAATCTTCGAAAGTTTAAAGTAACACCTGTTTTTATACCTACTACCATAGAATGGGGGCATAGTCATTCGGTTTCTAACACCTCCAAATATTGATCTGCGGCCCTATCTATTCGGAACAAACAAACAGACAGACAAATACAACCAATTTGAGTTTTATATAATGGACTAGCTGGATTACCATTTTACCTCGAATGTGGACAAATTCGTGCTCTGCTTTCAAATACTTTTCATTTGACCTCATATTGCCATGGCCAGTAAATGTAACTGATTGGGTTGAGTTTTATGGGTGGAACGGATTCTTAAAACATTTTCCCTATGTTTGGATATCAGATTCCCTTACAACTCGACAATACCTTTCATTTGAGGCCCATGTCGTCTATATGTCTCTTGGTGGTCTTTGGGTTAGAGGCGGTCCCCTAGGTGCCCCACCCCAAATTTAGATACAAAACCTTGGTTTTGAAGTTGGCATAAGAGACAACACAAAAGTTTGCTTATATCCGAGTTCTAGCGTTTTTCACAATTAGGGTAAGGGACAACGTCCGTTTCTCCTTCAGATATCAACAAAATATAGTAAGGGGGAGCGTCCGCTTCCCCTTCAGATATTAAAAAACGCAGTTTCACCACAGGAATAATCAACATCATCTGCGTAAGTTTAAAGAAAATCGGTTAACCCGTTTTTGTACCTACAACCATGGGATTGGGGGTATGCTAACCGAGTCATTATGTTTGCAACACCTCGAAATATTGATTTGGGGCCCCATAAAGTATATATATTCTGAATCGTCTCGACATTCTGAGTCGATGTAGCCATGTCCGTCTGTCGAAATCACTATAGCAGTCGAACACATCAAGCTAGACGCTTTTTGTACAGATAATTCTTATTGCTGTGGGTCGTTAGGGATTGCAAATGGGTCATATCGGTTGAGATTTGGATATAGCTCCCATATAAACCAATTCCCGGATTTGATTTCTTGAGCCTTTAGAAGCCTCAATTTTTATCCGCTTTGGCTGAAATTTGGAATAAAGGCTTGAGTTGTGACATCCATGCCAAGAATGATCCGATTCGGTCAATAAACAGATATAGCCCCCATATAAACTGAACCATGACTTCTTGAGCCCCTAAAAGCCTCAATTTTCATTCGATTTGTCTGAAATTTGGAATAAGGACTTGAGTTATGACTTTTAACATTCATGCCAAGTATGATCCGATTCGGTCAATAAACAGATATAGCCTCCATATAAACCGAACCCCGGATTTGAATTCTTGAGCCCCAAGAAACCTCAATTTCGATCCGATTTTGCTGAAATTCGAAGCAAAGACTCGAGTTATGACTCCCAACATTCTTGCCAAGTGTGGTCTGAGGGTGTCTTTAAACAGATATATTGGGTTGCCCAAAAAGTAATTGCGGATTTTTTAAATGAAAGTAAATGCATTTTTAATAAAACTTAGAATGAACTTTAATCAAATATACTTTTTTTCTAAAGCAAGCTAAAAGTAACAGCTGATAACTGACAGAAGAAAGAATGCAATTAAAGAATCACAAGCTGTGAAAAAATTTGTCAACGCCGACTATATAAAAAATCCGCAATTACTTTTTGGGCAACCCAATAGCTCAATTGTCACCTTAATTGGCTGAAACTCTCACAAAGACTTCTTTTACCACTTCCAACATCTGTGCCAAGTATGATTATAATACAGGGTGGCTGATGAATATTGCTACATTTTTTTTTCGGTGTATGGAATACATTTTTCTTTTATTCATGTTAAATTAAATTATTAAATTAATTATTAAATTATTATTAATTAAATTAATTAATTAATTAATTAAATTAATTATTAAATTATTATTATTAAATAGAAAAAAAGTTATTACATTTTTTTTTGGTAGCGGCTTTCATCAGCCACCCTGTAGGCCTATAATATCCCTTAATTACCGGTACCCCGATATAAACTCTTTAGACCATAGAAGACGTAAACAATCCGCGATTTGATTATTTTAAAATAATTCAAACACAAATTGAGCTAGTAAGGGTAAATTTTTAGATGTATCCATCGTGGTGGGTACCCAAGCTTCCGTCCGACTGAACTTAACACATTTGTACTTTTATTTGTCTTATTATTTCATTTTATTTTAAATTATTTTATTTTATTTGAATTAATTTTAGTTTTTTTTTTTCTGTTTTTTGTATTCGGTACATACAACTTGCAAAACAAAAGCATGTGAAATTCTCGATTTCCAGTTAACCCACTCAATTTCAAGTTCGTTATCACATTCTTCATTTTGTTCTGAAAAAACCACAAAATTCTATTTAATTCACTTGATGGCAGTATAAATCAATAATCTGCCAGTTTTTTTAAATCATTTTATATTTCAATGGAAATTGGCCATACCAGTGTGCTCTTCATCGTCTGCAGTGGCGAGTTTGTTTCCAATGACAATTTTAATATGCCTTCCCTACAAGACAAATAATAAAAATTCACTACGTTACTACGTTGTATTCGCTCCAAAAGTCCCCCATTACTTAAAAATAAATAAAATGGGAAGTGTAATATGCCATCCATTCCACAGCAGCATATAACCCGTTAAGTGAACATAAATAATAAATTAAATGATTTTCTGGGTATTTATTCTTCATTCATCGCCCATGAATATAGGAAGATGCAAGAGACAAGGGCTGTAATCCCCACACAGCTTAAAATTGTCCCACAATTGGTGGTTTTGCATTTCCAAATGTTGTCATGAAGTGCACACATGCGCAAATTTCTGGATATACAGTGGAAGCCGTATAACTATGATACGCTTAAGTGAAAAATCGTGCTTAAGCGAAACTTTATGAAAAGACCCATTTATTCGAATTGAATGTGAGAAATCTCTTAACTGAAAATATCGCCAAACTGAAAAGGTTTTTACACCCTAAATTCTGGTTTTATATGAAACTGAAATCGCATAAGTGAAAAAGTTTTCTTCTATGGGAAATTATAATCCATTTGACATCGTCCGCTGATGATATTTCTTGGTCGTAATTAAAATCGCGATACGGCTAGCCAGTCAAATGCTTTTTGCAACACCACACTTTTGCTGACTTTAAAATGTTTTTGCTATGCTATTCTTTGGATAGAAAGCATTAAACAATGGCTTAAAGCCAGACAACCTGCAATGAAATCTCAATAAGATTTTACGACCGAAAAAAAGAAAGTGCAAGCAGACAAATTATATGGAATTGGAAAAATTCACGTCATCAACAAAATTCTTACTTTAATTGGCTATGACAGAACATTTGTTCCACTAGCCGATTAGCGTTCCAAGTGCCTCGATCTTCTGCGCTCATTCTAAATTATCTGACATGAAGTTTCAAGGTGTCTTCCACCACTTGATCTTTCCATCGGGCTTTTGGTCTTCCCGGTTAGCGTCTACCATCGTGTTTGCCTTCAAAAGACTTCTTTGCTGGAGATTCTTCATCCATTCTGACAACATGACCTAAACAACGCAGCCGTTGTATTTTGATACGTGTAACTATGCTATCGTCGTCATACAGCTCGTGGTTCATACGACTCCTATATTCTCCATTAACGAAAACTGGTCCATTTATTTTACAAAGAATCTTTCTCTCAAATACTCCAAGCACTGCAATGCTTCAGAACCATATAACAACACGGGTAGTATCAGTGTCTGGTATAGTGTGATCTTCGTCTGTCAAGAGATGGCCTTGTTTCTAAACTGCTTACTAAGTAGCATTTGTTTGCCAGTATTATTCTTCGCTTAATCTCAAAACTGGTGTCAAAACTCTTTCGGTTACGGCGGTGCCGAGGTAGATAAACTTACTGACTGTCTCAAAGTTGTGGTTCCCAACTTTCTCCATTTTCTTTATCTGCTCGGTTGTACAAGGCGTTTTGGGAGTTGAAACCATTCATTTCGTCTTATCTCCACTTACTGCCAGACCCATTTTCACTGACTTTCTTTCGATTCTTTCAAAGGCAGCCGTTACTACTTCCGGTGACCATCCTTTAATGTCGATGTCGTCGGCACAGGCAAGTATGAGGTTTTCTCTTGTGATTAGTGTGCCATATCTATTCACATCTACATCTCGTATAATCTTCTCTATCAGCATATTTAAGAGATCACACGATAGGTTGTCTCCTTATCTGAAACCTCGTTTGGTAGTAAATGGTTCGGAGAGATTCTTTCCTATTCTTACTGAGAAACGCGTATCAGAAAGTGTCATCCTGCAGAGTCTTTTTAATTTTGCAGGGATACCAAACTCAGACATTACTTGGAATGCCTTTGAACGTAAAGGAGTATCGAAAGCGGCTTTGTAGAGATGGTTGGTGTTGAGTTCTCCTTCTCGGGTCTTTTCCAGGATTTAGCGCAGTGTGAATGTCTGGTCTATGGGGGATTTACCAGGTCTAAAGCCGCATTGATAGGATCCAATTATCTCATTGACTTCAGGTTTTAATCTTTCACAAAGTACGCTCGAGAGTATTTTGTATGCAATGGGGAGGAGACTTATTCCTCTGTAGTTGGCACATACCGTCTTGTCTCATTTCTTGCGTACGGGACTAAGTATGCTGAGGTTCCAATCATCGGGTATGTGTTTTTCTAGTCAGATTGCGCTGATAAGCTGATGCATACGCCTTATCAGCGTGTCGCCTCCGGTTTTAAATAGTTCAGCGGGTAACCCGTCGGCTCCTGATGCCTTGTTGTTCTTAAGTCGGGTCACTGCTACTTGGACCTCATTCTGACTAGGAGGTAAACATTATATACGATCATCAGGGATTGATTCTGCGGTATCGTCTTCGCCGCCAACGTCGAACACTAGCAGTTGGACACTTTCTATATCCTCAGCATGCTACCTGTGTCAGTTACCACATTTTCTTCTTTGTCTCTACAGGAGGATATCCCTGTACCAAAGCCATCGGTTTGATGTTTAATTCTTTGGTAGAATTTCCACACTTCATTCTGACTCCTGTACATCTCAATTCGCTCACATTCACGTCTTTCCATTTCCGATTTCATTCTGCGGAATAGACGTTTCTCCTCTCTCCTTTTCTGGAGGGGCAAACTTCTCACATATCAATGAGTGCAGTCCGATTCAAGTTTAAGCTCAATGATAAGGGGCCTACATTTTATAGCCAAGTCCGAACGGCGTGCCGCAGTGCGACACCTCTTTGGAGAGAAGCTTTACATGGCATAGTACCTCACACATGTTGCCTGCATTAGGTCTCGCCAGGATTCGAACCCAGGCGTTCAGCGTCATAGGCGGACATGCTAACCTCTGCGCTACATTGGCCTTCTTTTCTCCCGATACCTCTCCTTCACCTGGCGCGTTGCTACTGATTGCAGGGTTGCTCTATATGCCGCATTCTTGGCTTCAGTAGCATCTCGACACTCTTGCTCGAACCATGGGTTTCTTGGGGGAGGCTTCCGGTACCCAAGTACGGATTTCGCGGCATTTTTCAAGGAGTGGGCAATGGTCTGCCACTGCACCCTTATATCATGTTGTTGTTACCACATTTTCATGAAGGTGGCGATCCTCGTCAAGCTCATGTAGGTGAGCAAGCTCGTTCCGGTCCAAAGAGCCAATTGCCGCGGGAACTTGGTGGCCATTTGTTATTTAAGGGGGCCAATAACTCGCCTTGTCATATCGAGCATCCTATGCACTCAGTATCTGTGCAAGAGCCGGCGCCTCCCGACTTCTTACTGAGACTCTCCGCTCGGTACCGCTGATTGTCCGCAACTGCCGCTACTTCGTATGGAGCATTCCACTATTCGCAACTTGTGGACGCGTCCTGTAGCTCGCAGCTAAGCTTCTCGTGACAGTAATTAACACCACACAGATCAGACCTCAGTGTTCCAGTTTATGTGGTGCACACAGCTATCTCTTGCCGGGGCCATTATATCATCGGAACAAGGAGTGCTTTCAAAGCAGTTGGGTTGGTGGAGGGGAGTATACTGCTTCCATCTGTTGTGTTTGCAGCTTTTCAATGTCGTTCTTCTGTACAGTGTCAGATCGTACTTTCCTCGCCATGTTCAAACGGGTGCGAACCTTTGCTGCAACAAGGTAGTGATCCGAATCTATATTCGCTCCACGGATCGATCGTACATCTACCACGCTGGATGAATGCCTTCCATCTATCACAACGTGATCAATTTGGTTCTTCGTGTTTTGATTGGATGACAGCCATGTGGATTTGTGGATATTTTTATGTTGAAAGTTACGAAATCTATCAGCCTCAACCTATTATTGGACGTTATCTCGTGGAGGCTAAAATTTCCGACTGTTGGATTAAAAATGTCTTCCTTCCCTATTTTCGCATTAAAATCTCCCAGAACGAATTTAATATCATAGGCGGGGCAGCGGTCATATTCTATGTCTAGGCGCTCGTAGAACATATTCTTGGTCTGCTTGTCTTTGTCTTTCGCCGGGGCATGGGCACAAATAAGGCTGATGTTGAAGAATTTGGCTTTTATTCGGATTGTGGCTAGCCTCTCATCCACCGGAGTATAGCTGGAAATAAGTTGTTTCAGTCTCCGACTAACCACAAATCCACAGCCAAATTCATGTCTCGTGTTATGGCAGCTATAGTATAATTTCGACACCGTTTGGTGTTGTAGTGACGCCATTCCTAGTCCATCGAACTTCCTGTAAGGCGGTAATATCTGCCGTGTACTTCTTTAATACATCCGTCAGCGCCTATACTGCACCTTCTCTATAAAGAGTGCGGACATTCCAGGTGCAGATGCGCAAATCATAGTCCTTTTTCCGTTTGCGAGGGTTATTAACGTTGGTTCTCATAGTTTTCCGGAGGCAGGTTACAGGCCCAGCACCCCAACCGCCTGAGCTTTGTGGGATTGCACATGTTTTCCTCGTTGTGGCGAGCCGCTTGCTCCAAGATCCGACGCTCGCCTTCAGCCAATAACTCGCCGAGTATCATTGGCACCCATTATTTAATTAAGAGCCAGTGCCACCTGACTCCTCACTGAGACTCTCCTCTCGAAAATCGCTGACTTCCCTCGGCCGCATTTGCAGCTACTCCACATCAAAACAGAGCTTTGCACCATCCGCAATCTGTGGACACGTCCGGTAGCTTTCAGCTAAGTTTTCCGTGGCAACGATGGACACCACACAAGTCGGAACTCAAAATTCCAGTCTGTGTGGTGCTTATAGTTATTCCGTGTTTAGAAATTTCGCAAAATCATATTTTGATATTTCGCGAATGTTAGTCTCTGACTTTTAAAGTGTTCTACGGATCATTCTCCATTTATTTCGAACATGCTAGTGTTTTGACCAAAAAATTCGCCTTCACTTATGCTTATATCGCTTAACTGCAAATTAATTTCACTTATCCGAAAATTTCTGATAAGTGAAACTAAATCGTAGTATTTTTAGGGTTTCACTTATCCGGTTTCGACTGTATTCAAACTGCTGCACCATGGACAATTGCGAGATGCCTCATAAGAGTTGCACACGTTGCAGTATGTCCCTGCATCGGTTCTTCAGTTCGAGCGATTGGCCATTTGTGGTTTTTTTTTCAACTCTTGTCATTGAAGATAATATGAACTTGGTTTCTTGTTTTTGGAAGATTTTAATGAATTTATTCATTTATTTCGTTTTCGTTTAAGTGCTGCTGGATTTAAATGAGACTTTTATTTTTAATTATGAAATTTATGATGTGCTTTTAATGCCAGCTATAATTTTAAAATGATGACTTTTGGGGTTTACTTTGGGATTATAGGTAACATTATGGCTTTTTTTTCGTCAGAAAGTACTGCAAAATTTTTAGAGGAAATTTGATCCATAGTCTTTTTAATAGGTTTTCATTAAATGTTGAAGAAAATGTGCCCTTATTGGTTGTAGTAAGTTGAACCATAGAAACTACGAACGTAATCTGAACAAGTAAAACCGTGCTAAGCTCGGCCGGGCCGATTTTGGGAACCCACCACCATGGATTCTGCTAAAAATTTATACAAAGTAAATACAGTTAAAAGGCATGATTTTATTCTACATTCCAAACTTCTTTCAAACTAGCAAAAATTTAAGCCTCTAGAACCGAAGAAGGATGATCGAGAGACCGGTTTACATGGGAGCCATATAAGGTTATAGACTGATTGGTTATAGACTTATTTGGCACAGTTATTGGAAGTCGTAACGGAACGCCCCATGCAAAATTTCAGCCAAATCGAACAAAAATTACGGCTCCTAAGGACTCAAGAAATCAAAACGGGAGATCGGTTTATATGGGAGCTATATAAGGTTCTTGACCGATTCGGACCGTACTTCGCAAAGTTGTTGAAACTCATAACAGAACACTACAATCAAAATTTCAGCCAAATCGGACAGGGGTTCAAGAAGCCAAATCGGGAGATCGGTTTATATGGAAGCTATATCAGGTTCTTGGCCGATTGGAGGTAAACATTCTATACCATCATCATTGATTGGTTCTGTATCCTCTTCGTCACCAACGTCGAATACTAGCAGTTTGGTTAAAATGTTCTTTCCATATCCTCAGCATGCTAACTGTGTCAGGTACCAGTTTTCCTTCTTTGTCTCTGCAGGAGGATGTGCCTGCACCAAAGCCATAGGTTTGATGTTTAATTCTTTGGTAGAATTTGCGGACTTCATTTTGTCTCCTGTACATCTCAATTCGCTCACACAGTGTTCTGTTATGAGTCTCAACAACTGTGCCATGTATGGTCCAAATCGGTCTATAACTAGATATAGCTCCCATATTTTAGCAGAATCCATGGTGGTGGGTTCCCAAGATTCGGCCCAGCCGAATCTAGTACGCTTTTAGTTATGTTAACATTTTGGATGGCTGAAGAATAGAATGAGAGCCTAATGGTTCGTGTGATATGGTTTTAGGCTTTTGTAATGAAAATAATCCTTCATATATATAACTTACTGTCTACAACATTGATTTCTTCTAAGATATTTTGCACGTACCTGAAATAGAAGAGAATTTTATTAAATTTTTGGAAGCTTTTTTTGGTTTAATACTAAATCATATTTATTAAAATAATATTGTAGTGTATTTTAAAAAATACTGCAAATACCCAACAAATTGGGTAATACCTTGAAACTTCATTGTAAAGAGAATTTTTTTTTATTATTTTTTAACCTTCTTTTCTAGTAATACTTTAAAGACTTGTCATTTTGTAACATGGTGTAAAATAAATGCCAATATTTCAACATCTCCCTGTCCTAGAAAGATCTACAATTAATTCCAGACATTTACAAATTGTCGAGACAAAATACAGCTTTACGCAAAATTAATTCAAAAATTATGAGTATGTCATGTTACTGAACACTTGATGCCAAAATAAATTTTGATTGATTCAACTGTCATTTAAAATCGTCATTTATTAGTCGCCGTTTTAGTTGTTGTCCATTTGTCTGGATATCCAATGACTTTTTTGTGTCAATTCCATTATTGGCATATTGATATGGTTGTCATGTTGGTCATTATTATCCAACTCGAACCAATTCCAGTTTTCACTTTATGCTGTATGCTTTGCTTTTTTTTTTTTTTGTATGATATGTCTCTCTTTTAGTTTTGTTTTATTTTTGTTCAGCTCACGCAAATTGAAAAAAAAAAACTCCAAAACGATTCAATTTTTCTGAATACCAAAACGGAACATTTAAATTAACTAATGAAAAATTCATGTTTTTGCCACTTGTAAGTGAGTTCAACGAGTAGCTGGGGTGTTCTTGTTTTTGTTATTGTCGTAGTTGTTCTCCTTAACTGGCTGCAGACTTAATTGAATTTTTACTTTGAAAATGGCGCCCTGGACAGTGAGTTTGAAAAGAAGTTTTGGAAAGGAATGATGAAGTTCATGGATAACCGTCGAAAATGCTCTGCTTCGGAACATCGGGAGTCTTTCAATAACTTTTTTTTTAGTCCCATAAAATCCTCAGCGAACTCTTATCGTACGCCAGCAATTCCTACGTACTCCTCTAGTCGATGGCAGTCTAGAGCGCCTTAGAGGTCCAGCAGCCATCCGCTGAGTTCCATCTCGCCACCGATCCCGCTCTGGCCATCTCATATACTATGTGGAGTATTTCGACTAATGATACGAAGGCAAAACCGATAACTTCGCCCAGCGCAGACGAACCCCTCCTGACATAAGCGTCCGCCCCTTCATTCCCTGGAATCGCTTCATGTCCGGGAACCTAAATCAGCATTACATCTTGGACTTGGAGCCTATGCAGGGACTCTAAACAATTTGGCACATACCTCGGCCTCACCGTTTTCGAACCCAAAGCCTTGAGCGACGCCATACTGTCGAACTAAATCCTGAGTTTTGAGGGCGGTAGATCCCCTAACACAATTTTACTTGTGTTTGTAATGTGTACTGCAATGGCACAGACCTTGCCTGAAAAACCGTAAACTCGTACGGTAGTCTCCAAGACATGCCATTGTTTTGTGCGTTAGATTAGTCTAATAATCCAGTCCCTTACGCCATCTTGGAGGCATCAGTGAAGACAGCGGTCTGATCCCCCTCAAAACCCAACATTGGCCCTCTATTTAACCCTACCGGGAAAATGAATCCTGCATGTCCTAATCCAAATCGTTACCGGTGCCAGGTAGTCGAAGATCCTCCTTAGTCTGCAAATGCAAATTTGCCCATGAACATTCCACTAAGGAACTGGGGCAAACTTCTCACATATCACTGAGTGCAGTTCGATTCAAATTTTAAGATAAGCGGTCTCGACGTGTCGCAATGCGACACCTCTTTGGGGAGACATTTTAACAAATGTCTATAGCATTGGGGGGAATAACCACCATTGAAAATTTTTCTGATGTTCTTGCCAGTATTCGAACCCAAACGTTCGGCGTCATTAGCGGACATGCTAACCTCTACGCTACGGTGGCCTCCTCCACCTCCTCCTTAATCTACCCTACGCATCAATAGCATGCAGAATGGAACTGTGGCCGCACCTGTCCTAATTCAACATGCCGCACTCCTTCAGCCTAAATGCGATCTTGGTGGTGCAGTTCTGAATATGGGCTGTATATCCAGCATAACCTCCAAACCTGCCTGCTATGCGGATCTCAGTGCCCCTGTGACTCCGATTCATGCGATTCTCAGGACCTTTTCGAACTCCCTCGTACAAGTTCTTATACCCACTACCATACCAGTGCCTCATAGGTCAGTAATAGTCTCACAATGGCCGTATAATCCAATAAATCATCTTGGGGACCACCCCTACTCTTTACCAAACATTTTCCGGCAGGAGCAAAAGGCGCACAACGCCTTATGGCTCATTTCATCCGTATTCTTTTTCCAGGATAGCTTCGAATCGAGGACGTCCAAGGTCTGTACTCCGGTATCTTGAATCTGCGAGTGAAGTGCACAGCTCCCTCTTCCTTGGGTTGGTATTCAACCCATTTCTGGTAGCCTATCTCCTCAGTGAACGTAGCTCCCTGGGTGGCCTCGGCGTCATCGGAGGGCAGTTGCATACCCGGCACGGGATAGCTGAGAGCACCTCATATGCTGAAACATTGACTTCCCATCTGTGTGCTATTCATTGCTATCACGAGAAGCTTAGATGCGAGCTACCGGACGCGTCCACACGTTGCGGATAATGGAATGCTCCATACGGAGTAGCTGTAACTGAAGTCACGGACAATCAGCGGTATCGAGCGGAGAGTCTCGCGTGGCACCGGCTCTTGCACAAATACTGAGTGCCTATGATGCTCGATATGACAAGGCGAGTTATTGGCGCCTTTAAATAACCAATGGCCACCCTGTTCTGGCGACGATCGGTCCTTTGAACCGGAACGAGCTGGCTCACCTACGGGAGCTTGACGAGTGTTGCCACCTCCACATGAATATGTGGCTACAACGACGACGACGACTACCGTCGTCATACTTGTCTAAAATGCCCATTTGGGGTGTTGTGGACTTGGGGCGGCCCCTTGGTAATTGCACCTAATTTATAATATTTCATAATCATTTTCGTACACTACTCTCGAAGTTTTTTCATTAGAGTCCGTTTTTATCCTGATCGGTCCATTTTTGATTTTTGGCGCTATTTTTGGGGACAGTTTTGGCCTGGGAACGGAACTCTAGGTCCTTGTACTCAACTTTTAGTATTATATTTGTATTCTACACCCGAATACCTTTCATTTGGGTACCATATTAACCCGATCGGTTTACTTTGGTTTTCAGCGGTACTTTTGGGACGGTTCTAGGGAGTCCTAGATGCTTGGACCCTAATACCTTTCATTGAAGGCCCAAATTATACCGATCGGTCCACTTTTGGTTAAGGGTCGTGCTTTTGGGATATGGGGGAAGGTCCCACCCCCTACCAATATCAAAAAAATGATTCGTTCCAGGCCATTCCTTACATTCCGTGAAAACTTCACGAAAATCGGTTCAGCCGTTTTTATGTCTATAAGCAACAAACAAATTTACATACTCACAAACAAACAAACACAAAGCCATTTGTATTCATGCAGAAGATTGGGTAAAACTTGTTCTTAACTTCAGATACCCGCTAGCGCATCTACGAAACAGTTTACTTGGGTAAAAAGAAAGTTCTACTTAAGGAAAGCGCAAAATATCTGGGTATTGTGTGGAAGGAGTAAAATAGGGAATTTTGTTCTATGATTGTTCACCATAGGTGAGTTCAATTGGAGGCCAGTTTGGCCCATTCTCATACTGTGGAAAGAGAGAGAAGAAAAAGAAGATGTGAGACCTCGGACTCTATACAGAGGTTATACACGAATAAAAGAAACCCTAAGAATGGAGAACCAGAGCGGAGAATGGAACGCCTATCCCTATCCATTCCATTCCTTTCACAAATCTCCGGAGACATCCCGAGGTACGTTCGCAAGATTACCTAGATCTCAGAAGAACCACACCTCCAAAAGGAGAGACTGTATTCCTGTAGACCGGGACATGAGCAGAGCAAGTGATCGACAGTCTACTCCTCATCAAGACAACTCCTGCAGAAGCTTTTATGCGCCATTTTCATGCGAGCCGCCATGCGGCCTATGGCACAGTGTCCGGTTGTGACCCCTGTCTATGTCTTTAGTGAACTCTTATTGAACGCCAGCAATTTCTTCGTCTTCCTCCGGTCGATGTCAATCTAGAAGCGCCTTAGCAATCATCTGCTGACTCCCATCTCGCCACTGACCCCGCTCTGGCCTTCTCATTTTGGAAGGTTATTCCACTCACAATCCAAGATTGCTTGGGTAACAAGTTTCGGCTTTATGTGGCTGGCAGATGCTAAGTTGTCGTTTCCAGATGAGATGTTGGCGTTTAATTTATTCTTACTGCGCTCAAAGAAAAGTTTGCTAATAGGACCCAACATTTCGCTTGGATGCCATGCTTCTACCATTGCATTGCTCACTAATTCTTGAGTAGGGACGAGTAATCTTTTAGTGGTAAAAAAGTCCGAAGAGACCGTTGGTAAGGACGAAAATACAATCACTGTAGTTTGCCTAATGCATTTAGCACACCACATTTTGCCTTGGTTGCCATATAGACCTATTTCTCGAACTAAAGTCTTGGACCCAGAAAAGCCACATTTACTGTGAATTGTGTTAGGCCCTTCAACATTTTTCTTCAATTTAGCTCAGATCGGTCCAGATTTGGATAAAGCTGCAATATAGACCGATCTCTAGATTTAAGGTTTTTGCCCCATAAAAGGCGCATTTATTATCCGATTTCGGCGAAATTATTTTCGGCTCTTCGACATCCCTCTGCAATTTGGGCCGGATAGGTTCAGATTTGGATATAGCTGCAATATAGACCGATCTTTCGATTTAGGGTTTTGGGTCCATAAAAGACCCATTTATTGTCCGATGTCGCCAGAATTTGGAACATTGAGTTGTGTTTGGCCCTTCGACATCCCTCAGCAATTTGGCCCAGATCCGTCCAGATTTGGATATAGCTGCCGTAGAGACCGATCTCTCGATTTTAAGTCTTGGCCCCACAAAAGGCACATTTGTAATCCGATTTCGCTGAAATTTGAAACAGTGACCTTTTCGACATCCGTGTCGTATATGATTGACATCGGTCTATATTTGGATATGGCTACCATAACAACTAATATTTTGTTCTACAAATTCTAGACCTCTCAATATCCGTGTCGAATTTGGTTTAAATCGGACCATATTTCGATGAAGCTGTTATGGGGGCATAAATTATGCATTTTTTCACCGTATTATGACGAAAGGTGGTCTACATGTATTGGGTATCGAAAGTTTGGACCGGCCGAACTTGACGCCTTTTTGCTATTTTTCAATTACAGTCGTGATTGAAGTTTTTGCAATTTTCAATTAAAAAATTCATTCAATTAATTTTTTTAATTTAATAAAAAAATTTTTTCAATCACAGTCGTAATGTCGTAATGGAAAATTTTGTCATTTTCAATTAAAAAATTAATTGATTCATTAAATTTTTTAATCAATAAGTTTTTTAAAGAGTTTTAATCAAAATTTTGATGGGGCTAGACTATTTCAAAAACGGACAGATATAACAATACTGTTGGATCTAAAATAGTTTCTTAATCCATTAAAAATGATTAAAAGTTCTTTGTGCTTAGACCACTAAAATTTGTTCTTTGTGTCAATCGATTCGTTTGCCAATTCAATAAAATCATCTGGCTTCCCTCTATAAAATGAGATGTTTTCAATGAATTCAATGATGTTTTCAATGAATTTGTTTATTAAACAAATTGTTGAATCAATTAATTTTTTAAATGAAAATGATAAAAATTTCAATCATTATCGAAATTGAAAAACAGTGCCGATTCAATTAAAAAAAATTATTGAAGCAATTAATTTTTTAATTGAAAATGACAAATGACAATCACTATCGAAATTGAAAAACAGTGCAGCTTCAATTAAAAAACAAATATGTTAATCACCAATTTTAATTGAAAAAAGTTCAGATTCAATTAAAAAAATAATTGAATTAATGAATTTTTTAATTGAAAAATGCCTAAATTTAAATCACGATCGTAATTGAAAGAAGGCGGATTCAATTAAAAACATTATTGACTCAATTAATATTTTCATTGAAAACATTTTAATTTTCAATTAAATTTTTAATTGAAAAAATTTTCGTGACATTTTTTTTCTGCGTATAACAAAAATTTTTGACAAATTTCTACTCAATTTTCCTTGAAAAATCAGGTTTTTGCGAATCTTTTTTTCTATTGCATAGTCGTCCTATTCATTCTTTTGAGCCTCACTGTTTTTGCCAAAAATATGCCTCTGCTAACGGGAGTTATTAAATTGTCGTTGTCACAGTTGTTGTGTTTATTAAAAAAATTATTAAACATTATTCCAGTCTATGCCAGTAACCATGTCTGTGGGTTGCATATCTCCATAGCCCTCTGTGTGATAAAAAGACCGCTTGGTGAGTTTCGATGTTTGACTGGGACAAAATTGAAATTGCCTTTGGCCAAGTTGACAGCCAGAATTGTTATACGCTGCACTATACGCTAGACATGCGAGCAAAATGATGGATCCATAAAGGGGAATATGCAGCAAACAATGGTCGTTTATGTTGTCGGTTATTACGTCAATATGGATATTCTGTTTATTCAATTTCCCTTGCAGTTTGGCGATAAATACAGTCATTGAAGGAATTGGCGAAAAAAGCGGCATATTTAAAACAATCTGTTGTTATAGTTGCTATCGGTATGTTTGTCTTTTTCAGAAAACCTCAGCGCCTGGGCTCTTTTCCCCCCCTCTCTTGAAAATAAAAACGAATTCAGTCATTCGATTTTAAGTGGGGCGAACATTTATGATGATGGATATTTTACCGACTCTGGCTACAACAACGACAACGTTGACGACGACGACGCTCGATAGTATAGCAGTTAGTATGTTAAGCGTTTTCTGTGGGCATTTTTTTCAATTTGCACTTTTTTGATTGGAGACAAGCAAAGTTGTTATCAAAAGGCAGGCCGGGCAGATTTAAACATTTTTACTTCACATTTATATTTTGTATGAATGCTGCGATGCTGTTTTCTGCTGGTTTCAATCAACCTCAAGTCTCACTCGCCGCCCCGTATCGTTGTAAGTAGTGAATGCTGCCTCCTGACGGACAGACTGATTGCCTGCCCTGCGTTATGGAGATCAAGTTTTTTCTTTTTTGCGCTGTTCTCTGGTCACATTTGTTATTTGTTGGCGAATTAAGATTATGGTCTGTTTGGGTTTGGGGTTTTTTTTTCTCCCGGCTCGTTTTTTCATTTTCTGCGGAATGCTATTGCCTTTTTTATGATTTATTAATAGCCAGTTTCTGCAAGAAACCACAATCTCCGTTCTTATTTATTTTTTGTATATATTTTTTCTTCATAGGTTTAATTAACATTGGCTGCTGGGAGTTTTTTTGGATTTCATTATTTGTTGTTTGCCTGTATGGTGAATCATCGATGCATTAAATGTTTTTTAATTTGAGGTTTATTCTGAATTTTTACAATTTTTGTTGTTTGTTTATAAACCACAATTGCTTTTGTTTTAAATGCCCCATATTTCCAAGAAAACTTTGTTTCAATTTAGCAAAATTTGTTTTTTGTCAACACTTTGTTTTCAAATCAAATTCTATTTGACATTTTTTTTATGAGAATTCAAATTTTATTGGAATTTTTAGTTTACGCCTTTGTTTTGACTTGCATATTATAGTTCTGATGGGCTACAGCTGTCACCCTCGGTATTTTGGGGTTGCAACAGTGCTACTAGTCACTTAAGCCCATTTTTTTCTCAGATTCGTACTCTACTCCCGATTACCTTTCATTTGAGTCCCATATTATGTAAATCGATCACCGTGCCCGCTCGGGGCGGTCCTGGGGGTGGTTCCCCCAGTTCCACAAATGTGGTTTTCAAAAGGCAGACAACAAACATATGCTTCCATCAGTTCACTCATCTCATAAAAAATCTTAATATTCGCCCAAATATATCCGAAAAAGAGTAAACCGATGAAATATTCGGGGTACATTCGGTGTAAATTCGGGGTACAAAAATCTCTCCGAACGTGCATATTGATCGATTCCAGCAATATGGGACTCAAACGAAAAGAAATTGTAAACAAATAAAAATCCGAGATTTAAATTTGAGACAAAGCAATTAGGGATCCGTTGATCCCAAAAACAAACCCAACGAATATGAATCGTCCCTGGAAGGTTGGCTTGTAAACACATTGACCCAGTTGTAACAAATGCAACCACCAGAATAAAGGGCATGAACCGAATTTTATAAGCGCAAGAACATGCGAAAAGCAAGGGTTGAATGACCACAGCTTCTCTGATAATCATTGTATTTATTTCAGCCTTGGAGAAAATACTGCAGAAGTGGTCCCTCGGCTAAACAGAAGAAAGGCAGATGAGAAGACATTTCGGCACAAATTCTGCACGTCTATCCCTTCTAGACCAGAAAAGGAAGAGGCAACTGAGGAGGACATAGACATAATGGTCAAGCGGATCACGAAGGCCTCGAATGACTCGCTCGTGTCAGTATGTCCTAGTGTGTATGTCCAAGTGTCAAGCCTAGGGGCAAACAGCGACCGCCGTGGTGGACCCCAGAACTGGTGAATCTAAGGAAGGACTGCAGAAAAACCTTCAAAATAGCGGAAGCCACTAGGGCGCCAAACAATTGGGACGTCTATTAGGCTGAGCTAAGAAAATACAAGGGCAAGCTGAGAAAAGCTCAGAACAAATCCAGGGTGGAATTCTACAGCTCCGTGGAGGATACATCTGGGACCTCTAGGCTAAGAAGGATCCTATAATTGAGACCTATTACGGTGGGATGTATTCAGAAGTCAGAGAACGCATGGACAATGTCTAGTGAGGAAACACTAGAATTACTCGTTGACACACACACATCCCAGGAAACTCTCCAACGAACAAAGTGGCTCTATAAGAGGTTGTCACTGGTATGCATTCATCGGAGTTTTTTTAGGAAATTGTGTCTGAGCCGAAAATCCTTTGGGCGATAAAAAGTTTCGACTTCTTTAAGTCGCCAGGCCCTGATGATGTATCACCGGTTGAATTTCAAGCTTTGTCCAACAGACCGGCTCCATGGCTTAGGGAGATCTCCTCTGATTGCATCAGCATGTCGTATACACCTGTGGAATGTAGGGACACAAAAGTCATTTTCATTCCGAAAACAGGAAGACCCCATGATGGTGAAAGTTTTTTTGTCATCCTTTATGCTGTAGACTCTTGAGAGGTTGATAGAAACATGTCTTAGGGCAAAGATCCCTGGAGATGGCCTGTCGCAGTAGCAACAAGGCAAATCCACTGAAACCGCCCTTCACGACCTAGTCGGCTACATAGAGGGTTCTCTCGCTGTCAAGAAATATACACAGCATTTCTTGACATTGAAGGAGCTTTCAATAATGTAAAATCAACGTCAGGAGTTGGAGTTTCTGGGCTTCAACTCTACCGTAAGAAAGTTTATTACTAACCTAAAAAGATGGGTTAGCAGAGCAACACCTTAAGGAGGTGTACTGTCTCCTCTATTTTTGAATATAGCCATTACCAATATATGATTGTCTCTGGAGGAAAAAAGTGTAAAAGTGGTCGCGTATGCTGATGACGTGGCAATTGCGTTTAGGGGAAAGTTTCCCAGCACTCTAAGAGATATACTTCAGGAAGCTCTACGTGCAACAGCAAAGTGAACTACCGAAAGTAGTCTGAGTATAAATCCGTGCAAGACAGAAGTATACTTTTTAGCAGGAGATGCAAGTTGCCTACACTGGCACCCATCTCTTTGGGAGGAGCGCATGTTCCATTTACAGAAAACGCAAAATACCTGGGTGGTATGCTGGACAAGAATTTGACCTTCAAATCCAACATTTTGCAAAGTGCAAGAAAGGGCACTCTTGCCCTATATACCTGCAAGAGAGCCATTGGCAAAAGTTGGGGCTTAGACCGCGTATCATGCATTGGATATCTACTGCAATTGTCAGACCCATAATACTATATGGTGTTGTGGTGTGGTGAATAACGCTTCGATAGTCCACCTACTGTTCAACACGCAATCCAAAGGATGGCTTATTTGTGCATATCAACACTTATCTTACGCAAGCATTCTTCGACGCTCGCTCGTCCATTACGCAAACTTTTCAACCTTGCCTACCGTGCGGGAGTCTTGCTGTCGCGTTGGAAGGTTGGAAGGTTGCGAACGTTCAGCCAATACCCAAGAAGGGTGAGGCAAACAACCCTGCGAATTATCGGCCAATTGCGATGTGCTCCGCTCTCTCCAAAGTTATGGAGAACATGGTTAATCTCCATCTTGTGAGGTATTTAGAGTCTAATGGCATTCTTAACGACCAACAGTATGGGTTCCGCAGAAATCACTCTACGGGCGACCTCATGGCACTTCTGTCGGAACCTTGGAGTCGCTCAATCCACCACTTTGGTGAGAGTGAGGTTGTGACTCTGGATATCTCCAAGGCATTTGATAGAGTCTGGCACGATGCACTACTATCAAAGCTTGTCGCATTTGGTGTCGGTAATGGCTTCGTTCGATTTATTTCGAGCTTTCTCAGAGATCGCACTATTCGAGTCGTTATAGATGGGTTCTCATCCAATGAGCATTAATTGACCGCAGGGGTACCCCAGGGCACTGTTCTTTCTCCTTCACTTTTCCTTATTTTCATCAAGGATCTGTTGGGTCAGAAATCGAACCCGATCTACTCATTTGCGGATGATTGTAATCTCTGTCATTTGTACTCATTCGACCATAGGCCGAGTCTTCGAGAGATTGAGGACAAGAGGCAGGTTATGGACGATTCACTCCGCCAGGATTTGCTGGCCATTTCTGAGTGGGGTCGAATGAATCGAGTAGATTTTAATGAACGCAAGACTCAGTGCTGCTTGTTGTCACACAAACGATTCGCTGAGCCATTACGATCATCTTTGTCTATCAATGGTGTAGATGTGGAGCAATTAGAAGCTCTTGATGTTCTGGGCATGAAAATACAAAGTGATGTCCGTAGGGCTAATACATTTTTAGTGTTGAAAGAAAGAAGGAGTTCCATTTTAGGTTCTCATTTAGTTGAGAACCTGCCTGATTTAGCGGATGTGAACAGTCGCAAGTTGTTGGGCTTTTTAAAGCGATCTGGGTAGATTAACGGTAGGAACTAGAAGGCATCTTCCTTCTTCTATTGCTGTGGTATCGCAATGGACGAAAACGTCTAAGTGAGTCTGATGGTAGTCTGCCACTTAAACCTAACCTAGCCACTAGATTGAATACCCCACATAACGCACTTCAATATTCTATACCTCGTTGACTTTTGTTACTACCTCCAATCAACATTGTATTCAATTGAATTTGTCCACTTATCACAAGTGCATGACATGCCAGCAAGAACAAGTAATTCATTAATAATTATGCAATACATTTAGTATTTTATTAATAATTATTGTATTTTCTGCTATTTTTTTTTTTTAGTTTTATTGCATTACCATGTCTATTTGATTTCAATTAATAATGTTCAACGAGGTCATTATCTGCATATTTTCTGTTTAGTTGTTTTGCCTTATTGCCATGCTGTGAGACAGACATACCAAAAACAGTTTAACACTAACGCTCTACTTCATTTCCGGTGATTAGTTTTGTTTTTTTCTTTTTTTTCTCAAAAATAAGTGATAATTGCAATGTCAATTAATTGAAATATCATGCAATGCAATGGACTGGTCAGCCAACCAGTCAGTTGGACAGAAGTAATACCAAACCATAATAAATAAAAAAAAACTTGACTGCAAACGAAATCATTGGGTTTTCTTTTTTGGGAAGGATAGCAAAGACCGAAAGTTGGTTTCTAAAGACATTTTCGATAAAATTCTATTCTTTATATCTATACAAATGAACATTTCTGTCAAAGAAACATTATATAGCCTATGTATCCTTCCAGACAAACGTACACAATCTATGAAAATGTTAAGCAAATCGGTTCAGCCAGGTATCATATAGTCATAATGGGTCTAATGGCGTTTTTGGGGGGGTGGCATGACTCCCTATACTTCGATTTGATTTATGGCAGATTCGAAATCTACTCCCGAATGCCTTTCATTTGAGCCTCATATTGAAATGAACGTCCAATATGTCTGTTTGGGGTTGGGGCGGCCCGATGGGTACTTAGACTCAAATTTGAATACCACATTCGTATTCTACTCTCCAATATCTTTCATTTGATACCTATATTGTCCCGATCGGTCCACTTTTGATTTTGGGGTGTGTTTTTGGCATAAGGGGAAGGGTCCGTCCCCTTTGAGGGGGTGGGGTGACCCCCTATACGTCGACTTGAATTTGTATGCCAGATTCGGTATCTACTCCCGCATATTTTTCATTTGATACCCATATTGTCCTTATCAGTCCACTTTTGATTTTGGGTGGTGTTTTTAGGGTAACGGTGGAGGGTGGAGGGCCCCCTTACGTTATCAATACATTATAAAGCCTATTCCTACTTCATTGGTTTAGGGGGAGTTTATGGGATAAGGCGCCCCTCATACCCTTGGCCCCAAACTTGGCTATCAAATTCGTTTTCTAATCTCAAATACATTTCATTTGAGCCACATATTGCCATGATCGGTAAAATTGAACTCTTTGGGGTGTGTTTGAGAAAAGGGGGTGCCCCAAATACATGGTCCCACCTTTGCATATCGGATTCGTGTTCTACTCCAAAATGTCTTTGTTTGAGCCCCATAATGCGGGGCGACCCCGCCAAACTCTTGGTCCCACATTTGGATATCATATTCTAATTCTACACTCAAATACCTTTTATTTTAGCCCCCTATTGCCATGGCCAGTAAATAAGTCCTGTTTGGGGGTTGTTTTGGGCAAGCGGTTGACCCCCAGGAACTTGGTCCCGATAGTGGCCATCATTTTCCTATCATATTTCCTGCTCTACTCTCAAATACCTCTCATTTGAGTCCCATATCGCCATGTTCGGTAAATATGTCCGATTTAGGGGTTTTTTGGGGTTATGTGTGGTCCCCCAAACACTTGTTCCGACAATTGAATTTCACATACGTTTTCTACTCTATCGTTACGTTTTCTAAATATCGTTTAAATCGCACCACCCATCTCTGAGATCTGGTGTTTCTGAAAATTAGGGTAAGGGGGAGCGTCCGCCTTCCCTTCGAATATCAAACAAGTAAAAGCGTGCTAAGTTCGGTCGGACCGTATCTTGGAATCTACATAACAAACTTTTGCCAAACCAGCAAAATTAAAGCTTCTAGGAACCGAACAAGGATGATCGAGAGATCGGTTTACATGGGAGTTATATCAGGTTATATTCTGATTTGGACCGTATTTGGCACAGTTTTTGGAACACCGCATGCAAAATTTCAGCCAAATCGGCCAAAATGTTCGGCTTATAAGGACTCAAGAAGTCAAATCAGGAGATCAGTTTATATAGAAGCTATATCAGATTATACACCGATTCTGACTGTACTTGACACAGTTGTTGAATCCCGTAACAAAATACTATATGCCCAATTTCAGCCAAATCTGAAAAAAAATTGCGGCTTCCAGGGGCTCAAGAAGTCAAATCGGGAGATCGATTTATATGTGAGCTATATCAGGTTATAGACCGATACGGACAGTACTTGGCATAGTTGTTGAAAGTCGTAAAAAAAACTGCATGCTGAATTTCAGCCAAATCGGACAAAAATTGCGGCTTGTAAGGGCTCATGAAGTCAAATCGGTAGATTGGTTTATATGGGAGCTATATCGGGTTTAAGACCGATGTGGGCCGTACTTGGCACAGCTGTTGGAAGACATAACAGAACACTACGTGCAAAATTTCCAGGGGCTAGCTTAACGTGTTCGACCGCTATCGTGATTTCGACAGACGGACGGTTGAACATGGCTAGATCGACTCAGGTCGTCGAGGCGGTCAAGAATATATATACTTTATGGGGTCTTAGAAGAATATTTCGAGGAACGGAACGGAATGACTAGATTAGTATACAGTATTAAATAAAAACAAATTAATTTTTATACCCTCCAACCTCGAAATATGCGTCTAAGACCCCAAAAAAAAATATATATTTTTAAACGTGATGACATTTTAAGTCGATCTGGCCATGTCTGTCCATCTGTCTGTCTGTCTGTCGAAAGCACGCTAAATTTCGAAGGAGTAAAGTTAGGCGCTTGAAATTTTGCATAAATGCTTCTTATTAGTGTAGGTCGCTTGGGATTGTAAATAAGCCTAATCGGTGCATGTTATGATATAGCTGCCATATAAACCGGTCTCGGGTCTTTACTTCTTAAGCCTCCAGGTGGCGCAATTCTCGTCCGATTTCACTGGTATAGAGTACGGTTTTGTTTTGAAACAGGAGTCAATAACTGGCTAGAGGATCATGATTTCTGATACGCCATGTATTTTCATCCACACCTTTCTCAAATTGATTAAGGTACTCTACATATACAAATACTATTGAGTACGGTGTAGAGCCCGTTATTATTTTAAAACAGGTCTCAATAAGTCCTCTAACTCTCCTTAGCGCTGTAAGAGCGAAGAATATTGAAAGTAAAGCTTTCTTCTCTCTTACGATGCTTAGGAGAGATAGAGGACTTATTGGGCCCTGTTTCAAAACAAAAGCGTGCTCTACACCGTACTCTACAGTCTTTGGGTATGTAGAGCACTTTAATCAATTTAACAAATGTGTTAGTAAAGATAAATGGCGTATCAGAAATCACGCTCCACTAGCCAGTTATTGAGTTCTGTTTCAAAATAAAAGCGTGCTCTACACCGTACTCGATAGTCGTTGGATATGTAGAGCACCTTACTCAATTTGACAAAGGCGTTGATGAAGATACATGGCCTATCAGAAAACAAAACAAAACCATGCTCTACACCGTACTCAATATTATTTGGATATGTAGAGCACCTTAATCAATTTTATAAATGTTTTAATGAAGATACATGGCGTATCAGAAATCATGATCCACTAGCCAGTTATTAGGTGCGGTTTCAAAACAAAACCGTGCTCTACACTCACTGTACTCGGTAGTCGTTGGATATGTAGAGCATCTTAATCAATTTGACAAAGGTGCTGATGAAGATACACGGCGTATCAGAAATCATGATCCATTAGCCAATCAAAGTGCTTTGAATATTTTTGTCAAGATTTTGTCTAAGAAAATTTGATTAAAGTTTTTTCTGTAGAAAATTTGATCGAACATTTTTTTATACAAAATTTTGTTTTTATTTCTAAAGAAAACTTTGCAAACATTTTTCTTTTGATATTTGTGTAAAAAATGTTTAACACATTTTTTCAATTCAAAATTGCTTAAACATGTTTTCTTCCCAAAAATTTAATTAAATGTTTCTATAGAAAATTTAGTTAAAATTCCTTTAGTTTGGTCAAATTTTTAACTTCTTTTCTTTTGGTCGAATTTTAGTTTATTTAAAATTTTTAGCCATATCCATCCGTCCGTCTGTCTGTGAAAAGCACGCTAACTTTCGAAGGAGTACAGCTAGCCGCTTGAGATTTTGCACGAATACTTTTTATTAGTGTAGGTTGGGATTGTAAATGGGCCAAATCAGTCCATGTTTTGATATAGCTGCCATATAAACCGATCTTAGGTCTTGACTTCATGAGCCTCTAGAGGGCGCAATTTTTACCCGATTTGACTAAAATTTTGCACGTGTGGTGTTTTGGTATCATTTCAAAAAATGTCCCACAACTGCGCTAAGTATGGTTTGAATCGGCCGATGTTTTGATATAGCTGCCATATAAACCGATCTTGGGTCTTGACTTCTTGAGCCTGTAGAGGGCGCAAATCTCATCCGATTTGATTGAAATTTTGCACGTAGTGTTTTGGTATCACTTCCAACAAATGTATTAAGTATGATTCAAATCGGTTCATAATCTGGTATAGCTGCCATATAAACCGATTATGGATCTTGACTTCTTGAGCCTCCAGAGGGCGCAATTCTCATCCGATTTGGCTGAAATTTTGTACATCGGCTTCTCTCATGACCTTCAACATGCGTGTCTAATATGGTCTGAATCGATAAATAGCTTAATACAGCTCCCATATAAACCTATCTCCCGATTTTGCTTCTTGAGCCCCTACAGGGCGCAATTCTAATCCTAATGAACTGAAATATTACACAAAGACTTCTACAATGTTCAGCATTCATATATGGTCCGAATCGGACTATAACTTGATGTAGCTCCAATAGCATAACAGTTCTTATTCAATATTCTATGTTTGTCTAAAAAGAGATACCGCGCACAGAACTCCACAAATGCGATCCATGGTGGAGGGTATATAAGATTCGGCCCGGCCGAACTTAGCACGCCCTTACTTGTTTTTCTCTTAACTATCCACCTATTGGATATCCTTCCCTTTCTACTAAAACCACATGTAGCAAAGTAATGCCTTATTGATTTCGATATGCAACATTTTTATTCGCGCGAATAATACGAATAAAAGCTAACTCTCAACCGCCATTGATCTATTTTTAAAGAAGCTGTTAAACAACATTTTTTAATTAAACTGATAAACTGCAAAAAATTCAACAGCGGAAAAAAAAGAGTACAGAAAAGCAAAACTCAACCACTTATGTTGGTTGCACAGTCGCCTATTCATGGGCTTAGCATTTTAAGTTGGTTGGTGATTTTATTTTCCAAGCACTTTGGCAATTTGTAAGCAAAAGCCAAAGCCGGAGTTAGTTGGCAATGCAGGTAGTGGTGTGCCATTTGCAGCGACTAGCACAGAAATTGCATCTAATAAAATAAATGATTAATTACAATTTAAAGTGCAGGCGCTATGTTTGTGAGCGTGTGTGAGTGTGTATGTGCGTGTTTTCGTTTCTTGCAAACGTTAATTCGTTCCGCCTAAAACCAGTCATGTTAAAACGTCCACCATTATGGTAGTCACATAAATGTGAGTATTGACTCGAAAATAAATCCCAAGTATTTTGTGTTTTTTTTCGTCTTGTCTACAGTAATCAGTGACAGAAGGCATGGTTATCAACATTTTGTGTCGCTGGCATTTCCTGATCAATGTTGCAAAATGTTAAAAAAGAAATCAATTCAATTTGAGCCATAGTTAAACGTTTTATGGTTGTCTTTTCGCATTGCAATCGATGTACATTATTGAGGTACAGTGGTTGGCAAGGGGAAAATAATTAAAGACTTTGACAATTATCATCTTAAAAGGGCTTGTGTTCTGGTCAAGGGAGTCTTTTATACCTAGATCTTTAATGTCCACCATACCCCTGCACCATATAACAATGTGTGGTCCGGCAATATAATGAAAATTGTTTTGGAAATTCTTGGGATTCCCCTCTCATTTCAACCCCATATACTGTGGTCACTATTCATCATCTTCTCCCAAATCAATACACCATACCGAACTGCATGACATAACATTGTCATGAAAATTTCTCCAACTATTCTTATGTGAGTATATTTAGTCACCCATATATACCCCTAGCACTCAATTTCATAACACAACTAAATGCAAGCTATAAAAATACCTACATTTGCAGAATGCGTAAACAAATAATCATTTGTTATAAATCAAACTATTAAACTGTACTCGAACAGCGAACTCTACTCTACCAAGAGCAATTATTTAGTGCGGCTATTGCCAGCTGCAACAACAGCGGTTGCAGTAGTTAGACCAGAAAATATGCATAGCCTCGTCAACCATGGCGATTTGTAAGCAATTCGCGGGTATAGCATGTGTGTTTTTGTTGTATTTTAGACGCCTATGATCGATCAATTTAGCTGTCCCCCCCCCGAAACCCCCGGCTTTTTCTGGTTAATCGCTATCACCAGCAGTGGCGTTAAATCAAATCTCACTGCACTGGCTGGCTGACCGTAGCCAACACCAGTAGCAAACTGGCCAAGATATTTAAGTTTTAATAGCCTAGGCTCCGCCCCTTAACATTTGTTATCTACTCTTTGCACGAAAGTGTGCGACAACGAAAAGACAGCCAGGCAAAATGATATGTGAAACTAAGAGAGGTGAGAAGAAAAATTATATGAATTTTATATCTTATGAAAAACAAAGAAAAGACACAGAGAGAAAATTTCACTGAAATTTTGTCTTTAGAGAAAATTTCACTGAAATTTTGTCTTTAGAGACAATTTCAGTGAAATTTTGTGTTTAGAGAAAATTTCACTGAAATTTTGTCTTTAGAGACAATTTCAGTGAAATTTTGTGTTTAGAGAAAATTTCACTGAAATTTTGTCTTTAGAGAAAATTTCACTGAAATTTTGTCTTTAGAGCCAATTTCAGTGAAATTTTGTGTTTAGAGAAAATTTCACTGAAATTTTGTCTTTAGAGAAAATTTCACTGAAATTTTGTTTTTAGAGAAAATTTCACTGAAATTTTGTTTTTAGAGAAAATTTCACTGAAATTTTGTCTTTAGAGAAAATTTCACTGAAATTTTGTCTTTAGAGAAAATTTCACTGAAATTTTGTCTTTAGATAAAATTTCACTGAAATTTTGTCTTTAGATAAAATTTCACTGAAATTTTGTCTTTAGATAAAATTTCACTGAAATTTTGTCTTTAGATAAAATTTCACTGAAATTTTGTCTTTAGATAAAATTTCACTGAAATTTTGTCTTTAGATAAAATTTCACGGAAATTTTGTCTTTAGAGAAAATTTCACTGAAATTTTGTCTTTAGAGAAAATTTCACTGAAATTTTGTCTTTAGAGAAAATTTCACTGAAATTTTGTCTTTAGAGAAAATTTCACTGAAATTTTGTCTTTAGAGAAAATTTCACTGAAATTTTGTCTTTAGAGAAAATTTCACTGAAATTTTGTCTTTAGAGAAAATTTCACTGAAATTTTGTCTTTGAGAAAATTTCACTGAAATTTTGTCTTAGAGAAAATTTCACTGAAATTTTGTCTTTAGAGAAAATTTCACTAAAATTTTGTCTTTGAGAAAATTTCACTGAAATTTTGTCTTAGAGAAAATTTCACTGAAATTTTGTCTTAGAGAAAATTTCACTGAAATTTTGTCTTTAGAGAAAATTTCACTGAAATTTTGTCTTTAGAGAAAATTTCACTGAAATTTTGTCTTTAGAGAAAATTTCACTGAAATTTTGTCTTTAGAGAAAATTTCACTGAAATTTTGTCTTTAGAGAAAATTTCACTGAAATTTTGTCTTTAGAGAAAATTTCACTGAAATTTTGTCTTTAGAGAAAATTTCACTGAAATTTTGTCTTTAGAGAAAATTTCACTGAAATTTTGTCTTTAGAGAAAGTTTCACTTAAATTTTGTATTTAGAGAAAATTTCACTGAAAATCAGGACAGATTAACTCGCAAGGTTGCCCTCTATGCAAGTATGTTATGGAAATCCCGACGATGGTAGTACCAACCCTAATCAGGATACGTGTTCTGGAATATCGTTTTGAATTTCTGTTGCTCTGAATATTTGGTGTGTCCTATCTAATCCTGCATGTTGGGAGCATGGATCCGAAAGGTTTTTCTTGGCTTCTAACATCTCTTTTATCCTTCGTTCTTCAGCTCGAAATAACCCACTGGCGGGAAGAACCACAGAAAATCATCTTGGCAGTCTAGCCAATAGACACAGGCTTGGTAGTTGTTGAGGTTCCAGAGCAGCACAAGTCGTGCATCATCTTCAAATTTTGGCTTCAGAAAATATTTTCAAGAAAATTTTGTCTTCAGAGAAAATTTAAAGGAAATTTTGTCTTCAGAATTTACCTGAGGGTATATACATGGAAATTTTGTCTTCAGAGAAAATTTTACTGAGATTTTGTCTCTAGACAAAATTTTACTTATATTTTGTCTTAAGAAAACATTTCACTAAATTTTTTTTTTAGAGAAAATTTCACTGAAATGTCGTCCTTAGCGAAAATTTCACTGAAATTTTTGGCGGGACTTACACCGTGAATTGCAACGGTTCCTAACTTCCGTCAAAACTAACATTTCAGCTACCATACGCAGACATATAGTTCGGAGTGAGCTTAGCACGGCTGTGACGCTTCGACGTTGATCGGTCATGATGGTCCTATTGGTCCCATAATCTCTTCAACTGCTCTGCACCAAGAAATTTACTGAAACTCTTCCGGTATACTTCCACAGTGTCAGTGATTTCGAGCCGGAATTGTGTCAAGAAATTTAAAGCTCCTCCTTCTTTAGGGTTAGGCTTGTATGTATTGGGTTGCCCAAAAAGTAATTACGGATTTTTCATATAGTCGGCGTTGACAAATTTTTTCACAGCTTGTGACTCTGTAATTGCATTCTTTCTTCTGTCAGTTATCAGCTGTAACTTTTAGCTTGCTTTAGAAAAAAAGTGTAAAAAAAGTATATTTGATTAAAGTTCATTCTAAGTTTTATTAAAAATGCATTTACTTTCTTTTAAAAAATCCGCAATTACTTTTTGGGCAACCCAATATATTAGGGTGGTTCTATCTTTAAGGAAAAAAATCGATGTCAATTTTTTTTTCATTTTGTTAGATTTTAAGATTCCCCAAAATTTAAGCACAATTGGAAGATATTAACTGGGGCCTTAATATTTGGAAAATCTCAATTTTTTTTGGATATTTGGAGACTTCTCCAACACATATCTCTGAAACGGCTAAAGCTATTTGCCCGTGTCATACATAAAATTAAAGGTCGTTCTCTTTTTAACGTTTAATATTAAGTAAGGAAGAAAGTAAGTAATATTGAATTCGAGATAATGAAGCCAATGTCCATAAAAAAATCGCATTTATTATCCAATCATCACCAAAATTTGCATATTTCACTTTCTAAGCTGTGTTTTTGTTTTGACAAAATTTAAGCATGTAATTGGGCTCATTGGGCTTTGAGTGACTTGTTTTTGTGGCAAACGAAAAATGACTCGTTTGAGAGCATTAAAAAGGGAAAACGAGTCGTTTGCCCGAAAAGCTTTGGTCTGAAGATAGTATTATATGTTTGTCATATCTTTCAGAATTGTACCACGAGCTGTCATACTACAAAAAAGAGAGGAAGAGAAGTAAAATGGCCTCAACCTCAAAACATATGCTGTTTTTTTCTCTGCACTTTCGTGGGTTTGGTCCACTTTCTCTAATCAACGGTCCCTGCTCGGGCGCCAGTATATCAACACCTATAAACGAACCTCATATACCGAATTTCAACCAATTGGGATAAAACATTATTGGTTGTAAGCATACATGTGAAGTCGAAGGGCAATTGTTAATGGGAATTTGAGCAAAATCTAATCCGTTATAGTCCACATGCATTCTCCAACGTCCTTGCAAAATTTTAACTCGTTCGAACGATTTCGCAGTTTCGACAAAAAGACTAACGGAGGGACATGGCTCGATCGACTCAAACGATGAATGTCATGTCGAGGTGTTACAAGTGGAATGATTGGATTAGAATGTCCTCATCCTATGATGGTGGTTATAATAAATTCTGTTAATATGCCTGGTCTAGAAACATTTTTTTTATTTTTCACCATGTATGTCTTGTTTGCATTTTTACCGCGAGAACCAATTCGTACTCGTAAGTGTGTGTCGAGGTTCTTAAACACCGAGGCGTTTTTGTTAATCTTTCTTAATGTTTTTTGCACATGTGCTTGAATAATTAATACAGGTCATTTTTAATAGACCAAGAAATGAATGCTAGATCCATGAAAAAGGCTTGATATTTATGGGCTGAATGTAAATATGGGTGATTTACAGTTATGTTTATTCTTTAATTTGTTATGAAGCGAGAAACTTAAAAACAAATAGATATGATTTCTATATATATGTACTAAAATGATATGAACTATTTTTCAAACTATTTATTGAACATATTTTTTTTTTTTTAATTTCGTTTCAGATAGGAATTAGCAGATTTGCAGCTTTTTTAAGGGTGAGTAGATCATAAGATGATTATTTTCAATTTTATTTAGGAAATAACTTTTTTTATGTTTTTTACTATTACATCATATTTGTACCATTGGTCTCATTGTCTCCTTAGAGCAATTTATTAATAATAACTAAAAATAGCTTTAGGTTAGGCCCTGCAGAACTTTGGAGTCCTACAACCAAGCATATATGTCTAAATCAGGTAAAATTATCTGGTATATTTGTCAACTGTATTCAACTAGGATCCAATCTGTGGAATTTTTGGATCAAATATAGAGAAGTAGTATCTGTGCAAGATTTCAAGCTGCTAGCTTTACACCTTGGACCGCTATCGTGATTTCCACAGACGGACGGACGGACATGGCTAGATCGACTCAGAATGCCAAGACTATTACGAAAATGTGTACTTCATGGGGTTACAGATCAGTATTTTGAGGTGTTACAAACGCAATGACTAGATTAGTATACCCCCATCTTATGGTGTTGAGTACAATAATTTTGAAAAACAACAACTTTGGTCGAAAAAACAATTACGAAAATTGTTAATTTTCTTGCAACAATTTATTTTGAATCTCAACGACCCAAAGTGGATATTAGATGTTGAAAGCCTTTCTTTTTGCAAGCCATCATATAATAACATCTACAACATAGATACAGAAGCAAAAAAAAACATCTAACTAGCCACCATATGTGCTTTGCTTCGGGTGGTGGTGTTCATATTTTCTTTGTTCGGCTCACACTGCATTGTCTCGTTCGTTTTTCTGCTGCTCTCGGGATTTTCCCTGTCACTCTCTCTACTATTACCCTCAAAAACAAATTTTAATAATTTTGGTGCCGCAGAGGATTGAACTCATGATCTTTTGTTTGGTAGTTACATACCAAACTTCTGTTAAACTAACAAAAAAGCTTCTAGGAACCGAACAAGGATGATCGAGAGACCAGTTCACATGGGAACTAAATCCGTTTATAGACTGATTTGCACCGTTGTTGGAAGTCGTAACAGAACACCGCGTGCAAAATTTCAGTCAAAGTTGCCGCTTGTACGGACTCAAGAAGTAAAATCGGGATATCGGTTTATATTGGAGCTATGTCAGTTTATATACCGACTCGGACCGTACCTTGCACAGTTATTGGAAGTCATAACGGAACACCACATGCATAATTTCAGCCAAATCGAATAAATATTGTGGCTTGTAATGGCTCCAAAAGTAAAATAGGAAGATCGGTTTATATCTGTATTAGGTTATAGACCGATTTGAGCCGTATTTGGCACAGTTATTGGAAGTCGCAACGGAACACTACATGCAAATTTCAGCCATATTGCACTAAAATTGAGGGGTCCAGCGGCTCAAGTAGTCAAATCGGCAGATCGGTATATGTGGTAGCTATATCAGGTTCTTGACCGATTCGAACCGTGCTTAGTACAGTTATTGGAAGCCATAACGGAACATTACATGCAAAGTTTTAGCCAAAGCGGACAAAAATTGTGGCTTATAAGGGCCTAAGAAGTCAAATCGGGAGATCGGTTTATATGGCAGCTATATCAGGTTATGGACCGATTTGGATCATTCTTGGCGCAGTAGTTGGAAGTCATAACGGAACACTACATGCAAAGTTTAAGCCAAATCGGGACAAAAATTGTGGCTTATAAGGGCCCAAGAAATTAAATCGGGAGATCGGTTTATATGGGGGTTATGTCAGGTTATTCACCGATTTGGGCCGTACTGGGCACAGTTGTTGAAAGTCATAGCAAAACACTATATGCCGAATTTCAGCCAAATCGCATAAAAATCGCGGCTTGTAAGGGCTCAAGAAGTCAAATCTGGAGATCGGTTTATAAGGGAGCTATATCAGGTTATAGACCGAGTTTAGCCGTACTGGGCACAGTTGTTGGAAGTCATCACAGAACACTATGTTTAAAATTTTAGCTAAATAGGACGAAAATTGCGCCTCCCAGGGGCTCAAGAAGTCGACGAACTCGACTATTTGACAAAAAATATGCGAGAATTCCGACTTTTGAAGTGAACACAAATATTGAATGAATCGAAAATATAAATACGAGGTATCTTCTTAAGTGCAATAATATTTTATAATCAAAGCACTCGATTCGCATTCGTTTGTTCGTGCACAGATTAAAATAATTTTGAAAAAAACAACTTTGGTCGAAAAAAACATTTACGAAATTTGTTAATTTTCCTGCAACAATTTTTTTTTAAAAATTTGTTTTGAAAGGCGCTATTTGCAAGCCAAATATAGCAACAATAACAATATATCTATAACAGTGGTGGCCGAAATAAAAATTTTCTTTGCACTAGATTTTATACTCAATTCACACGTACGCTTATGCTCTTTGTTTGCTTTGCCTTATATGTAGAACTCTGACTAATCCCGATTTATATTTTAGAGTTTCCCGATTCCAAGCTTTGAGCACCTGACAAGCCTATGTTTGTACCAAAGGTGTCAATATTTCTTCTAACAAAATTTTCAAAGAAATTTTTTCTTGAGACAAATATAAAATTAAAATATATTTAAAATTTAAAAAAATTATTTTTGAGAAAAGAGTTTTAAGAGGTTGTCGAGTGTCAAAATATTTTTTCCATAGTAGTACTCTATTCTTTATTACCATACATCTGTTATTCCTATTGTCCTGTATGACATAACCACCACACATTGGGATAGAATCGAAAAAAAGTAAAATATCTGCCGTTTGAAAACGGGTTTCGACAACTCTTGGAAATGAATGATAATAATGGTTAAATGGTGATGGGTTCCTAAGACTCGGTCCGGCCGAACTTAGGAAGTTTTCCCTTGTTTTTAACAAATTTATTGAAATTGGTTAAAATCGATGTTAGAACATCCAAGTTCTAAGGAAGGCCAGCGCCTCCTTTGCATATGAAAATTAAAGTTTTTTTTGTATAAAATATTCAGGAAAATAGGTTCGGCAGTTTTTAAGTCTAAACAAAAATATAGTTTGACTTTTTGTTGTTAAGATACCGCCACAGAGTTTCACGAATAGCTCATAAAAGCCGACCTATTTTGACTTACATGAAAATTTCAGAAAAAAATTACACCACCGATTTTTTCTATTTTTTGCACCCCTTTCAATTTGGACTTCAGAATCACGAATCTGAAGTCCGTTTTTGAAGCAAAGGCTTCTAAGACCCCCTGGGGGTTATACTCATATCCCATCCCATACCGAATAAAAATATTAAACTTTTGTACAATGTGCCGTTGAGGAACATAATTTTGTAGAAGACATTTTCGTCATTTCGTCATTTTAAGTCGAAATGGAAGGAAACTGGCAATTTTGGATATTAAAATTCATAACTTTTCTATTTGGTTTTCTGTTTACCACTTTCATTTATTTTCTCTTACAATTTGTTACTCTTCTACTATAATAAATTACCCCCTAAAATATTTCTCAAACACATTCTTAATAACAAAATATCTAAATTGGTTTTTTTTTTTGTTACATTGCTCTGCCACCCGAAAGAGCTTTGGTGGAAATTTTCTAATAATTAAAAATGCATACATGTGTATATCAATCATCGTCGTAGTTCATATCTTTGGTTGGTGTCTAGTTAATTTATAAAATTTAGAAAATGGAAATAGCTCAGCTCACCAACACTTGCTGCCGGCCTGCCTGCCTACTACCATCATTAATAAATATTTATATACGAATCCACAATGTGATAGATATTAATAATAGCCATGAACAAATTGAATGAATGAATTCAGACAAAGCCAAAGCGAACGAGCAGCAAATCGATCGACTTGTGGCATGCATTCATGGCAGCTGACCAACAACAATAATAAGAACATGTCCATGTCTGACTTGCTATATATAAACTCACTTGAGTCCATATTTGTGTAATAATGTGTCAAAATGTATTTATAATACAATGAATATATATTCGAATAAATTAATTATTAAAATAAGTAAAATGAAAATATAGAGAAACAAATATTTTTCTTTGCTGGAATATGGTTAATTGGGTATCCCACAATGTTAAACTGTACAACAAAAAGAGTTTGGCAATGTCAAAATGTTTGTTGTCCTTAGCATTGATGATTAGTTTGTTTCGAAATAATGGAAAGTTAGTTTTTCTTCTCTCTTACTGCGCCTGGGAGAATTGGAGGACTTTTTAAGAGCTGCTTCAAAACAAAAGCGTGCTCTACATTGTACTCAACAGTCGATGGGTATGTAGAGCACCTTACTCAATTTGATAAAAGTGTTGATGAAGATACATGAAGTATCAGAAATCATGATCCACTAGCCAGTTGAAGAGTTTTGACAACAGCACAAGATTGTCTAACTTTTAGAAGTTGCTTGCTGTGCTATTATTTGGATAGAAAGCATTCAATATGTTTTCGAAAATATATTTATATACCCTCCACCATAGGATGGGGGTGCACTAATCTAGTCATTCCGTTTGAAACACCTCGAAATATTCTTCTAAGACCCCATTAAGTATATAAAGGATGCTTTTTTAATAGCATGAAAGCTTTTAAAAAACTCATAAAATTCAGAAAAATGCATGAAATCTTTATTTGAATCGATACTACGGTCCATATAATTTAATGTTTGAAGATTATTTCTTGCGAATATTGGCCGTGACTGCGCCTCAAAACGTCCAACCGTTTAATCCAATATAATTGTACTCTTTCCAACATCTCGGCCGGTACCTTACGAATAAATGCTTCAATGTTGTCTTCCAGTGCTTCAATTGCAACGAGCTTGTCTGTATAGATATGAGCTTTAACATAGCCCCACAAAAAAATAGTCTAAAAGCGTTAAATCGCACGATCTAGGCGGCCAATTGACCGGTCCCGAACGTGAAATACAATTTTCACCGAACTCGTCTCTCACTAAGTCCATTGTTACACGTGCTGCGTGGCTGTGGCACCGCCTTGTTGAAACCACAAGTCAAGCTCTTGCATTTTGGGCAAAAAAAAAAGTTGGTTATCATCTCACGATAGCGCTCACCATTCACAGTTACGTTACGATTCGCATCATCGTTGAAGAAGTACGATCCAATGATGTCACCAGCCCATAAACCGCACCAAACTGTGACTTTTTCTGAATGCATTGGTAGCTCTTGCAATGTTTCTGGCTGATCTTCACTCCAAAATTGACAATTCTGCTTATTTACGTACCCATTGAGCCAAAATTTAGCTTCGTCCATAAAATGCAGAAGCGCGCGATGAATTTTTCTTAACAGAGCACGCATTGTGATAATAAAATTCAATAATTTGCAAGCGTTGTTTGTTTGTAAGACAATTCATGGTTAAATTATAGACCAAACCCTTGCGAAAAAATTGCAGGTAGGAGGACAAGAAATCCACGCAGCAATAAAACACATACATTTGGAATAGTGACACAGCCAGTAGGAAAAAGTGTTAGGATTTGTTAGTAAAAGTTTCTCCCGTAATTTCAATGTACGACCTTTGAAGCCATCACACCTAAGATTTCTGATAATAACCCCCCTCCTAACTTAACTCAGTTTACAGGGCGCATTCCCATTTTTTTTTTCATTTTTTGCACCTTCTGATTTTGACCCCAGGAACACGAATTCAAAGTCCATTTTTAGGGCAATGGCTCCGGGGTCCGAAACCCCCTGGGTGAAAGTGGTATGATACCCATATTGCCTATGTTAACAAGGTGCAAAATTCTCAAGACCCAGTAGATCCTTCCCGGGCCCAGTTTTCGGCATGCTTTTGCATATTCATAATTCACTCGACAATGCCTTTTATTTGATACTTATATTGCTTAGGTTGGACCACTTCCCCCCATGGGGGTTTTCGTCCCTATAGGGGTCCAGGGGCCTCTGCCCCAAAAACGAACTTCGGATTCGTGTTCCTGGATTCTGATTCGATTCACTATTACAACTTATAACACAAAGGAGATGCTGAATAGGGTCCTTAAATTCATTGCCACTAGTACCACGTTTAGCACAAAGGCGATCTTCGCCACTTAAAGCGGAAAAAATCGACTTGCTGTGATTTTTAAGAACTAAAAAGCAACCTCAAAAAAGAAAATCTAAATTAGGAACTCCTTGCTACTTAGAAAATCTTTATAGTTTTCCATAGCTCTCCCCTAAGTTGGTACATGTGTGGTATTGTGTCCCCACCTAATTACCGGTGTCTTTAAGCCAGGCAATGACATATTAAATGCTCCAACGTCTCATCATCTTCCCCACATGCCGTATACACTTGCCGCGCCTATTTTGCATAAGTGAGCTCCTTGTCCTTCCTCCTTCTTACTTCCTTTCGGTAATAGCCTCGTCCTCTCACGATCCGGATCGCCACATAGGATTTTCACCGCCCTACCGAACATTTCGCTATTCCATATTATTAAATGCCCGTTCGTCGCCCACGCCCTTTACTCGGACTGCGTCGACCCGAAAGGCTTCGGGTTAACCAAGTTTATTGACGGCATTCTTCTATGCTTCACCGCCAAATCGTCTGCCCTTTCATTTCCCCTGACCCCGTTATGGCCCGACACCCAAACGATGCGGATTTTGTCATCTTCAGAGAAGGCAGTAATCTCCTTGTTATGTGATCGCCCGGATCTCCGCCTGCAGGACCGTATTTTGGTCAGATATTCTAAAACAGATCTCAGTCCTTGGGTTCTCCATGTGAACCCCCAGGATCACTCTGTCCTCTAGCTTCGTTCCATCCGTGTTACATGATCTTCCAGATGGCAATACTAGTGATTTGTCAGTCCAAGACTGTGCCGCTGGCAGCAGTGCCTCGCACTCGACCTCAAGTGTCATTTCAGGCATCCGATCGGAAACCTCTTCCCTTTCCTCCAGATTTCCTATCGTCGCCTCGATTATACCGCAATGGTATAAGCTGCACCCATTCTCAACCCATTCTTCTATAGCCTTAGGTCTCATAGCCGCAGTGGCTGCCTCATACTTAATCTGTATTTCAATGGGTCGGATATAGTCTAGAATAGTCTCCACTGCCCTAGTCGGCGTGGGCCTCATCACTCCGCCTATGCCAAGACAACATGTTCTTTGAACCTGTTGTATGGTCCTAATGTTTCACTTGTTCTCCATAGCAGTCCACCCAAATACCGAGGCGTGGGTAAGTATTGGTCTAATCACGCTCCTGTAGAGCCCGTGGACTATCCTCGGATTCAGGCCCAATTTCTAGTCTACAGCCCGTCTACATAGTACTCAATATCTGTGAGCCTTCTCAGTACGCTCCTGAATGTGACACTTCTAATTAAGTTTCCTATCCAAGATCACTCCTAAGTATTTGACCTTGTCAGAAATTCAAAAGCGTTTTGTTGAGGAAACTTGGTGCTTCAAAATGATCCACCTTCGTCTTTCTCGTGAACAGGCAGATTTCAGTGTTCTCTGTGTTAACATTGAGACCCCTGGGTCTAACGCAGTTATATGCCATATGCAAGACCTTTTCGGCCCTTCGGAATAGCTGGTTCGGTTCCTGGTTCCTTACTCCTAAGAAGTTATATAACATCGTCTGCATAGCAGACGGGTTCAAACCACTCCTCACTCGTCATCGGTAATAGGTTTTTTACGGTGGTCACCCAAAGGAGTGGCAATAAAATGCCCCCCTGTGGCGTGCTTTGTGCCACTTTTTCCCTTATATTTATGTCATGGGACTCGCAATTTATCCACCTGTTCCTTAGCATCCTCCATTCTCTAAAGACCTGGTACCGGTCTAAGTATTGGATAAATGTGTCCGCACATTGTTAAAAGCCTCCTCGTTGTCAATGCAAACCGCCAATGTGTACGTCTTGGCATCGAAAGATTCTTCTGTTTTATGCACAACCTCGTGCAGGGCAGTCTCCACCGACCTTTTCTTGACATAGACATGCTGTTTATATTTGAGTAGTTCGCTGGATGTCCTACTCTTTATCATGGTATCCAAATACATTCCATAGTTTTGAGTAGTATGGACTAAAGGCTTATAAGTCTGTAGGCCTTTGATGTCGCCGGGCTTGGTATAAATACCACTCCTGCCTTCTATCAGGCTTTCGGAGTATATGCAAGTGCTAGGCACGGCTTCTTTAATCATAAATTCCGTTATGACAAGCCTTCGATCAACCTCATTATTCCAAGATCCCGGTGTCTCCGTGAGTCCCCTCGCATCCTATGAAAATGCGTTTTCATCAAAAACCTCAACATGTCCTCCGTTGTCTCTGCTCTCACTCCCATGTAGTCTGCTAAAGTTTCAGTTTGGACATGGTGAGAGAAACTTTTTTATCTTGGCGGCGTCATTAACGCTATCGACCTGTTCGCAGAAAATCTTCCAGGAGGCACGTTTTGCCGCTCTGGTCATCTTATTGTATTGAGCCGTGTGGAATACACATCTCAATATATTCCCGCTTTTTTATGACGTGCTCTGTTAAAAAGTCTGCTGATGTCTTTCCCAATGTTGTGAATCTCTCCGGTCATCCAGGGCTTTTCTTGGGCTGATTTCCTTTCCCGAGGAGGTCGTAATTCTATTGGCATTGTAGTCAATATCTTCTATGCTTGGATGGGCTAAATTATCTTGCCCAAGTCTTCTTCTGAGTAGTCTTCCGAATTTTGGTCAGTTGGTTTTCAACTTATTACGGAAGGTTAATGGATTCGGCGCTGGCCGTGCTATTCCAAACCTAATGAAGCAATGGTCGAAGAAGGAACGATCCATGGAGACCCTCCAATCCTGAACCTCATTAGATTTTCCGAACATATCATATCTCCTCCCTTATCCTATTAACAAAGGTAACGGTGTTACCAATATTGAGTGTTATTAGATCGTTAGTGTTCAAGAATTCTGCCAGGGCTTGGCCCCGCTTATTAATTTAGTATTATTCCAGGAAATGTGGTGAGAGTTCGCATCGCACCCTATTAGTACTTCATTTCTTGTCTGTTTTGCTTTCTTCACCAACCGTTGCAGCTGTGGCGGTGTTGAAGAGTCGAAAGACAGATAAAGTGATGCCAGGTTCGCTCCACCGTCTCCCTGTCTCATCACTGGTGCATCTGACGTTGACAACTGTGGGGAAATTTTTTAAGACAAATAACGCAGGTCCTTGGCCAAGTACCAGTGTTAGCATAGAATAATTGGTGGTTGATATGGCTCAGTCCAGAAACTTTGTTCCGGGTCGTCCATGGCTTCTGAATTAAGGCAAGATGAATCTTGCCCTTGCTGTTTTTCTTCATCAGAGCGTGAGTAGCTGTCTCGCTCCGGTGGAGGTTAATCTGGATGACCTGAATCATTGGTCCTCCTTGGACCTTGTACGGAATATCTAAGTAAACTATAATCTGATCTTCCTAAGCCACCGTGGCGCAGAGGTTAGGATGTTCGCCTATGAGGTCGAATGCCTGGGATAAAACACCGGAGCAAACATCAGAAAATTTTTCAGCGAAGGTTATCCCCTTACTAATGTTGGCTATATTTGTGAGGTATCCTGTCTTGTTACAACTTCTCTACATTGTGTTGTCGCTATTTACCAACGTCGTATGCCGTTCGGACTCGGCTTAAAAAAGGAGACCCCTTATCATTGGGCTTAGAATATAATCGGACTGCACTCATTAAAATGAGAAATGTATCCCTTGTTCCTTGATGGAATGCTCTTGGAAATTTTGATAGTTAGTGGATCTTCCTAATAAGAAAATTCAGACATTTTATTGAGAAGGTGTAGACACTGGCGCATGTACTGTGGAAGTACAAACCAATTTGAGCTGTTTCGAGTGTTCTCTTCAATATCACCGTTTTTGAAGTCATTAGAGAAAAGGAGCTCAGTAATGTTTTTTTAGCAGATTACCTCATTTATTTTTTCACATCATTCTTCCCCTATCTATATCCACTTTATTGTTCAATTTGCTTTTCAAGTCAAATTAAATTTTAATATTTCTACCATGATATGAATATGAAAATATTTTTACAGCTTTCATATATTCTGAGCTCTGAGATAATGCAATTTTGTAATGCATCACATAAAGAAGATTAATCGAACAATTCCCCAACACAGGCTAATGGCTCAGAAATATGTGAAGAAACCATCAGACAGACCGACAGGCAGATACTTACCAGCATGACAGCTTAGATCTGATGTCTATGATAACAAGCAAATGGATCTAAAATTGGCTCAGATTGCCAACAAAGTGTCACATTAATTAAGTGGTTTTGTTATTGTTGTTGTCATTGTCGTAGCTGTAACAAATGGATATGTGAAAGCTTGCTCTTAAACATTAACACCGCAAAAATGTATCTCCTTACTTGACACTGCCTAAGCTGCACTCAAGAAAAACCTGATCTCTATATGGGCAATGTTTTGGGTCGAGTGATCAAGTAGCAAGTTCGATTGTAGCCGGGGTCCTTCAAGCCATAACTTATTATAAATTTTTATTACCATTGCCACTGTTAAAGTACTTTTGCATAGATAAAGAATCAAATCCATAACCCGCTTGCCGCTTTTTAATTGATTTTTTTTATTCTTCGTTTTGCTAAAAGTTTAAATTAACATTTCAAATTAACAACGACCAGTGACAGAGTAGAATTGTGAACACATAAACTGCTAATTTCAATTTGAAATAAGAAATGGCCAAGTGACAAATGAACAACAAATTGAGTGGCTATATCACGAAATGACAAAACCAGACTTGGGGAGAATTGTTGTAATTGGAGGGAGGATAGATGAAAGATAGACAATCATGAAATTGTAAAGTGACTACATTAGTAAGACTAAGTTATGCGATCATATCTTGAAATAAGGCAGAAAGAGCAAAGTATTTAATTTTAATTTGTTTAATGGTGAATAATAATATTTATGGCAAAACTCATTAAATTTTACAATCATTTCATATAAATGGTTTACATCATTCAACTCTTAGATGGAAATTAAAAAAAACAAAACGTAATTAGAAGGAAAATTAATATAATAACAGAGAAATTAAGTCATCTTCGAAGAAAAAATAAGAACTGTTCAACCATCTGTCGACATTGTTCGCACATCCGACCCTTCCGGACCGAGGGGGGCACCTCCCATATCATAGGGATGCGTACAGCCCATAGTTTGAACCATGGAGAGTTGGGGTAATATTCGCTACAGAATTTTTACAGCCAGCTAAACACTAGAGTTAGATCAACATACACATTTCGTCTAAAGCTAAGTAGATATTACACAACAACAACTACAGACGTAGTATGCAAATGCAATGAACATTCCATTAAGGAACATAGACAAACCGACGAAGTATGTTATTCTTCAGTTTAGGAATAAGATCGGTGAAGGATAAACTATTATACAATTTGTTATATTCATCACACAAAGAGCGAAGTGGATTATTCAATTCCTAATTACATCTCACTAAAGATAGTCTAAGAGGTTGAGTATTTCTGAGAGGAATATTAGAAATTAATTCGCCAGTTAAGAATCGGAAATCAATCTGATCACGCAATAGTTTTACAATAAATTTGGCTCCAAGCATCAAGCGCCTTCTTGCAAGCCTTGGTAAAGCAATAAGTTTCAAGCGCTTCTCATAAGGAGGAAGAATTTCAGATTAATTTCATGGTAAGCTACTAAGCTCAAAAAGAAGAAAATATATCTGTAATGAATGCCATCCTATCCAACTATCAGCTGTAGAATGGGTTCCAAGTCACACAACTGTATTCCAATGTAGGCCGGACTAGGTTAGCTAAGGTTCAAGTGGGAGTTTGCCATTGGACTCACTTAGGTGTTTTCGTCCATTGTGATATCACAGGAACAGGAGATGGAAGATGCCTTCTAGTTCCTACCGTTGAACCATCCACATTGTTCGACCGGACTTAACTTGTAAACAAACGCTTGGTCACATAAGGATAATCAAACTCCTTGGATTAACATTTTATCAAACCTTACAACGACTTCGCCTTGTCAACGCACGAGTCAATGTGCAAATTAAAATGCAAACAACTGTCTAAAATAACATCAAGGTCAGTAAAGGAATCTACGTTATCCAATTTATAAGAACCTATGTAATAGCCACCTGGAACAAGTCTAGCCCTGAAGAAACAGCTTCTTGCCTTCTTTAGCTCCATGCCATAAACACTGAATCAGTCCGCCAGAGAGTACATATAGCTCTGCAAGCACCATAACCGATCCTGAGAATCCAAATTACAATACAGTTTCACATTATCTGCGAATATTATAATCATTGAAGACAGAATAACTGATGGAAGATCATTCAAGTAAAGAACGAAAAACAAAGAACATAAATGGCTACCCTGTGGAATATCAGAATAAGCAGCTATTGGAAAGAATATCATTGAAACTGTGTGTACGGTCTTGTAAAAAAGAAGCTATCCAACTAAAAAGAACGGATGGCAAATCTGGCACCACAGTATCAAAATCTTAAGTAAAATCAGCATAAATTACATCTGTTTGCAAAACAATCATGTCGCCAGTTCTAATAGATTGGTCAAATTTGACTTCCCCCCAATAAAGCCGCCTTAGTATGATAAAATAATTGTGGTGACAAAATAGGATATCTTTTGAGAAACCAGCAAACAGTTTTTGGATTGCACTTAACTTAGCTACACCCCTATAATTATCAATAATACATCTGCTATCATTTTTATGTAAAGGCATTATTCGTATAACTTCACCTCCAGGAATGAGGAAAATATTTTGAAGATAATTAATCGTTGAATATAGCCCTAAGTGGCCTAAATAACTCAAAGCATAATATTTAAGAATATTGGGCCGTCTCTTCTGACTCAGGATCAGGATCGGACTGAAAGGCACTGAACCAGTCCAGAAGTCTATGTGACTTCAACCAAGACCCCTACCCCGGTGTCCCAACTAGCTCCGTCCCATCCGTGTAAACAGAGTGAGTTGAGATGGGTGGAACGCACCCATCCCAAAGTCCAGATTCTTATCGAGGAACGATCCGCCTGGCACAGCCACGTAGTCAACCCAAGCCAGTAGTCTTCCGCAAAACAAACGAATGTCCATATTCCTCAGAGCGCCGTTTCTCCTGACTCCCTTAGTCTCAGGCAGTCCTGACCCACTGTCTTAAGGGCCCAGTGCCCGGCCGAACCACAGCAGAGTACATCCAGTGGACTGTCAATGGTCTAAGTCCCTAACATTGTCATTGCAATTTTGTCTTTTGAGAATATTTTATTGATGTTTTGTCTTAAGATTAAATTTCATTGTAACATTGTAGTGAGAGCAAATTTCTTTGTAATTTGATCTTTAGGGAAACTTTTTTTGAAATTTTGCTTAGACAAAACTTGGAAATGGAAATTTTGGTATTTGGAGAAAATTTCATGGAAATATAGTCTTTAGAGAATATTTCATGATAATTTTGTCTTTAGCGAAAATTTCATGGAAAATTTTGTCTTTAGAGAAAATTTTATGGAAATTTTGTCTTTAGAGAAAATTTCATGGAAATTTTGTCTTTAGAGAAAATTTCATGGAAATTTTGTCTTTAGAGAAAATTTCATGGAAATTTTGTCTTTAGAGAAAATTTCATGGAAATTTTGTCTTTAGAGAAAATTTCACTCAAATTTTGTCTTCAGAGAAAATTTCATAGAAATTCTGTCTTTTGAGAAAATTTCATGGAAATTTTGTCTTTAGAGAAAATTTTATGGTAATTTTGTCTTTAGACAAAATTTCATGGAAATTTTGTCTTTAGAGAAAATTTCATGGAAATTTTGTCTTTAGAGAAAATTTCATAGAAATTTTGTCTTTAGAGAAAATTTCATGGAAATTTTGTCTTTAGAGAAAATTTCATAGAAATTTTGTCTTTAGAGAAAATTTCATGGAAATTTTGTCTTTAGAGAAAATTTTATGGAAATTTTGTCTTTAGAGAAAATGTCACTTAAACTATGTTATCCCACACTTTGTGTAACGTGTTCCAATTCCGTTTTACCTAGCGGCTATTAAATTTATTTACTGATATGTCATCTTTAATTACCCTAGATCCTCTAGATTGTCTCGCTCATGAAGTGAATAAGAATAAGTTTTCATTTGAAGAAACTAAAATCGTTTTGTCATTGTACTTGTCTATGAATAAAAACGTGATTCATTTCTTCTCCAAGTGCCCTCTGCAGCTATTATGTTTCCTATTTGGGTAATGATTTTGTCAAACTTTGTGAGTAATTGTTGAATTATCAATTAGCATTCGAAACAATTTCGTATGCCCTATTCTTTGTTAAATGATGTCGATGACTATATCACCACATACAGTATACCGACCATGCCATACCACTTTGCATTTAATACCCCCTTCAAAGAATTTCAACTATAACAATAACAACAGCACCAAATAGTACCACTAACAACAGCAGCAGCAATATCGTCAACACTAATCAACTCAATTAACATAAAACACTCATTACACAAGAAAAATAACAGCAATCAACCCCAACAATAGTACAACAACAACAACAGCACAAATAACAATCTGTAGCGCCAAGTGTTAGTTTACAAGTAGAAAAAAAAAAGAAAACAGCAACAACAACAAAACAAACTATCGTGTTCTCTCGCCTATACTGTGAGTGAGAGTACCATAAAAACAATGACTACCACTAAACCCTGGTGTGTGTGTGTTTGTTGTTGCTGTTGTTGCTGTTGTTGCTGTTGCCGTTGTTTTATTTTCACAGCCTGAAAACTAGTCATAATGCTAGTGATGATGGTGGTGCTGCTGATATTACACAGCTAGTCAAATCAGCCCCCAGTTCCCCATATCATGATGATGATGATATAGAGACGGCGATGATGGTGAGTATGATGATGCTGCTTCTGCTGCTGCTGATGTAGAGGCATGAGTCAGTGTCAATTAAGTTAGAAAAACTAACAACCAGCTATGAGATATACGAGTATGTATCTCCTCTTCACACAAACCCAAAATGATATCTCAACGGACAGACAAACAAACATATTTTTCATACAGATTCATACTGTGTGTCGCTATGTTTGTGTGTGAATATCTGTCTACTCCGAGAAATATGAACAATGAATAGCCAGTTGGCGTTCAGACAATCTAAAGAAAAATTGCATACAAATTGTTTCAGTTTAACTGACCAGAGGCAGACTCTAGTAACAGATGTGTGTGATTACAATAGCAGATGTTGAAATATTTTGATGCCTTAAGACAGAAGTAGCTTGAGTTGAATTTTTCTGCATTACGTTGACAGCAAAACAACTCTGGGTAAAATCTCACTTTGTGAAATGTAACATTATAATGAGATTACTTCAAAGTATTGATTGATAATCTCATGACTTTGAGCATACACAGAAAAAAAAAATAGAGTTATTTTATCAGTATGAAAATGATGCCGAACATAAAACCATTAGTTGCAAATTTCCGCGACGGCGAAATTAATAAAATTGTTTTTAAGGGTAATAGTGGAGAGTGTGACAGAGAAAAACACGAAAGCAGCAGTAAACGTACGAGAAAAAGCAGCGCCGTTATTGTTTTTAAAAAATATTATCCGTATATATTTTTTGTATATTGCAAGTAAACCGCGTTAAACTGGTTGAAACAGAATCGGTATATTCTATTTTTTTTTCTATCAACCAACACGCAGGGGACGTCCCCTATGGATGCAGTGCATTGCGTTGGCAAAATGAAATTTGGAATTGAAGGGGGGGATAAAGGATGCAGTGTTTATTGACATTTCTCTTAAATCTCTGGATGTCACAGTGGGTGGGAAAAACATTAGCCGGAAGTCGATTCCACATACGAACAGTTCGGGCGAAATAAGAAATCTCTCTGTAATGCATTGTGCGGTCCGCTGGCCAACCAGGGTGAGAGTTCCTGGAATGTCTGCTATCTCGGAAAAACATTCTTACATCAGGAATCGGAAGACGAATGTCAGACGAACTCACACCATGAAAGTACCGATAGAACAGCGCCAAACAACCCACATTGGGACGATGTTCAAGAGAGGCAATAGAGTTGGATACCCTACTGTCCCCATTCAACGCCAGAGGAGAGCGACTCTGTACACGGTCCAGTAGCTTCAGGGATGATTTTGAAGCTCCAGCCCATACATGTGAGTTGTACTCCAATTTGGGCCCTATGAAAGTGGTGTAAATGTTCAGAAGATCAGACAGAGTGAAGTAATTCTTACTCGGTTTAAGGAAGCCTAAAAACTTGAATGTTTCTTTCGACACTTCAAATTCATGTTTAGCCCAATGAACATCACTTTGTATTTTCATGGCCAGAACATCAAGTGCTTCTGATTGCTCAACATCTATACCGTTAATAGACAAAGATGACAAACAGCACTGAGTCTTCCGTGTATTAAAATCTACTCGATTCATTCGACCACACTCAGAAATGGCCAGCAATTCCTGGCAGAGTGTATCATCCATAACCCGCCTCTTGTCCTCAATCTCTTCATGACTCGGCCTATGGTCGAATGAGTTCGAATAACAGAGATTACTGTCATCCGCAAATGATTAGATCGGATTCGATGATGAAAATAAGAAAAAGAGAAGGAGAAAGAACAGAGCCCTGTTCTCGACTCGTATATTGCGATCTCTGAGAAAGCTCGAAATAAATCGAACGAAGCCATTACCGACACCAAATGCGACAAGCTTTGATAGTAGTGCACCGTGCCAGATCCTATCAAATGCCTTGGAGATATCCAGAGCCACAACCTTACTCTAACCAAACTGGTGGATTGAGCGATTCCAACATTCCAACAGAATTGCCATGAGGTCGCCCGTAGAGCGATTCCTGCGGAACCCTTCCTGTTGGTCGCTAAGAAGGCCATTAGACTATAAATTCCTCAGAAGATGGAGATTAACCATGTTTTCCATAACCTTGGAGAGAGCGGAGCATATCGCAATTGGCCGATAATTCGCAGGGTTGTTTGCCTCACCCTTCATGGGTATTCGCCGGAAAGACTCCCGCACGGAAAGTAATCCTTGAAGGTTTATGACAAATTAAGGCTTGGAATAAAGGTAAGAACTCATAAACTAGCATTGCAGCCACATCGGCCAACAAATGCGCCTTCTGCGGGTTCGAGGAGTCAAATCAGAAATTTGTTTATATGTCATTTTTATCTTATTTAGGAGCCCACTATGAAGCAGAGATTAGCATGTCCGCCTTTCACGCCGAACGCCTGGATTCAAACCCTGGCATAAACACCAGAACATTTTCAGCGGTGGTTATCCCCTTACTAATGCTGGCAACATTTGTAAGGCATCCTGCCATGTTAAAACTTCTCCACAAAGTGGTGTCGCTATGAGGCGCGCCGTTCAGATTCGGCAAAAAAAGGTGGCCCATTATTAGTGAGCTTAAACTTTAATCGGACTGCACTCATTGATAAGAAAGAAGTATACCCTGTTCCTTAATGGAATGTGGATGGGAAATTTGGTAGTATATCTTAATTGGACCGATTTGACCCATTTATAATCCTAACTGATTTATGTAAATAAGAAGTATTTGCCCATTCAAAAGGACGGACATAGCTAGGTTCAGGTTTTGAACCTAGTCCGGGTCCGGGATAACTTTGAGTACCACACAGACTGGAATTTAAAACTCTAGTAAGTGCGGTGTTCATCATTGTCATGTAAAGCTTAGCTGAGAGTTACCGGTCGCGTACACAGTTTACGCACAGCTTAGCAAACATTCGGAGTATTCTAGCGCGAATTGGGTTGGTGAAAAAGTAAATATTTTAGTCCCCAGATCAGACCCAGAGGCGAGATTAATGGATCTAAAGATGAAACCAGTAAAATCGTGTTAAGTACGCCGGGGCTGAATCTTGGGAACCCACCACCGTGGATTCTGCTAAAAATGTACACAAACTAAATTTAATTGAAGGGCATCATTTTATTTTACATACCAAACTTCTGTCAAACCTGCAAAAATTATAGTTTCTAGGAACCGAACAAGGATTATCGAGAGACCGGTTTATATGGGAGCTATATCAAATTATAGACTGATTTGGACCGTACATGGCACAGCTGTTAGAAATCGTAACAGAACACCGCATACAAAGTTTCAGCTAAATCGGACAAAAATTGAGGTTTGTAAGGACTCAAGAATTAAAATCGGGAGATGGGTTTATATGGGAGCTATATTAGGTTATAGTCCGATTTGGACCGTACTTGGCACAGTTGTTGGAAGTCATAACAAAACACTATGTGCAAAATTTAAGCCATATCGGTCAAAAATTGCGGTTTCCAAGGGTTCAAGAAGTCAAATCGGAAGATCGGTTTATATGGGAGCTATATCAAGTTATAGATCGATTTGGGTCGTACTTAATAATTTTGTTGGAAGTGGTAACAGAACACTATCAGCAAAATTTCAGCCAAATCGGTCAAACATTGCGGTTTCCAAGGGTTCAAGAAGTCAAATCGGGAGATCCGTTTATATGGGAGATATATCAGGTTATAGACCGATTTGGACCGTACTTGGCAAAGTTATTGGAAGTCGTAACAGAAAACTATCAGCAAAATTTCAGCCAAATCGGACAAAAAATTTGGCTTATAAGGGCTCAAGAAGTCAAATCGGGATATCGGTTTATATCGGAGCTATATCTAAATCTGAACCTACTGGATAGATGGTTTATTGCCTTGCTTATGGATATATTGTTGTTTTTGCTATATGTTGGCTTGCAACGAGTACCTTTTAACAACAAATTTGTACTTTGGGTCGTTGCGATTCAATATGAATTGTTGCAGGAAAATTAACAACTTTCGTAGTTGCTTTTTCGACGAAAGTTGTTGTTTTTCAAAATTATTTTTATATTTGTGTAGAATCTCATCACATCCCCTGCGGCTACCATCTCGCCTTGTCTACGTATATAAGGAGACCTCTCAACGATCTTTTTACAAGACCACTGAAGTGTTCCCTGTTTCCTAACAGAATTTTTATATTTTCTTTATTATGTCGTTTCTTCAATTTCTTTTGCTATTTAATGGACCATGCCTGCACTGCGGTGCCTTGTTGAGGTTGTTGATCAAATTATAGGAATTATAAAAGAGTCCAAATAGAATAAACATACAACTGGGCTCTGTGCTTTGTAGTCAGATGTTGTTTATATATTTCTTGCAAAAATTATACTTTAATCAATTTAGAAATTCCTCGAAATTGCTCTGTCATTCGTTTAAAAGAAAATAAAATTATAATGGAGATTGTGGTTTGATGGCCTAAAAAATATTTATTGCAAACTGAAAAAATACAATATGATTAAAAAAAGTAGAAGATTTGCCTTAAACTCAAGAATGCCAACAAAATAAAATAATATCGAATTCAAATGAATAACCCATCTATGATGTCCGATGGATCCATTCCAAATTTTGTGCAGATCGGTTGACAATTTTAGCTACTTCGGCCTTAAAAGTGCAAATTAAAATAACACAATTTTAGTTACTTATCTCAAGGCCTTTTTGGGGCACCTTATTAACTTTTTTTCCCATCCAGAGCTAAGTGGATTTTTCAAATGCATATTCACAACTAGTTGTTGATCTGACGCTGCAGTATATCTTGTCTTGTTTTGCATATCTCGTCATGGAGTATATAGCCGCATGTCTGTGCTACAATGATTATTGTAAACACGCTTGGGTACAAACTGAAGTGGTGCCATACTAACGCCATGCCGCCATATCGGCCCACAGACAATCACGGCTAGTTAGTTGATCGATTCAAATAACACATTTTTCCATTAAAGTATTATTGTTAAATCAAATACATTTTCTTTCGTATTAATCGAAAAGTAATATAAACTCAATGTGTTGCAAGGCAATTGACATGAAATGTTTACTAGCAAGAAATATTGCAGTAAAATGTTATGGGTCTTTCTATAGAAAATTTGGTGAGAAAGAATTGGATAGAAATTTTGATTTAGAATACAAGACGACATAATGGACTAACATTTTTACCAACTCACAATAACCTTAACACGTGAATCTTCTCGTCGTTGCCAAAGACTCCGAGGAATACATTTTTACATCAGCTTTTTAGTCTACTTTTAAATATATTTCATTTGATATCCATATTGTCACAGTCGGTAAATATGTCCTGTTGGGATGTTTTCATAGTTGGGGAGGCCCCTCCGATACCAGGGCCTAGTATTTGTGATAGATTTGTACTCTACTTTAAAATACCTTTCATTTGATACCCATATTGCCTAAAACGGTAAAAAGTGTCCTGTTGGATGGTGTTTTTTTGGGGGTGGGGTCCCCCCGACATCAAGAGTGACGTTTTTATGCCAAGTCCGTACACTACTCTCAAATACCTTTAATTTGATACCCATATTGTTCCAATCGGTAAACATGCCCGTTCGGGTGGGTTTTGGATGGGGCGTTCCCCCAGGTTATTCGACCCCAAAATTTTATACCGATTTCTCAAAAGCGCAACAAATAAATTTTTATAGAAAAAAATTCAGGCAGAAATACTAGCTATTAAGGAAATACATAGGCATTATTATAAACGAATAATTGAAGGCTACCGTAACGCAGAGGTTGGCATGTCCGCCTATTATGCTGAACCCCTTGGTTCGAATCCTGGCTCGAACATCAGAAAAGAATTTTCAGCTGTGGTTATCCCCTCCTAATGTTGCCATGCTAACCCTTCTCTCCAAAGATGTCTCGCTCCGCGGCACGCCGTTCGGACTCGGCTATAAAAAGAAGGTCGTTTATCATTGATCTTTAGTCTTGAATCGGTCAGCACTCATTGTTATGTGGAAGTTTTTCCCTGTTCCTTAATGTTTAAGGGGAAAATTGAATTATTAGAGTGCCGCAACTCTACCCTGTCCAGGATAGGTTTCGCGAAAACACCAATCTTTCAAGGGACGTAACCAGGGAGACTCTCGAGCCCGAGATCCCCCTCCATAAGTTCCTATTTTTCTAATGTGAGTGCATGGGCGCCCACTCTAAAATAAAATCTTGGCTACGTCCCTGCAGCTTTGTCCTCCTGGTGAAAAATACCATCGCAGTTTTTCTTGGACTTCTGCCAAGCCCATTGGCCCTCGCCCATTGAGAGAACTCCGTCAAAGCCCTTTGAAGGAGAAAGGAAAGCCCTTTCGACGTCCAAGAAGGCCTCAAAACGATATCATCCCCACCCAAATTCCTTTCGATTTAGAAAACCACATCATGAAAGGCACTGCCAACCGAGCGACCTTTAGTGTTATCTCAGGGCTGCGGAGTCTGACACGGAGTCGGAGTCGAGTGTTAGACTCCAAAGCCCTGATGAAAAGTTTGGAAATTGGTTGTTGGATTGTTGTCGTTGGAACAAACAGAAATCTCACCCATCGTGTCCATCATGACAGGTCACTATTTGATTGAACACAAGAAAAAAAAAGAGAGATTGGTTTATACGGGAGTTGTATCAGGCTACAACCGATTCAGCCCATATTTGACACGTATGTTGAAGTTCATGGAAGAAGCCGTTGTACAATTTTAGCCAAATCAGAAAATAATTGAGCCCTCCAGAGGCTAAAGGAGTCAAGATCCCAGATCGGTTTATGTGGCAGCTATATCAGGTTATGGACCGATTAGAACCATATTTGGCACAGTTGTTGGTCATAGAAAAGTCATAGCATACAAGTCAAGCAAAATTTCAGCCAAATCGAATAAGAATTGCGCCCCCTAGTTGCTCAAGAATTCTAGACCCCAGATCAGTTCGTAGGGCAGTTCTATCAAGCTATGGACCGATTTCAACCAAACTTAGCACAGTCGTTGAAAGTCATAACAAAACACTTCAAACTAAGTTTCAGCCAAATCGGATAAGTAATGCGCCCTCTAGTGGCTCAAGAAGTCAAGATCCCAGATCGGTTTTATTTGGCAGCTAAATCAGGTTATGGGTTGATTTGAACCATACCTGGCACAGTTGTTGGTCATAGAAAAGTCATAACAAAACACGTCAAGCAAAATTTCAGCCAAATCGGATAAGTATTGCGCCCTCTAGTGGCTCAAGAATTCTAGACCCCAGATCAGTTCGTAGGGCAGTTCTATCAAGCTATGGAACAATTTCAACCAAGCTTAGCACAGTCGTTGGAAGTCATAACAAAACTCGTCATGCAAAATTTCAGCTAAATCGGATATGTATTGCGCCCTCTAGTGGCTCAAGAAGTCAAGATTCAAGATCGGTTTATATGGCAGCTATATCAGGTTATGGACCGATTTTAACCACACTTAGCACAAATGGTGGGAGTCATAACGAAAAACGTAATGCAAAGTTTCAGCCATATCGAATAAGAATTGCGCCCTCTAGTGGCTCAAGAATTCTATAGCCTGGGTCAGTTCGTAGGGCAGTTCTATCAAGCTATGGACCGATTTCAACCAAACTTAGCACAGTCGTTGGAAGTCATACTAAAACGATATGTGTAAAGTTTTAGCATAATCCGATTAAATTTGCGCCCTCTAGAAGCACAAGAAGTCAAGACCCAAAATCGGTTTATATGGCAGCTATATCAAAACATGGATCGATATGGCCCATTTACAATTCCAACCGACCTACACTTATAAGAAGTATATGTGCAAAATTTCAAGCGGCTAGCTTTAAAGTTAGCGCATTTTCGACGGACGGACGGACATACGGACGAACGGATGGACAGACGGACGGATGGACAGACGGATGGACGGACGGACATGGCTAGTTCGACTTAAAATGTCACGACGATCAAGAGTATATATTCTTTATGGGGTCTTAGACGCATATTTCGAGGTGTTACAAAAAGAATGACGAAATTAGTATACCCCCATCCTATGATGGAGGGTATATGACATGACGATTAAGAGTATCTATACTTTATGAGGTCTTAGACAAATATTGCGAGGAGTTACAAACGGAATGACGATGGTGGAGGGTACAAAAATGCTGATATACTGAAGGTTTCTAGCAACGAATTTGGCAGATGCTATGTTCGGGTACTTTTTCAGTAAAAGTTTGCCTGCAAAAAAAATTGAGCAAGAAGAGCCGTTAAAGTTGAAATTCAAAATATTTATAACAAACTATTGTTTATTTTGCAATTTATTATAAATGATTACCTTCGCTTTGCTACATTGTCCAATCGAAAATAATAATTTTTTTTCTTATCAAAGTCAAATGGAAATTCCTTTGGGTTTTGATTTATTAATAACTCGCTTTGATTCGATTCATTTACAACAAATTCCACCTATTCCGTTGTATGGCAGTTTTTTGCTACAACAAATTCCGTATAAATTAATGTCATATTCAAAAGAAATTTATTATTTAATAGCTTTTTCTACCGCCCGCCCGAAACCCTTAGACCGCACCACCACCACTAAATGGCATGTGGTGATGTTTAAAAAAAAAAAAGTTTCATATTTCCATTTTTGAAATTCATTCGAAATCCATCTCAATTAACAAAGTTCCTGTGTATTTAGAACTTTTCCCCCTTTCCCTCCATGTGCCTCTCTAAAACCCAGTCCCTTTACCCCTATATACAGCGTTGGGTGGTTTTTTTAAAAATGAAATTAAATGCTAAAAAAAACACTTTACAATTGACGGTTGCATTCTGCACTCGGTTGGAAGTCCGTAGTCGTGGTAGTGAGCCACTCGCTGTTCATTAGAATGGAATTGCAATTTCACTTTAAAAGCAATGACTGACGACGAAATGGCAAACTGCCTGAGTGTGACTGCACATTTTGTTTAATGTGAAATAAATTATTACTCGCAACTCTTGTTATTCTCCATCTGTCCGTCCGTCCGTCCGTCTGTCTGTCTGTCTGTCCCCGCTTGTTGTTATTTCTGTTATTTCTAACAAACAACTATAAATGACCCGATTTCAAATGGTAAAAACTATGCAATAGAGGGGGTCATCAGGCAGGGACCTTGGGGCCAATATCATATGGTGTGAATATGAGGGTGTATGTGTATGCTTTGGTGGAAGCTTATCTTGCAAATAAATTCAATTAAATAAATTGTTATAAAATTTCATTAGTTTTGTATTTGTTAGAGAACAGCAACAACTGTGGCCACTGTGAATTACATTTGCACAGCAGGGCTAAATGGGAATTGGCAGAAAAAAATTGTCTGAAAGACACATTTCTAAAGAGTTTATTGTTAAAGAGAAAATAAATAACAATTTCTGTTAAATATCCTCAAAGGAAAAAACTTTCTATGCAGTTGACGCTAAGTAACAAATTTCTATAAATTAAAAAAAAAATGTTTATGAAATTTTCTCTACAGAAAAAATTTCGGTGAAATTTTCTCTAAGAAGAAAACTTCTATTAAATATTTCCTAAAGAAAAATTTTCTATGAAATTTTTTCATTTCGATGAAATTTTCTCTAAAGAAAAAATTTCGATGAAATTTTCTCTAAAGAAAAAATTTCGATGAAATTTTCTCTAAAGAAAAAATTTCGATGAATTTTTCTCTAAAGAAAAAATTTCCATGAAATTTTCTCTAAAGAAAAAATTTCCATGAAATTTTCTCTAAAGAAAAAATTTCCATGAAATTTTCTCTAAAGAAAAAATTTCCATGAAATTTTCTCTAAAGAAAAAATTTCTATGAAATTTTCTCTAAAGACAAAATTTCCATGCAAGTTTCTCTAAAGAAAAAATTTCTATGAAATTTTCTCTAAAGAAAAAATTTCTATGAAATTTTCTCTAAAGAAAAAATTTCTATGAAATTTTCTCAAAAGAAAAAATTTCTATGAAATTTTCTCTAAAGAAAAAATTTCTATGAAATTTTCTCTAAAGAAAAAATTTCTATGAAATTTTCTCTAAAGAAAAAATTTCTATGAAATTTTCTCTAAAGAAAAAATTTCTATGAAATTTTCTCTAAAGAAAAAATTTCTATGAAATTTTCTCTAAAGAAAAAATTTCTATGAAATTTTCTCTAAAGAAAAAATTTCTATGAAATTTTCTCTAAAGAAAAAATTTCTATGAAATTTTCTCTAAAGAAAAAATTTCTATGAAATTTTCTCTAAAGAAAAAATTTCTATGAAATTTTCTCTAAAGAAAAAATTTCTATGAAATTTTCCCTAAAGAAAAAATTTCTATGAAATTTTCTCTAAAGACAAAATTTCCATGCAAGTTTCTCTAAAGAAAAAATTTCTATGAAATTTTCTCTAAAAAAAAAATTTTTTTTGAAATTTTCTCTAAAGGAAAATTTCGATAAAATTTTCTCTAAAGAAAAATTTCTATGAAATTTTCTCTAAAGACAAAATTTCTATGAAATTTTCTCTAAAGAAAAAAATTTTTTTTTTGAAATTTTCTCTAAAGAAAAAATTTCTATGAAATTTTCCCTAAAGAAAAAATTTCTATGAAATTTTCTCTAAAGACAAAATTTCCATGCAAGTTTCTCTAAAGAAAAATTTCTATGAAATTTTCTCTAAAGACAAAATTTCTATGAAATTTTCTCTAAAGAAAAAAAATTTTTTTTTTGAAATTTTCTCTAAAGAAAAATTTCGATAAAATTTTCTTTAAAGAAAAATTTCTATGAAATTTTTTCTAAAGACAAAATTTCTATGAAATTTTCTCTAAAGAAAAAATTTCTATGAAATTTTCTCTAAAGAAAAAATTTCTATGAAATTTTCTCTAAAGAAAAAATTTCTATGAAATTTTCTCTAAAGAAAAAATTTCTATGAAATTTTCTCTAAAGAAAAAATTTCTATGAAATTTTCTCTAAAGAAAAAATTTCTATGAAATTTTCTCTAAAGAAAAAATTTCTATGAAATTTTCCCTAAAGAAAAAATTTCTATGAAATTTTCTCTAAAGACAAAATTTCCATGCAAGTTTCTCTAAAGAAAAAATTTCTATGAAATTTTCTCTAAAAAAAAAATTTTTTTTGAAATTTTCTCTAAAGGAAAATTTCGATAAAATTTTCTCTAAAGAAAAATTTCTATGAAATTTTCTCTAAAGACAAAATTTCTATGAAATTTTCTCTAAAGAAAAAAATTTTTTTTTTGAAATTTTCTCTAAAGAAAAAATTTCTATGAAATTTTCCCTAAAGAAAAAATTTCTATGAAATTTTCTCTAAAGACAAAATTTCCATGCAAGTTTCTCTAAAGAAAAATTTCTATGAAATTTTCTCTAAAGACAAAATTTCTATGAAATTTTCTCTAAAGAAAAAAAATTTTTTTTTTGAAATTTTCTCTAAAGAAAAATTTCGATAAAATTTTCTTTAAAGAAAAATTTCTATGAAATTTTTTCTAAAGACAAAATTTCTATGAAATTTTCTCTAAAGAAAAAATTTCCATGAAATTTTCTCTAAAGAAAAAATGTCCATGAAATTTTCTCTAGAGAAAAAATTTCCATGAAATTTTCTCTAAAGAAAACATTTCTATGAAATTTTCTCTGAAGAAAAAATTTCTATGAAATTTTCTCTAAAGAAAAAATTGCTATGAAATTTTCTCTAAAGAAAAAATTTTTATGAAATTGTCTTAAAGATAGCAGGAGACTGAAAATCCCCCTGCCATAATGGAGACAGGTGGGGATGGCATCAAAAGGGGTCCCAACAAGCCCTGTGTGGTTGGATCATCCAGTTGGACTGGGCTCAAGGTGTGCGCACGGAACTCAAAAAGTACTTCGACAGCAGCAGCTTGTGCAACATCTAAGGAGGAATCGTCCACACCGCAAGTGTCCACTGCCCTGAGGAAGAGTGGTTCCACAGCTTTCTCATCTGCGACTGGATGCGTACGGAAGCTCATCATGACAAGATCTAATGAATCTTGTGAGTATGAACTCCTGGTGGAATCTGAAGACGAGGCTAACACTACAGTGGTGGAAGTTATGAATCCTGACTATGGTCCGGTTTCTACAGATAAATCTCTGCACCATTGTAAAGCAGCGTCGGCGACACTAAAGGTCCTCCTAATGACAGGGGGATTTGACGTGGTTTTTATCCAAGAACCATGGATTTGTGGAAGAATGGTACGTGGACTAACAATTCCGGGTTTTAAACTACTTAAGAGCACGGGGAATGAGAGACACAGAGCCTGTATTCTTGCAAATAGTAGTCTAAATGTTTTTCTTCTTCCGTCGCTAATTACTGGAGATTTAGTAGTAGCCAGCCTTGAAGTAAACAAATCTCATTACTGGCTGGCCTCCCTCAAAAGTCACAAGAGTACCACACGATTGGGACATCTATAAGGCTGAGCTAAGAAAATATGAGGCGAGCTTAGAAAAAATCCTGGGTAGAATTCTCCAGCTCCTTGGAGGTTACATCAGTCCTCGAGACCAATTACGGTGGGGTATATTCAGAAGTCAGAGAATGTATGGACAATGTCTAGTGAGGAAACACTAGAACTACTCGTTGATACACATTTCCCGGGAAATTCTCCAACGGACAACGTGGCGCCTGAGGAGGTTGTCACTGGTATGCATTCGTCGAAGGTTATTGGGGAAATTGTGTCTGAGCCTTTGGGCGATAATAAGTTTCGACTCCTCCTACAAGCTGTGTCTGATAGACTGGTTTCCTGGCTTAGGGAGATATAGGGTTGCCCAAAAAGTAATTGCGGATTTTTCATATAGTCAACGTTGACAAATTTTTTCACAGCTTGTGACTCTTTAATTGCATTCTTTCTTCTGTCAGTTATCAGCTGTTACTTTTAGCTTGCTTTAGAAAAAAAGTGTAAAAAAAGTATATTTGATTAAAGTTCATTCTAAGTTGTATTAAAAATGCATTTACTCTCTTTTAAAAAATCCGCAATTACTTTTTGGGCAACCCAATAATTTGCTTGTATCTTTTCTTTCTTGAGAAAGAAAAATTTCTAAGAAATATTCTTTAAAGAAAAATTTCTTTTCTCTACACACAAAATTAAAAAAAAATTTACAAAATTTCAGTAAAATATTCTATAATTTAGCGAAAAATTATTTTCCCCATTATTTTTTTGTGTGCACTATGGCATGTCATCGATGTGGGCTTACTGTTTTGGCATAGAAAGTAGCCACCATTTGACCAATATGTCTGACATTCATTGCATCGCATTGCAGTCGATTGCAGCGCAATTAATAATTTAAATTGATTTTGCAGCCGTTGCAAATAGTTTTGCAATCATTTTATTACTTTTCCTTTATTGTGCCATTTGTTTATTTTTTTTTCTGCTTCTGTTTTTCTCTTTTTGCCTAATAGGTTTATGGCAATGTTTGTGTGTTTTAGCCATAGATTGTTATTAAAAATATTTATCAATAAGTAAATATGAATTTTATTTATTGATTTTAAAAGCAATCAAATGTGAGAAGTCTAATAACCAGTGAGCTAGAAGTGTATCAAAAGCTTTGAAAGTTAAGCTGCAATAATGATATGGATATTTTAAAACATTTGGAAAAATGAAATCGGATTGATACTACAGCAGACTTAAATTGTCTAAGTGTAAAAATGAACCTCGTCATTGAAAAAAACTAACGAATCTTCAATCAAGTCGTCAGTCAGCATTTCACATGCCTTTTGACGGGTGCAACAAAATCGCGTTCAGGTAATTCTTTCACAACAGCCAACTTAGATAGATGAAATTTAAGGTCTTGATGGAGAATTCGTCAAACAGAATTCGTCAGAAATTACCATAGCAGCTTAGCAGTGTGTTTGAAAACCGAACGCGGGGGAGAACGCACAAGTGACTGACTCACTCTTTGTATTCAGGGGTTCTGATGGTCCGTTGAATTCCATTTCTGGATTTAGCGACACTTCCACACTCCCGAAAGGAGTTAACTTACGATAGAATCTAATAAAGGCATGGCATGAGTCTGTGAGAAGGAATTTCAAAGCTTGTGTTGCGTTACAACAAGTGAGCGACAGTTAGAAAAGAAGGTCCCGACGGAGACCTCCCTAGACTAGAGCATGATGACAACTAATTGGAGAGAGAAACAAACTTGGGGACTTCCCCTTTCAGGTGCGACAATTACACAACTTCCGTGGATGCACAGAATCATGTGTACCAAGAAAGTTGTGTAATTGTAACAGAAAAAAATCTGTCAATACACAAAAAACACATGCATTGGGAAAAGTACAGCTAATAGACAGGGTTGTCGAGCGTGGTTAATGTGGTAATTGTATCACAGAGCCGTTTTCGCTATAAATACGGTTCAAATACAACATACCAAAGCACGGTCCTTGAAGCCACCACACCTAATATGGTTGAAAAGTCTTCTAATCAAAGACAAAACGCGTCCCATAGTAGTTGATGTGTGTTGCTATATTTGGCTTTCCTTTTCCATTTGCTATCTCCAATCAATGAGCTAGTCTCGAAAGAGAAACAATTTTTTGAAAAGAAAAACAATTTTCTGAAAAGAAAAACAATTTAAAGAAAAAACCATTTAAAGAAAAAACAATTTAAAAAAAAAAATTTTTTTGAAAAAAGGATTATCATTTTTTTTTGTACATCTTCCAGCTCGAGATCATATTCAACGCTGTGCTGTAGGTCAATGCGGCCTTCGCCCAATAAAGCACTTGCAGTGACATTCAAAGAAGGTTCAAGTGCAAAACAAAAAGGGTTTGGCAATGTTGATGTTTTTTTGTTCTTAGCATTAATGATTAGAGATGGGTTCTTACTGGGTAAATACCCAATGCTTGGTAATTTATTGGGTATTTACATGCAAATGCAAATTTTGCCCATGAACATTCCACTAAGGAACAGGGGCAAACTTCTCACACATCAATGAGTGCAGTCCGATTCAAGTTTAAGTCAATGATAAGGGGCCTACTTTTCATAGCCGAGTCCGAACGGCGTGCCGCAGTGCGTGAAGTTTTATATGGCATAGCACCTCACAAAAATGCTCACCGCTGAAAAATGTTTCTGATGGTCTCGACAGGATTCGAACCCAGACATTCAGCGTCATAGGCAGACATGCTAACCTTTGCGCTACGGTGGCCTCCATTGGATATTTACATATTTTCAGATATTTTGGTAATGAAAATATATTTCCAAAAATTTTTTTTTATTATTTCGCATTATCGGCATATAAACCTGACCCTGTGATCTCATAAAATAGGAACTTAGATATATATAGACCGATCTCTTGAGGCAACACATTTGTTATTTTCCGTTAAATCCAATTTCGATGAAATTTGGCGCAGTAAGTTCTGGTAGATCCCTACCCATTTCTGTGAAGTGTGGTCCAAATCGGACCATATTTGGATATAGCTTCCCTATAGACCAATCTCGATATAGGGTGTTAAAAGGGCCATAAAAGATCCATTTATTACCCGATTTCAATGGAAATTGGCACAGGGGGTTCTGGTAGACCCCTTCCCATTCCTTTCAAATGTGGTCCAGATCGGACCATATTTGGATATATCTGCCATATAGACCGATCTTCTGATATAGGGTATTGAACTCGTAAGAAGAGCAGTTTTTATCCGATTTCAATGAAATTTGTTACAGAGAGTTTGAGTAGACCTCTACCTATTTTTGTTAAATTTGGTCCAGATCGGATCATATTAGGATACAGCTGTCATATAGACGGATCAGCGGATATAGAGTATTGAGCCTTTAAAAGGAGCCTATGACAACCCTGTTGGTTCAGTCATTATGGCACGATGATGCGTTCATTATCGCATACCGCTGCAATGCTATGTTTTTGAAAGATTGTATAAATAGAGAGGTCTGTACAATTTAGTACAGACCTCTGCAATAAGAACTGCGACTTATTTCATATCTACACTACCAGTTTTTAGTTTTGCTGTTTTATCGTTTTTATTCAGTTCTGATAAATCAACTCTGCCTAATTTGTTGAAAGGTTAAAGTTGTGGGAAAGATTTTCCCCAAAGTTTTTGTTTGCAATGATCCTTATCCTTATGAACAAACGACTGCCTTAAGACCACTGATTAAACGTTCTGTTGAAATTCAAGCCTCCGCGCAACAATTCGAAATCCTCTCCCTCGCTTTCACCTAAAACAATTGTTTATGCTTGGCAATAACGTAAAATCCTTGAAACAATGTATTAAATCACTAATCTTAATTTGTTGTTGGTGTTGTTGTTGAAAACTTACCTTGAAAGTGTTTTGCGGTTTTGTCTATGTTTAATTTTATCTCCGATTGCGTTGTTAGTAAGTAATCACTTAAATACGTATATGAAGGAGGACTTTTTGTGTTGCTCTGCCTTTTTCCGTTGCTGTTTGTTGTTGTGTGCAAATAAATGTTGTATTAGCTTGCGATGAGCAAAAAGGTCACGTGTTTACTTAGAAATTATTATCATAAATTTTCATTCAGATCACAACAAAGAAATAACTTTTCCGGGGAAATGTACAAAGCCACAGCAACAGAGCCAGAGCAATTGTAGGACAAACACAACAAGAAATAAAAATCTTCTCACAAAGAGTCAGAGATGATATGATGATATCCTTGGAAAAGCGCTTGCAAAAAGTTTCTATGAATTGTTATGGTATTCGATGGTTGTTGTTTTTGTAGAGATTTTCCAACAGAGTCCTTTTTCTTGAGTTGGGTAGCACGTTGACATTGGCAACGGCAATAGCAACAATGATGATGATGATGAAGGAATTTGGGCCTTTAATAATGATACTTCATTAAATATATTTGATAAAATTTTCTTCTTCTTCTTCTGCTTCTCACATCAAAATATCTGTGTGTATGTGTTTACGCGTGTATTTATATGTGTGGGTGTCTATTCATAAAACACCCCTACACATGTGCTTATTCTCAAAAGCTCACTTACAAGGACGTAGGTATATCCTGTTTGCATAAATACTAAATAGGCTGTGCTCCTTTGCTAGCTCTGCGTGTGTTTGTTCATTTGTGGACTCACAAATGTGGCATTTGAATGTATCCTTCGAATAATTGTTGTTGTTGTTGCTGTTGTTGCTGATGTCTGTGGGCCTAGTTCTTGCCTGTTTGTCTCTTTGGCTATATAATCCTTAATTAGACTAACAAGGTGCAAATTAATCCACTCCAGTTAATTAAATTGTTCCCTGTGTGTGTGTGCGTGTGTGTGTGTATGTTGTCATCATCACAGCACAGTTGGAGTTGCGTTTCTTTTGTACTTTTATTGCCGATGTTGTCAAGTTGCCATCGATGGCTGCTCTCTGCTTTTTCTCTATTGACTTTGTGTTGTGGGCTTTTGGTATCCGTTTCCTTATCAGCAGCAGCACCCTTTGAACGCAATTCTTTTTTTATATAGGAATTATAACGATGTACATATCACTAGCAATTGTAATTCTTTAATTACTTCACTGTGTCTGTTTTGGTATTTTTCATCAAACACAATTCATTCAAACTTTTCTTGGAAGTTGGTAAATTCTCTTACAATATTGCACCATAATGAGATTGAATTCATTTACATCGGGAGCTTATAGTAACTGGAAAGAAAAAAAAAATTAAAAAATTAATGTTAGAATAAAACAAGTAAAATGGCATTAAGTTCGGACGGGCCGAACTTTGGATACCCACCACCTTGATATAGTCCGATCTGAACCATATTTGGGTCAGATGTGGGGAAACCTAAAACTTTTATGGGCTTCAGACCATTTATCGGCAGATCGGTTTATATGGCAGCTATATCTAAATATAGTGCGATCTGAACCATATTTGGGTCCTATATTGGGAAGCCTAAAACTACTGACCCTTTCAAATTTCAGCGAAATCGGTTAAAAACTCAAGCTATTATGGGCTTCAGACCCTTAATCTGGTGATCGGTCTACATGGCAGCTATAACTCAATATATTCCGATTTAATCCATAATTAGGTCAGATGTCGGGAGGCTTAAAATAACCAACTGTTTAAAATTTCAGCGAAATCGGGAAATAAATAAAGCTTTTATGGGCTTCAGACCCTTAATCGGGAAATCGGTCTACATATATATCCGCAATCTTAATAATCTTTATCCTATGGTGTTTGCATAAATTCTTCCTGTAGTGAATTTTTATAGAAACTCACCGCATGGTTATATCTCCTAAAGATTGTGCGTCTGAGTAGTTTCAAAGGTTTTCTTTACGTTTTAAGTGGTAATTTTACGTTTAAAGCAGTGTGGTGAGAAACTCACCATACTTAAAAGACATTGATCTTGTATTAATGTTTAATGCTTTAAGGGAGCACACAATGCGTTATTCAACTTTAGTATTTTTTTTATAACTTTTGTTGCATACTTATGTAACCTTACCTATGTAATTGTTAATTTTTTTTCACCTCGAGATTATAGAAATAAAAAAAAACAAATTTGTTTTACCATAAAAATGGTTGCGGTGATTATTCTAATGAAGACGTCTTCTTAAAATTGTATGCGTACATCCGTCAATCTCAAAAATTTTTATCGTATGATCTTAGCTTGAATTCTTCATGTGGTGTATTTTTACAAAAACTCACCACATGGTTATATATCATAAAAAATCTATTTTCAAGCACGTTTTAAGTCCGCTGGTGTTATATTTAGGTTTTAGTGGTTATTTTCAGCTGTGGTGAATTTCTGAGAAAACTCACCACTAGAGAAATATAATTAATATTGTATGCGTACATACGTCAATCTCAAAAATTTTTATCGTATTGAGCTTGAATTCTTCATGTCGTGTATTTTTACAAAAACTTACCACATGGTTATATATCATAAAAAATCTATTTTCAAGCACGTTTGAAGTCCGTTAGTATTATATTTTGGTTTTAGTGGTTATTTTCAGCTGTGGTGAATTTCTGAGAAAACTCGCCACTAGAGAAATATAATAGATATATATAATAAATATAATGAATAAGCATAAAGTTTTTATGTATGAGGGAAGCAAACAATGACTTGTAAACTTTAACATACTTATTATTTATTATATCATGAATTTTATTATATACTGTGGTGAATTTCACAAAAAAAACTCACCACTAGAGAAATATAATGAGTAGAAATAATATTTTTAGGTATGAGGGAAGCAAACAGTGACTTATAAACTTTAACATCCTTATTATTTATTATTGCATAAATGATACTACATACTGTAGCGAATTTCACAAGAAAGTCACCACTAGACAAATATAATGAATAAGCATAACATTTTTAGGTATGAGGGAAGCAAACAATGACTTATAAACTTTAACATCCTTATTATTTATTATTTCATAAATTTTATTACATGCTGTGGTGAATTGCTCAAAAATCCCACCACTAGAGAAATATAATGAGTAAGCATAACATTTTTAGGTTTGAGGGAAGCAAACAATCACTTGTAAACTTTAACATCCTTATTATTTATTATTTCATAGATTTTATTGCATACTGTGGTGAATTTCTCAAAAAACTATGCTAGAGGAATATTATGAATAAGCATAACGTTTTTATGTATGAGGGAAATAAACAATGCCTTGCAAACTTTAACATCCTTATTATTTATAATTTCAAAAATTTTATTACATACTGTGGTGAATTTCTCAAAAAACTCACCACAAGAGAAATATAATGAGTAGACATACAATTTTTAGGTATGAGGGAAGCAAACAAAGACTTATAAACTTTAACATCCTTATTATTTATTATTTCATAAATTTTATTACATACTGTGGTGAATTTCTCAAAAAACTCTCCACTAGAGAAATATAATGAGTAAACATAACATTTTTATTTGTGAGGGAAGCAAACAATGCCTTGTAAACTTTGTCAACCTCATTATTTATTATTTCTTAAACTTTATTACATACTGTGGTGAATTTCTAAAGAAACTCACCACAAGAGAAATATAATGAGTAGACATAACATTTGTAGGTATGAGGGAAGCAAACAATGACTTGTAAACTTTAACATCTTTATTATTTATTATTGCATAAATGTTATTACATACTGTGGTGAATTTCTAAAGAAACTCATCACTAGAGAAAAATTATGAGTAAGCATAACATTTTTAGGTATGAGGGAAGCAAACAATGACTTGTAAACTTTAACATCCTTATTATTTATTATTTCATAAACTTTATTACATTCTGTGGTGAATTTCTAAAGAAACTCTCCACTAGAGAGATATAATGAGTAGACATAACATTCGTATGTATAAGGGAAGCAAAAAATGCCTTGTGAACTTTAACATCCTTATTATTCATTATTATTATTGATTACATTCAGTGGTGAATTTCTAGAGAAATATAAGGAATAAGCATAACATTTTTATGTGTGAGGGTAGCAAACAATGACTTGTAAATTTTAACATCCTCATTATTTATTATTTCATAGATTTTATTGCATACTGTGGTTAGTTTCTAAAGAAACTCACCACTAAAGAAATATAATGAATAAGCGTAAAGTTTTTATGCATGTGGGAAGCAAACAATGCCTTATAAACTTTAACATCCTTATTATTCATTATTTCATAAATTTTATTATATGCCATGGTGAATTTGTAAAGAAACTCACCACTAAAGAAATACAATGAATAAGCATAAAATTTTTATGTATTAACATCCTTATTATTCATTATTTCATCAATTTTATTACATACTGATGTGAATGTCACCGATTCCCCATATTGAGAAAATAAAAATGCACAACAAAAATAAAATATTGAGTGTGCTGAATTGGTAGCGACGATAAGGTCTGGGTATTATTAGTTTATATATTTAGTTTATATTTAGTTTTCTTCACCAGTGACATTGTGACTGTATTCAGAAAGGGAGTCTAAGTTACTGTATTTGAGGGCTTTCTCATGTTTATTCTCTTCCCGTTTACCCTCGCTTTATGTTCTCTCGGTGGCCGTTCAAAGATCTCTAGCAATAGTATGCCTGGACTAGCATCGCTTTAAATGAGATTAAATTCTTTACTCTTTTTTGTAGACTAAAAAATTTAAAATAAAAAGAAAAATTAGCCCCATTTGTATTTCATAAAAATTATTGTCAAAATTTATTCAAAAAAAAAAAATTCTAAATTTTTCTTCACACAAAATTTTGCTTAGACTTTATTTCTTTAGAAAATTTTTAAACGATTTTAATACTCTAGAAACTTTTTTAATTTCGTTTTAAGATAAGATTGCCACATTTATTTTCAATTTAATATTCTGACCATATTGGCTTTTAATATTTTTTAGTGTTAATTTAGTGTCGTGTCTGCATGTCTACAAATCTGAAATTGCCGACGGGCCTGTTTAAGCAATAATGCCGAATATGTTCGAACATACATACATTTTCTGTTCTTCTTTTGTTTTAACATGTGAATATGCCTTTCCTAAATTGTGCGTTTTTTTTCCTCCTTTTACTGCTCTTTAGTCTTCAAAGAATCACTTTTTTGCTTCGCATAATTTTGTATTTTATTTTGTTGTTCTTTCGCCTTTGGAAGTTCGCAGTTCGATAGCCCATTAACAACGGAGCCCCACATCAAAAGCAGAGGAGAAATATGAAAAATAAAACCCCAAAGAACAGTGAAGAAAAAAAAAAAAAAAGAAACAATTAACTGACATTTATGAACTCTAAATACTTAATTGCTTTTTAAAGCGATAAAGCGTGAGAAATTTGTTAATTTGTTTATTGTATATGGGGCCCCCCCAAATGGCCCTTCAGCAACCCCTCTACCATAGCAACATCAACACTTGAGCAAGTCACTTTGAAATTTTAAATCTTTTAATTTATGAAAAATACAAAAATCGACAATCACCCAATCACCGAATCACCTCATTAACAACAATCTCGTCGTACTACATGGCCAGAGTTCAACGAATATGCATTGCAGAACTTTCGAAGAAACAATTTATGAACTCTAATAGATCCATAATATTGATAACTCCAACCTATTATTGTTATTGCTATTGCTAGGGGGGGCTTCGATGAAAACATGTTTCCGAAATTAGATCACATTTAAATTTAAAAATTGTTTTTGTTTTCGTCTTTGGCTCTGCGTTTTTTTTTTCTTTCTGGCCACAGCTTATCGTAGTCATACGCGGCATTTGTATCCACTACGTCACTCCACTCTCGACAAGGCTTGGCCCATTCATTCTTGACAGCTCTTAATTGGGTGGTATTATTAAATATTAACAAGAGCTTAATTCAATATTTCCCCCCCCCCTCCCCCCCCCCCCCCCCCCCCCCCCCCCGCACTGCAGCACTCAAATGAGTTAATCAAAATACGTCGCAGCAGCAGCAGCAAAAATGACGAACAAAAAAGGTTAACGTGGCTTATAATTGAAATCAGATGTGGTATCTGTTTGATAATCTTAATTATGGGAACATTGTCGAGTTGAGTTATAAAAGCTGACTCAGCTTAAATCGAAAATATGAAAACAATTTTAATAACATTTAATAGATATTGCACAGAGCCATACAAAAATTAAGCATAAATAAAATCTTGAGAAAATTTTCTTAAGGAAAAATAGACGAAACAAATAAAAATGTGCTAAGTTTGTCATGAAGATGGACTTTAAAGTTCCGAAGTATTTGATGAGGATCAGGAGAATCTGTCTGAAAAACCGGGTGCTCTTCTACACATCCACCAAGGGTATGAGGAGGTAGGAAGTTACGTCTGGCGCTGCACAAGAACCGCTAGCTACCACGGAATATAGAGGGTGGGGATGCCAGTGAACACATTTCTGGTCGGAAATATAGACGACATTGCCGCTGTCATCACATCAAGAAATTCGCACGAGGCGCAACGAAGGCTACAGCATTTCATGATCAGAATTAGACACTGGTTAGAATCCCACGGGCTACAGCTGGCAATGCAAAAGACTGGACTACTCATGCTCCCTAGCAAACGTATCCCCACAGAGACAGATATGCGGATCTACGACGTCGTCTTACCGACTAGAAGACACGTGAAATACCTAGAGGTACGACTCGATCCCTTATTGACGTTTAAAGCCCGGACGCAGTATGGGGTAAGAAAAGCTGAAAAGATAACGGACCAAGTAGCGCGGTTAATGGCGAGCATCGGATGACCTCTACTAGACAATCGCAAGCTAATGATGGAGGCCTGCAAAAGTATTCTTTTCTATGAAGGCGAGATTTGGGGTAAATCCCTACAGATCGGATCGGAGCAGGGCTAAGGTGCTGCCTTCGGTACAGAAAGCGGCCGCTCTAACGAACAATGTCTGAACCCATTTTTCTCGGTATGGTGCCGATAGACCTTCGGGCCCCAGAGTGGATGAAAATATATGACGCCAAACTGAACCCCCAACAGGAGTCAGTATTGGAAGATATTCGACAAGATACGCTGAGCTTTTGGTAGTCAAAATGAAATAATGGCACGCGGGGTAGATGCAACTTTAAGCTCTATATACAAAAATGGATTGGAGGCCACCGTAGGGCAGAGGTTAGCATGTCCGCCTATGACACTGAACGCCTGGGTTCGAATCCTGGCGAGACCATCAGAAAAAATTTTCGGCGGTGGTTTTCCCCTCCTAATGCTGGCAACATTTGTGAGGTACTGTGCCATGTAAAACTTCTCTCCAAAGAGGTGTCGCACTGCGTCACGCCGTTCGGACTCGGCTATAAAAGGGAGGCCCCTTATCATTGGGCTTAAACTTGAATCGGACTGCACTCATTGATATGTGAGAAGTTTGCCCCCGTTCCTTGGTGGAATGTTCATGGGCAAAATTTGCATACAAAAATGGATTGGTAGAATAATTGCAAATTTGCCCATGAATATTCCACTAAGAAACAGGGACAAACTTCTAAGTGACGCAGGCAATATCTAGACACGGATACTTCCGCAAGTACCTACACAGAAAGGGAAGATGCAGCTCACCATTCTGCATCGACGAAAAAGAAGAGGTGGTGCATGAAGGAGAGCACATGGTCTTAAGCTGACGACGCAACTAGAAGAGCAGATGGGTGAAATAAGAGCGGGGAAGCTAACAACGAATCACATCTGCAGAGGGGAGAGCTGTGACAATTTTTGTCAACCAGATACTCAGGTAAAAGAAAAGGGAGAACACCTGGACGCAGAAACACGACGTGTGAGACGTATGGCGACAATGCTACAAGGGGATCCAGCTCAAAGTAATGCGAGAGCGGGGCCGAGTTGGTTTACATATCCAGGGAAATAAGGTCGGTTTTTCAGCCCGGCATAAAGCGAGAGGCGCCGGCCATCGTTACATGCGTAATCCATTTTCCCAACTATGCTCGCGGAACCAAAAACAAAAAAATTCGTCCGGGCTGAATATTGGGATCCCACCACCATTGGACTATTGAGCCTCTAGAGGGCGTAACTCTCACACGACTTGGCTGAAATCTTGCAAGTGGCGTTTTGAAAAGCCTTTCAACAACTGTGATATGTTTCGTTCAAATCGCTTTATAACCTGTTATAGCTGCTATATAAAGCGAACCCAGATTGGACTTTGGGTGCGCAGTTCATACCTGATTTGCGTACAATTTTGTACAACAACTTTGTTTTCCATGCCACGCCCCTCTGTTATTTGGTTCATGTCTAGCAATGTGTCCACTTAAGTGCCGATATCTGTTGAACACGAAAGCTGAGCAATGACAAAGGAAATGCTCCAATGTCTCAACATTTTCCTACACATGCTATGACTGGCCGCACCGATTTTGCATACATGACCTTGTAGACCTATGTGTCCCGTTATGAAACCAAAACTATTCTGACATGCTTCTTACTTCCTTTCAGTAATAGCCTCGTTTTCTCACGATCTGGTTCCCCCCATAGGGTTTTCGCCGTCCTACTGACCCTTTCGCTGTTTTACAGGGTTACATGCGCATTCATCGCACACGCCCATAACTCGGACTGCGTCGACCCGAAAGACTTCGGGTTAACCAAGTTTATTGACGTCAGTCCTTTGGCCTTCAACGCCAAATCGTCTGGTCCTTCATTCCCCCGTACTCCGTAATGGCCCAGCACCCAAACTATGCGGATTTTGACATCCTCAGAGATGACATCCTATGCGGATTTTGACATCCTTACCATCCTGGTAGTTATTGCCCCTCTGGCAATTTTACTGTCCATGAAAATGTTCACACTCGACGTCCTCGCGCTAGCACCACACCAATTCACGGATTCCGAGATGGCCCGTATCTCCGCCTGCAGGACTGCATTATGGTCAAGCAGTCTAAAATAGGTCTCAGTCCCTGGGTTCTCAATGTAGAGTCCCAGGCCTTCTCTGTCCTCTAGCTTTGATCCATCCATGTAACATGTTCTTCAAGATGGCAACACCAGTGTTCAGTCAATCCACAACTGTGCCGCTAGCAGCAGTGACACGTACTCGATCTCAATTTTCATCTCAGGTATCCGATCGGAAACCTCTTCCCTTCCTTCCAGGTTTCCTATCGTCGCCTCGATTATACCGCGATGGCGTGAGCTGCACCCATCCTCAATCCATTCTCCTATAGCCTTAGGTCTCATAGTCGCAGTGGCTGCTTCACAAATAATCTGTATGCCGAAGGGTCGGGTATCTAGAATAGTCTTTAGTGCCCTAGTGGGCGTGGTCCTTATCACTCCACCTATACCAAGACAACATGTTCTCTGAGCCTGTTGTATGGTCCTAACGTTGCACTTTTTCTCCATCGCATTCAACCAAACTACTGAGGCGTAAGTAAGTATTGGTCTAATCATGCTTCTGTGGAGCCAGTCGACTGTCCTCGGTATCTGGCCCCATTTCGATAATACATGGTGCCCAATTTATTTGAGCCTTCTCTGTACGCTCCTGAATGTGAGACTTCCTATCCAAGATCGCTCCTAAGTATTTGACCTTGTCAAATATCGAAATCGTTTTATTGGAACGTCGTGCGTTAAATTGGCCCACCTTCGTTTTCCTCGTGAATAGGCATATTTTAGTCTTCTCTGGCTTAATATTGAGACCCCTGGGTCCAGCCTAGTCATATGCCTTATGCAAGATCCCTTCGCCCCTTCTGCATAGCTGGTTCGGATCCTTATTCCTAAAAAGTATTATTACATCGTCTGCATGGCAGACGGGTTCAAATCCCTCCTCAGTCAACATCCGTAATAAATTGCAAATGCAAATTTGCCTATGAACGAGACCCTTTCGGGCCTTTCGGTTCTTCTGCATATCTGGTTCGGATTCTTACACCTAAGAAGTATTATTACATCGTCTGCATAGCAGACGGGTTCAAATCCCTCCTCAGTCTGAATCCGTAATAAGTTGCAAATGCAAATTTGCCCATGAACATTCCATTAAAGAACTGAGGCAAACTTCACACAAATAAATGAGTGGTGTCCGATTCAATTTTAAGCTCCTCTTCTTTCTCCTTTTTTTAGCCGAGTGTGAACGGCGTGCAGCAAAGCGGCACCTCTTTGGGGACAAGTTTGTACATGGCAAAGTACCTCACAAATGTCGCCAGCATTAGGAGGGAATAACCACAGCTGAAAAAATGTCTGATGTTCCTGCCAGAATTCGAACCCAGGCGTTCAGCGTCATAGGCGGACATGCTACCCTCTGCGCTACGGTGGCCTCTGATAGGTTAGTGGCGATAAAATGCCCCCCTGTGGCCTGTGCTACTTTCTGCCTTTTATTTATGTGAAGGGACATATGGTTTATCCAGTCTCTAAGGACCGGGTCCACCCAGTACTGGTCGAAGGATTGGACCAATGTGTCGGTCCGCACATTGTTAAAAGCTTCCTCGATGTCAATGCAAACCGCCAATGTGTAGGTCTTAGCATCGAAGGATTCTTCTATTATTATGCACAATCTCGTGGAGGGCAGTCTCCACCGACCTTCCCTTGACATAGGCAAGTTGTTTGTATTTGAGCAGTTCGCTAGATGTCCTAGTCTTTATCATGGTATCCACAATACATTCCATGATTTTGAGTAGAAAGGAAGTGAGGCTTATAGGCTATAGGCTGGTGTCGCATGACTTGCCCAGCAAGGCTATGAATATGAATACCACGCTTGCCTCCTGCCAGGCTTTCGGAATATATGCAAGTCCTAGGCACGCTGTGAATATAGTGGCCAGATGAGGTGCCAGATAGTCGGCCTCCTAATGTAGTAACGCCGGAAATATTTCATCAGATGCGGGTGTCTTAAATGGTTTGAAGCTCCTCAAGACTTCCTTGATCATAAATTCCGTTCTGATAAACCTTCGATCATCCTCATTCCCAAATTCCGGTGTCTCCGTGAATACCGTCGTATCCTGTGGAAAATGGGTTTTCATCAAAAGCCTCAACATGTCCTCTGTTGTCTCTGCTCTCTCTCCCATGTCGTCTGCTAACGTTTCAGTTTGAACATGGGTTTTTGAGAGAAACTTTTTCATATTGGTGGCGTCATTAATGCTATCTATCTATAGAAAAGCTTCCAAGAGGCACGTTTGCCACTCTAGTAATCTTATTGTGTTCCTTGAGCCGTGGGTAATACATATCCCAATATACTTTCGATTTTTTTCGCCGTGCTCTGTCAAAAAGTCTTCGGATCTCTTTCCCAATGTTGCGAATCTCCCCGGTTATCCACGGCTTTTTTGTACTGATTTCCTATATTCGAAAGACTGCATTGCTACAGTTCCCCGTAATCCTGTTGCCTTCTTGTCTTCTATGCTTGGACAATCTAAATTATATTCTCCATGTCTTCTTCTGAGTAGTCTTCCGAATGTTATCATCCCTTGACCTCATTTCTTGAGCTATTAAACTTTGCTAAATGTTTCGACAACATTCCAATGCATTCGTACTTAAACTGTGGGCCTTACAATTTCTTTATCTCCCTTTTAAATGCTCACAGTTGCAATCATCATCCATAGATCCACCGATCCACCGATCCATGTAAGGCAATAAACACATTGTAACCAGACCAAACATAATTGTTTTGCCGTTGAGCCGTTTTGTCGTCATTCTGCTGCGAATTCTAAACAGAGCAGTGTCATTCAGGGCAATTATTTGAGTAACATCAAAGCATTCCATGTGGGCACTCTTTTGCCGCCACTTACAGTCGTTGGGCTGGCGGTAAATGAATGAAACTGAGAAACAATTTCCCGCAATGGGTCATTGTGTGCCCCAACTCCCCTCCCCCCCTCGCCACAATTGGTTGTTTTTGTTTTCATTCATTTAACATTCGTCGTCGTGATGTTTTGCAATAAATTCTGTGTCAAAGCCTAACGTCATACTTGAGTGGAGTGGAGCAACTATGCGACGAGTTGCAACATAACAACCGTTGCCACTGTTGTCTGTCTGTCTGTCTGTCTGACTCCATTGCCATTTATTGGCCGCTTTGATATTTGCATAGTTTCTCTGATGCGACATTTCTCCATTGAACCGGGTTCTTCTGGCCTGTTCGTTTGGATCATTTTTGCATTTCTGCCGTTTGCAATCGCGCAACATGAATGTCTTTTTAAATGCCTTACTGAGTGCCGCTAATGGCAAACGAGCGATTCGCACAAACAGCGTTTATTTGTTACTTGGATTTTTTGCATTATTTTTTTGTTTTGAATTTCTGTAACAAAACTGACTCTCACCCCTAAATTGGCGCGTAGTAGAATAGTGACATGTGGCTCAAGTGGCATACGGTGGGTAAATATGCCACACAATTGACGATCGTTTAGTTGGAAAGCTGGGGCTTCTCATATCGATAGCAGGCTTAATATTCTTTCAATGGCTCACACATTTTTTGAAATTTAAAATTTTTATAAAATTCAAGATTTTTACAAAATCTAGGATTTGTTATAAAATCTAAGATTTATATAAAATCTAGGATTTTTATAAAATTGAGCATTTTTATAGAATTTAGGATTTTTATAAAATCTAGGAATTTTATAAAATCTAGGATTTTTATAAAATCTAGGATTTTTATAAAATCTAGGATTTTTATAAAATCTAGGATTTTTATAAAATCTAGGATTTTTATAAAATCGAAGATTTTTATAAAATCGAGGATTTTTATAAAATCTAGGATTTTTATAAAATCTAGGATTTTTATAAAATCTATGATTTTTATAAAATCTAAAATTTTTATAAAATCGAGGATTTTTATAAAATCGAGGATTTTTATTAAATCAAGGATTTTCATAAAATCTAGGATTTTTATAAATCTAGGATTTTTATAAAATCTAGGATTTTTATAAAATCTAGGATTTTTATAAAATCTAGGATTTTTATAAAATCTAGGATTTTTATAACATCAAAATTTTTATAAAATCAAGATTTTTATAAAATCAAGATTTTTATAAAATCTATGATTTTTATAACATCGAGGATTTTTATAAAATCTAAGATTTTTATAAAATTGAGAATTTTTATAAAATCGAGGATTTTTATAAAATCTATGATTTTTATAAAATCTGGGATTTTTATAAAATCTAGGATTTTTATAAAATCTAGGATTTTAATAAAATTCAGAATTTTTATAAAATTCAGGATTCTTATAAAAACCAGAATTTTTATAAAATCCAGGATTTTTTAAATTCCTGGATTTTTATAAAAACCGAATGTTTTTTAAAAATCAAGTATTTTTATAATATCTAGGATTTGTATAAAATCTAGGATTTTTATAAAATCTAGGATTTTTATAAAATCGAGGATTTTTATAAAATCTAGGATTTTTATAAAATCTAGGATTTTTATAAAATCATGGATTTTTATAAAATCTAGGATTTTTATAAAATCTAGGATTTTTATAAAATCTAGGCTTTTTATACAATCTAAGATTTTTTTAAAACCTAGGATTTTTAAAACCTAGGATTTTTAAAACCTAGGATTTTTATAATCTAGGATTTTTAAAATCTAAAATTTTTATAAAATCTAAGATTCCGTTTGTAACACCTCGAAATATTGATTTAGGCCCCCAAAAAGTACATATATTCTTGATCGTCTCAACATCCTGAGTCGATCTAGCCATGTCCGTCCGTCCGTCTGTCTGTCACAGAGACTTTATATTGATGTAGGTCATTGGGGTTCAATCGGTTCAGATTTGGATATAGCTCCCATATAAACCGATCTCCCGATTTGACTTCTTAAGCCCCTGGAAACGGCAATACATACCGTTCCCTTATGACTTGCAACCGGTACAAATCGGTCAAGAACCTGATATAGCTCCCGTATAAACCGATCTCCCGATTTGACTCCCGATGACTTTCAACAACTGTGCCAAGTACGTTCTAAGTCGGTCTCAAAACCAGATATAGCTCCCAGATTTTAGCAGAATCCATGGTGGTGGGTTCCCAAGATTCGGCCCGGCCGAACTTAGCACGATTTTACTTGTTTTTTATACCCACCACCGTAGGATAGGGGGTATATTCTTTAGTCATTCCATTGGCAACACATCGAAATATCAATTTCCGACCCTACAAAGTATATATATTTCGGATCGTCGTAAAATTCTAAGACTATTTAACGATGTCCGTGTGCCTGTCCGTCTGTCCGTCCGTCTGTTGTAGTCACTCTAGAGCCTTCAAAAATTGAGTTATTGAGCTGAAATTAGGCACAGATACGTCTTTTTGATGCACGCTGGTTCAGTTCATGAATGGGCCAAATCGGACCATATTTGGATTTAGCTTTTTCCGATATAGGGTCCAATGGCCATAAAAAAAATTATTTTTCATCCGATTTTGCTGAAATTTGGAACAGTGAGTTATTTTTAACTTCCCTACAACTGACCCAAATATGGTTCAGATCGGACTATAGTTAGATATAGCTACTATATAGACCGATCTCCCGATAAAGGGTCTGAATACCATAAAAGCTTTATTTATTACCCGATTTCGCTGAAATTTGCAACAGTGGGTTATTTTAAACCTCCCGACATCTGACCTAAATATGGATTAGATCGGTCCATATAAAGATATAGATGTCATATAAATCGGTCTCCCGAAAAAGGGCCTAAAGGCCATAAAAGCTGTAGTTATTACCCGATTTCGCCGAAATTTGGAATAGTGCGCAGTTTAAAGCCTCCCAACATCCGACCCAAATATGATACAGATCGGACTATATTTAGACACAGCTGTCATATAGACCGATCTGCCGATAAAGAGTCTTAAGCCCATAAAAGCTTTATTTATTACTCGATTTCCCTGAAATTTTAATCAGTGAGTAGGTTAAGACCTCCCAACATCCGACCTAAATGTGGGTCAGATCGGACTATATTTAGAAATAGCTGCCATATAGACCGATCTGCCGATAAGGGGACTGAAGCCCATAAAAGCTTTATTTATTGTGACGAAATGGGATTTAAATATATACCCGAGGTGGTCGGTATCCAACGTTCGGCCCGGCCGAATTTAATGTCTTTTTATACCCACCACCGAAGGATGGGGGTATTTTTCATTTCATTTTATCATTCCGTTTGCAACACATCGAAATATCCATTTCCCACCCTATAAAGTATATGTATTCTTGATCAGCATAAAAATCTAAGACGATCTAACCATGTCCGTCCGTCTGTTGAAATCACGCTACAGTCTTTAAAAATAGAGATATTGAGCTGAAATTTTGCACAGATTCTTTTTTTTTTGGTTATAAGCAGGTTAAGTTCGAAGATGGGCTAAATCGGACTATATCTTGATATAGCCCCCATATAGACCGATCCGCCGATTTAGGGTCTTAGGCCCATAAAAGCCCCATTTATTATCCGAATTTGCTGAAATTTGGGACAGTGAGTTGCGTTAGGCCCTTCGGCATTCTGACTAAGTTTGACCCAGATCGGTTCTGATTTAGCTATATCTCCCATATAGACCGATCCACCGATGTAGGGTCTTAGGCCCATAAAAGCCACATTTATTATCCGACTTTGCTGAAATTTTGGACAGTGTGCTGTCTTAGGTCAGTCAACATCCTTCTTCAATTTGGTTCAGATCGGTCCAGATTTGGATATAGCTGCCGTATAGACCGATCTCTCGATTTAGGGTCTTGCGCTCATAAAAGACGCATTTATTGTCCGATTTTGTCAAATCAATTTGGTTCAGATCGGTCCAGATTTGGATATAGCTGCCATATAGACCGATCTCTCGATTTAGGGTCTTGCGCTCATAAAAGACGCATTTATTGTCCGATTTTGTCAAAATTTAGGACAGTGAGTTGGTTTGTTGGTTTAGGCCCTTCGACATCCTTCTTCAATTTGGCCCAGATCGGTCCAGATTAGGATATAGCTGCCATATAGACCGATATCTTGATTTAATGTTTTGGGTCCATTTATTGTCCGATGTCGCAGAAATTTGGGACAGTGAGTTAGGTTAAGCCCCTCGGCGTACTTATAAGTTTTTGGTCTAAATCGGATCAAATGTCTAAATAGCTGCTATGGCCCATAAGGTAGCCATTTTTCACCGGATTTTGACGAAACGTGGTTTGCGTATATACCCGAGGTGGTGGGTGTCCAAAGTTCGGCCCGGCCGAACTTAATGCCTTTTTACTTGTTTCTATTGCTGCCATGAATTTGATTGATTTTGCTACTCTCTTCCATTGCTTTGGCACTGCAAACTTTTCCGTTGAAGTGTTATATGGCAATAACATTGTATTGTTTACTTTTCGCGCCCCTTTTTTAATGCGCTTTTCTTGTCCCCCTGTGGTGTATTTGTAGCAATTGTTGCTTAACTGTAGTTGCAATTACTTCAATGCAATCAATGCTTCAAAGAAGGTATTTACTATGAAGTGAAGTGGCTCATTCAGCATTTGCCGTCGATAACAGCTATGGTTCATAGAACTCACACCTAAAAATAGTTGCTCAGAAGGGGCACTTCGAATTTATTATTCCCACAAATATAAATTCTAGGTTGCGCCTTAATTTCGAGATATCTAAAGTTAAATATGGACTGAAATGTCTTGGACATCTCAAATAATCACAAATCAACATGGACTTTATTTAGGAGCCACATTTTATTTGAAGAGCAACACCAGTAAACATTAGCGGATTAACGTATCGCTACTATATCACTAAAAGGTCTAAGTTTTGCACTAAACAGGATCGTGGTTTCATAAATAATCGTTAGGTTAGGCTGATATAGCTGCTATATAAACCGATCATGGATCTTGAGTTCTTGAGCCACTAGAGGGCGCAATTCTCACCCGATTTGGCTGAAATTTAGCAAGAGGTGTTTTATTATGATATCCAACAACTGTGCCAAGTATGGTTCAAATCAGACCCTAACTTGATATAGCGGCTATATAAACCGATCATGGGTCTTGAATTATTGAGCCTATAGAGGGCACAATTCTTATCCGATTGGAATGAAATTTTACACGACATGTTTCGCAATGACTTCCAACAACTGTGCTACGTTAGGTTCAAATCGGTCAATAACCTGATATAGCTGCCATATAAACCGATCATGGGTCTTGACTTCTTGAGCCTCTAGAGGGCGCAATTCTTATCCGATTGGAATGAAATTTAGCATGACGTGTTTCGTTATGAAGTCCAACAACTATGCCAAGTATGGTTCAAATTGGACCATAACCTGATATAGCTGCCATATAAACCGATCTGGGATCTTGACTTCTTGAGCCTCTAGAGGGCGCAATTCTTATCCGATTTGAATGAAATTGTGCACGAAGGATGCTCTTATGACCATCAACATGCGTGTTTATTATAGCCTGAATGGGTCTATAGCCTGATACAGCTCCTATATAAATCGATATCTCTATTTTACTTCTTGAGCCCCCAAGTTGGGCAATCCTTATTCGAATTGGCTGACATTTTAAACAGGTCTCCAACATATAATTTAATTGTGCTCCGAACCGGACCATGCCTTGATATCGCTCTAATAGCAGAGCAAATCTTTTCTTTTATCCTTTTTTTGCCTAAGGAGGGTGAAAAGCCGGGAAAAGAACTCGAAAAATGCGATCCATGGTGAAGGGTATATAAGATTCGGCCTGGCCGAACTTAGCACGTTTTTACTTGTTTTTTTATGATTTTCTGAGAAATATTAAAAATTTTCGATACCATTAAAAAAATTTCAAATTTTCTGTTTTAATATTCATTCGATCAATAAAAGTTGCCCCACACACGTGTGTGTTGTTTGTTTTGGGTTATTTATTTTTTGATTCACATTTCACAAAATGCCAATCGACGTTGTACGTATGCTTGATTATTGTTTTGTTTTTTTTCGATACGATTGTTGTTTCTTCATTTTTCAATAATTCACATTTTTAAAGAGATAGACTACGGCAAAAAAGAAAAAAAAAAAACACCCGCTATAAAACACAAACAAGAATTCAAATGGCATTTAACATAATTTTTAACTTGTCAAAAATTTGTTTTCCTTTCAAAAACGGATTATCTGCTCACAAGGCAATACAACTCATAAATAATGATCGTTTAAGATGGTCGATTTTTTACGATCATAAAAACAAGATTGTCAAATTTGGCAGTCTGAGAGGCGGCGGTGTGAGGGATGCGGATGCGGCAGACAGCAAACAAACAAATCTTACAAAACAAAAGATCATCAAAATCAAAAAATCGTCGTCGTCGTCGCCATTTCAAAAAGAGTTGGTTTTTTGGGTCATTCAGACACCCCCCACCACCATCATTCGGTGATGAGGCTGAGGTTGTTGAAAAGATCATTGATTTCTGTTTCTAATGGATACATTTTTACCATGACAGAAGTTTAGAAGACTACTTAGACTAAACATAATCCGAAAAATCTCCAAGAGCGTTCTTTTTTTCAAAATACAGTAGGAATTTTTCATCCATTATAGGAAATTGGTTGAGTTTTTTTTTATTCATGCTGTGTCACTAAAATTATGGTTTGTGCTTTCGGCCAATAGCTAATGTCAAAGGATTCAACGTTCATGCTACTGCCCCTCAAGTATAACTGCTGATAATAATTTCTTATTTACAAAAACTAATGCAAAAGTGAGGCATCTGAAATGAGGCAGCATCTTTGTTTTCCAAATATCAACGATATCATGGCATCCCTTCTTGAAATTGGAGTCATTTCCATCCTTTGCGGAAACACGGGGTACCCATCAGTACCACGCTTAAAAATGTTTTAAAACCCACGCCTTTTTTTAACTTCACCTAACCGTAACTACAATAGATGAGGTATTGATGGAGGCTTCTATGATTTCAAGAAGTCACATCGCGGTATCGGTTTTTATGTAGCCTATAACTAAAGGGTGATTTTTTTGAGGTTAGGATTTTCATGCATTAGTATTTGACAGATCACGTGGGATTTCAGACATGGTGTCAAAGAGAAAGATGCTCAGTATGCTTTGACATTTCATCATGAATAGACTTACTAACGAGCAACGCATGCAAATCATTGAATTTTATTACCAAAATCAGTGTTCGGTTCGAAATGTGTTCATTCACCGTAACGTTGCGTCCAACAGCATCTTTGAAAAAATACGGTCCAATGATTCCACCAGCGTACAAACCACACCAAACAGTGCATTTTTCGGGATGCATGGGCAGTTCTTGAACGGCTTCTGGTTGCTCTTCACTCCAAATGCGGTAATTTTGCTTATTTACGTAGCCATTCAACCAGAAATGAGCCTCATCGCTGAACGGTGAATGAACACATTTCGAACCGAACACTGATTTTGGTAATAAAATTCAATGATTTGCAAGCGTTGCTCGTTAGTAAGTCTATTCATGATGAAATGTCAAAGCATACTGAGCATCTTTCTCTTTGACACCATGTCTGAAATCCCACGTGATCTGTCAAATACTAATGCATGAAAATCCTAACCTCAAAAAAATCACCCTTTATTTATGCACCTACCGGTGTAGGATTCGTTATGAGTATTGGAGGATACCAGTGTACTTCACTTACCAAATTTTGGCAACCTTCAGTCTGCCACCATGTTTTCTGATTAGACAGTGACCTGTCATGACGGACATAATGACTGAGACGTATGTTCTAGCCAGAGACAGCAAAACAGTAGACCTCTTCAAGTCTAGATTAGGCCACATAGTTTTGGAATGCTCACAGCCCCCTCTTTGCGACCAACTATCATTCGTTGCCCTTCGGGCCTGGCCCTGAAAACTTAGCTTACATGTCGCTGGAGGCATACCCACAGATTCCAGTGTCCCTTGGAGTGTGTAAGGTAGTTCCTAGTCTCGCAAGCTCATCCGCTTTACAATTCTCTGGGATATCTCTGTGGCCCGGCACCCTGAACAGGTGAATTTTGAACTGTTCAGCCATCTCGTTAAGAGATCTGCGACAATCAAGGGTGGTTTTTTTGTTCTCCAGGGGTTTAATGGCTGCCTAGCTGTCTAAGAAGATATTTATGCCCATCGTCGTTAAAACATTATATCTTAGCCATTCCATCACTTCCTTATTTGCAAGGATCTCTGCTTGATACACACTGCAGTGGTTGGATAATCTTTTCGATATGACCAGTTCTAGATCTTTAGATTACACCCCAAAGCCCACCTGGTCGTTTAGTTTGACACCATCCGCATAAAAGTCTATGTAACTTCTATTACCAGGGTTATCGTAGTTCCAGTCGGTTCTTTTAGAAATAGTGGTACAGTATTTTTTATCAAAAAGCGGCTCAGGTAGGGTGTAAATCCCCACTGCCTGGAACATCGTATATTGTATCAAGGATAGCACAGTGTCCGTAGCCGCCACATGACAGGCTCCCTTAACCTCATGGCAGTGGTCGCTGCAATTTGGGTAGTCTAGAGGCATAAGATGTATTGGGTTGCCCAAAAAGTAATTGCGGATTTTTTAAAAGAAAGTAAATGCATTTTTAATGAAACATAGAATGAACTTTAATCAAATATACTTTTTTTTACACTTTTTTTCTAAAGCAGGCAAGTTGTGAAAAAATTTGTCAACGCCGACTATATGAAAAATCCGCAATTACTTTTTGGGCAACCCAATAGCATTTAATTCAGTGCATCAGATGATTTTGTCCTCAGTGCGGCTGCACAAACAAGCCTTCCTTTGGTTCCGTTTAAGTATTGAGCAGTAGGTGCAATTTTGAAGTGCCGTCCACCAGACCACAACACCATATAGCATTATAGGTCTCACAACTACACTATGTACCCAATGCATGACACTAATTTCCCAACTTTTGCCGATGGCTCTCTTGCAGGTGTATAGGGCAAGAGTTGCCCTTCATGCCCTTTCCAAAATGTTGGATTTGAAGTTCAAGTGCCGTCCACCAGACCACAACACCATATAGCATTATAGGTCTGACAACTGTAGTATACACCCAATGCATGACAGGCGCTCTAATCCCCCAACTTTTGCCAATGGCTCTCTTGCAGGTGTATAGGGCAAGAGTTGCTCTGTATGCCCTTTCCAAAATGTTGGATTTGAAGTTCAAGTGCCGTCCACCAGACCACAACACCATATAACATTATAGGTCTCACAACTGCACTATATACCCAGTGCAAGACACGCGCTCTAATCCCCCAACTTTTGCCAATGGCTTTCTTGCAGGTGTATAGGGCAAGAGTTGCCCTTCATGCCCTTTCCAAAATGTTGGATTTAAAGTTCAAGTGCCGTCCACCAGACCACAACACCATATAGCATTATAGGTCTGACAACTGTAGTATACACCCAATGCATGACAGGCGCTCTAATCCCCCAACTTTTGCCAATGGCTCTCTTGCAGGTGTATAGGGCAAGAGTGGCCTTTCTTGCCCTTTCCAAAATGTTGGATTTGAAGTTCAATTTCCTCTCCAGCAAGACACCTAGGTATTTTGAGCTTTCTGTAAATGGAACATTCTCTCCACCCAGGGAGACAGTTGCCACTGTAGGCAACTTGTATCTCCTGCTGAAAAGAACTAATTCTGTGTTTCAAGGATTTATACCTAGACCACTCTCGGTAGCTCACTTAGCTGTTGCACGTAAAGTTTTCTGAAGTATATCTCTTAGAGTGGTGGGAAACTTTTCCTTAACCATAATTGCCATGTTATCACCATACGCGACCACTTTTACACCTTTTTTCCAGATTCATTAGTATAATGTTAATGGCTATATTCCCAAGTAGAGGAGACAGTATACCTCCTTGTGGCGTTCCTTTGCTGACCCATCTTTTTAGATCCACAGATCCGGAGCCTGCCGTAATGCATCTTTTAGTAAGTAAGTTATTAATAAACTCTCTTACGGTAGAGTTGATGACTAGAAACTCCAATTCCTTCATGATTGACATCGGTTTTACATTACTGAAAGCACCTTCAAGAAATGCTACCATTTTATATTCCTTGACAGCGAGAGAACCCTCTATGGGGCCGACTTGAGGTCGTGAAGGGCTGTTTCAGTGGATTTGCCTTTACTATATGCATGCTGTTGCCAAGACAGACGATCTCCAGGGTTCGTTGCCCTGGGATATGTTTCTATCAACCTCTCAAGAGTCTTCAGCATAAAGGATGACAGATTAATAGGACGAAAATCTTTCGCCTTCGTAGGGTAGGGTTTTCCTGCTTTTAGAATGAAAATGACCTTCGTGTCCCTCCATCCCATAGGTATATATGACATTCTGATACAAGCAGAGTATCCTGGTAGACTGGTACCCTAAGCCAGGGTACCAGTCTACCAGACACAGCTTGTAATTCAACCGGTGATATATCATCAGGGCCTGGCGACCTAAGGGAGGAATGAAAACTTCTTATCGCCCAAAGGATTTTCGGCTCAGACACAATTTCCCCTTATAACCTTCGACGAATGCATACCAGTGATTTCTTCTTTAGAGAGGTCCTACGATTTTGACTTCTTAAGCTGCTAGAACCTCAAGTATTATTCAACACTAATATTAAATCTCTTGCAGATGAAAATTGGATCCCGTCTAGTTTAATCTATTAATGTAATTTTTATACCCATGCCAGGTTAGTAAACCCTTCATCCTATGGTTGAAGGGTTTTCTAACCTAGTCATTCCATTTGTAATACTTCGGAATATTGATCTGCAACCCCATAAAGTGTACACATATTTTTATACCCTCCACCATAAGATGGGGGGTATACTAATTTCGTCATTCTGTTGGTAATTACTCGAAATATTCGTCTAAGACCCCATAAAGTATATATATTCTTGATCGTTGCGACATTTTATGTCGATCTAGCCATGTCCGTCCGTCTGTCTGTCGAAAGCACGCTAACTTCCAAAGGAGTAAAGCTAGCCGCTTGCCCAAATACTTCTTATTAGTGTAGGTCGGTTGGTATTGTAAATGGGCCATATCGTTCCATGTTTTGATATAGCTGTCATATAAACCGATCTTGGGTCTTGACTTCTTGAGCCTCTAGAGGGCGCAATTCTTATCCGATTTGAATGAATTTTGGCACGACGTGTTTTGCTATGATATCCAACAACTGTGCCAAGTATGGTTCAAATCGGTCCACAACCTGATATAGCTGCCATATAAACCGATCATGGGTCTTGACTTCTAGAGCCTCTACAGTGCGCAATTCTTATCCTATTAGAATGAAATTTCGCACGACGTGTTTTGCCACGATATCCAACAACTATGCCAAGTATGGTTCAAATCGGTCCATAACCTGATATAGCTGCCATATAAACCGATCATGGGTCTTGACTTCTAGAGCCTCTAGAGTGCGCAATTCTTATCCGATTGGAATGAAATTTCGCACGACGTGTTTTGTCATGATATCCAACAACTATGCCAAGAGTGGTTCAAATCGGTCTACAACCTGATATAGCTGTCATATAATCTGATCTTGGGTCTTGACTTCTTGAGCCTCTAGAGAGCGCAATTCTTATCCGATTTGAATGAATTTTGGCACGACGTGTTTTGTTATGATATCCAACAACTGTGCCAAGTATGGTTCAAATCGGTTCATAACCTGATATAGCTGTCATATAAACCGATCTGGGATCTTGACTTCTTGAGCCTCTAGAGGTCGCAATTATTATCCGATTTGCCTGAAATTTTGTACGACGGATTTTCACATGACCATCAACATACGTGTTTATTATGGTCTGAATCGGTCTATAGCCGATACAGCTCCCATATAAATCGATCTCTCTATTTTACTTCCTGAGCCCCCAAAGGGCACAATTCTTATTCGAATTGGCTGACATTTTACACAGGTCTCCAACATATAATTTAATTGTGGTCCAAACCGGACATATCTTGATATCGCTCTAATAGGAGAGCAAATCGTTTCTTATATCCCGTTTTGCCTAAGAAGAGATGCCGGAAAAAAAAACTCGACAAATGCGATCCATGGTGGAGGGTATATAAGATTCGGCCCGGCCGAACTTAGCACGCTTTTACTTGTTAACTACAACTTACCAGTTTGTTGTGATGATAAAATCCACAAAAATAAATCCTTTTGTCTTCTCGCAGCTTATGAACGTGTCATGACCAACTTGCAAGTTTACATGTGTTTTCAAGACACTTTTTAGAATTGCTGGTTTTTGAATTTCTTTTTGTTTTTCTTTGTTAATATTTTTCTTGAATTCACTGTTTTTTGGTTCACTTTTTCTTTTGTATATCAAACGACATTGATTTCAGCACTTTATTATTATTGATTTCATTTCACTTTAAATCAATTCATATATGATTTTTTTCTAAATTATTTTTATTACGATTTGTTTTTTTTTTTTTCATTCGTTCCGTTTATCATGGAGCTTCAAAAATTTCATTTCATGATCGCGGCTAATCTTTTGTTAACTAATTTTTTATTATCGAGAAATTTATTCATAAGAAGAAGCAGAAGAAAAAAAAACGTTACGTTAAAAAAATGAAAAAAAGACAATAAAATGCTAACAAAAAAAAATTTTTTTTTTTTTTGGATACACTTTTGATTGGTCGAATTTGTTTTCGACGCGTTTTTGTTGTTGTCATTGTGGTCTCTGAGATATGCTGCACACACAAAACGGGGCTAACCCATAATAATGGCAATAATAGAGATAATAAAAGAAACAAGCCATCAAAGAATATTTTATGCTAATCCCCCCCTAAAGCAGTGGTTTTCGAACAGCAAGAAGTAGGAAGAGATGGAGCAGGCGAATCAATAATATTTTATGGCCAAATATGAATAGAAAAAGCCAAAAAAAAAAATCCAATAAAAAAATAAAATATCCGATCATCAGCTCTGACAGAGTGAGTGGAGTGAGTGTATGGTGGTGGTGCTACGAATTTGATCAGAAAGCCATCAAAGAAAGGCATTGAGGTTGATAATCGTTTTGATTAGATCGCAACTTTGTGAATTAAATGTTGGCCCAGTGAGTGAGTGAGTGAGTGACTGGGGTGGTGTTGGAGCCAGGGCGGCGTCGGCGCAACTTGATTCGAGTAACAGACAACAAATGTTTAAATTATGCTAATTTAGCGGCTAAACTTCTTAATACGTTTCAGTTGAATTTTTTTGGTTAAATCGTAACAAATTTTGTTGTTGTTTTAGTTTTTTTTTTTTATTTATATCCACTTTTGTGTGTTTGAGGTTGTTTTTATCTTTTTGGTATTTTTAGGTAAGGGGGACCTCCAATATACAAATTTGTGACTTTTGTTTGTTTTGTTGTGGGGCAAAGGAGGAGGAGATTTGTTGTCACCATGTGATTCATGTGACGTTTTGTTTGTTTGATATTTATTTTTTTTTTTTCTTAAAGAAATTTTCAAATTTGTTTTTTTTTTTAATTTTTTTAATTTTGTTGATGCTGCCGATATGTGTGTCGCCTCAAGGGAAGATTTTTTAATCCCTAGATTTTGTTTAAAACTTAATCTCTTTAATTTTTTTTTTATTTCTGCTCTTTGTATTTTCATTTTAAACATCTTAAGCTATCATAAAATGCACGCTTTGATTACGAAAATGTTTTCGGATTTCTTTTTTGTATTAATCTGCTGGTTGTCATTGTTGTGTTTTTGTTTTTTAGTGGGGGAGATTTTTGAAATATTTAATGCTAAATTTTTTTTACTCATTATGCTATTGTTATTTATAAGTTTTTATATTTTTTAAATTGCCACTTTTTTAATATTGTTTATGGTATATTGCTTTATTTTTATTATTTATACATATTTAAAAAAAAATATTTAAATTTCCTATTGTACAAATTTTGGTTAAAAGTCAAATCTCAATGTTATTTTCTATGGCAAGCTAATTTGGTTGACATTTTCCATGCAAATGTGATTTTGACGAAATTTTTTATGAAATTAAATTATCGTCTCTTCATTTTGACTACCAGAGAAAGACTGATTGCACTTTTTTTTCGGTCTTAAAATCTTATTGAGATTCCAGGATATTGTCCGGCTTTAGACCATTGTTTAATGATTTTTATGGGTCCAAAACCGTACATCGAGAGATCGTCTATATGTCAGCTATATCCAAATCTGGACCGATCTATGCCATATTGCAGAAGTATGTTGAGGGGCTCAACTTAACTCACTGTTCCAAATTTCAGCAAAATCGGATAATAAATGTGGCTTCAATGGGCCTAAGACCCTAAATCGACGGATCGGTCTATATGGCAGCTATAGCCAAATCTGGACCGATCTGGGCCAAATTGCAGAAAGATGTCGACTGGCCTAACACATCTCACTGTCCCAAATTTCAGCAAAATCGGATAAAAGATGTGGCTTCAATGGGCATAAGACCCTAAATTGACGGATCGGTCTATATGGCAGCTATAGCCAAATCTGGACCGATCTGGGTCAAATTGAACAAGGACGTCGACTGGCCTAACACAACTCGCTGTCCCAAATTTCAGCAAAATCGGATAAAAGATGTGGCTTCAATGGGCCTAAGACCCTAAATCGACGGATCGGTCTATATGGCAGCTATAGCCAAATCTGGAGCGATCTGGGCCAAATTGAACAAGGATGTCGACTGGCCTAACACAACTCACTGTTACAAATTTGAGCAAAATCGTATAATAGATGTGGCTTTTATGGGCCTAAGACCTAAACTCGTCGGATTGGTCTATATGGGGGCTATATCAAGATATAGTCCGATATCACCCATTTTCGAACTTAACCTGCTCTTGGAGGAAAAAAAATGTGCGCAAAGTTTCTGCTCAATATCTCTACTTTTCAAAGACTGTAGCGTGATTTCAACAAACAGACGGACATGGCTAGATCGTCTTAGATTTTTACCCTGATCAAGAATTTATCTACTTTGAAGGGTCGGAAATGGATATTTCGATGTGTTGCATAAGGAATGACAAAATGAATATACCCCCATCCTTCGGTGGTGGGTATAACTGGATATACAGTGAAAATGTCGTCAAAATTAGATTCGTATAGAATTTTTTCTCGATATTAGATTTTCATAAAAAAAATTTGCGAAATGTTTGTTTTGAGATTCCATTGCAGGATATTGTCCGGCTTTAGACCATTGTATAGAATATGAAAGCCTTAATTCTATTCAAACAGTAGTATAGCAAAAAACATTTAAAAGTCAGCAAAAGTGTGGTGTTGCTAGAAGCATTTCACTGGCTATTCGTATCGCGATTTGAATTTCGACCATCAAATGTCATCAGCGGACATCAACATTTGACATCGTCCTTAAATCACCTTAAATAACTCTTTATTTAAAACAAATTATCCTTTTTGTCACGTTTTTTGTCTGTTGGGGCGAAGATCATTGTAATGTCACAATTTTTGTTTGTTTCTCTTTCGAGGCGAGCTCAGTGATCGTAGACGCAAATGGAAAAGGAAAGCCAAAGATAGCAACACACCAACCAACCACTATAGGACGCGTTTCGTCTTTGGTTAGAAGACTTTTCAACCATATTAGGCCGTGCGTTGGTATGTTGTATTTGAATCGTATTAAATGCGCAAAACGCCTCTATTATACAATTACCAGATTAACCATGCTCGACAACCCTGTCTATTAGCTGTACTTTATCCCAAATCATGTGTTTTTGTGTAATGACAGACTTTTTTTCTGCGTACACATGATTCTGTGCATCTGTTGGATGTTGTATTGATGAATTCGAACGCTAGACAACGGCAACGATTTTCTACGAAAATCTAAAGTCTATGTATAAACTTTTTCAATGAATTTTGCTATAAAAATAAAATGTTGACATTATGTTCTACGAAATTGGAAGCCAACAGGTTAGCATGTCCAACTTTGACGCTGAACACCAGGGTTTGAATCTTGGTGGGATCATCAGAAATAAAATTTTCAGCCACGGGTTTCCCCTCTTAATGCTGCCAACTGTTCGACGGGGCCGAATCTTTTACACCCTCGACCATGGATCGCATTTGTCGATTCTTTGCGCGGTATCTCTTTTTAGGCAAACAAAGAATAATGGATTAGAATTGTTGTGCTATTGGAGTTATTTCAAGTTATAGTCCGATTGAAGTCCGGTTAAAGACCATTGTAGAAGTTATTGTGTCATATTTTAGTCCATTCGAATAAGAATTGCACCTTGTAGGAGCTCAAGAAGCATAATCGGGAGATCGGTTTATTATGATGATCCCACCAAGATTTGTACGGAAACTGTATCAGGCTATTAATCGATTCAGACCATAATGGACACATATATGGAAGGTCATGGGAAAAGCCGTTGTACAAAATTTCAGCCAAATTGGATAAGAATTGCGTCCTCTAGAAGTTTAAGAAGTCAAGATCCCAGCTCGGTTTATATGACAGCTATAACAAGTTATGTACCGATTTGAACCATATTTGGCGCAGTTGTTGGAAGTCATAACAAAACACTTCATGCAAAATTTCAGCCAAATCGGATGAGAATTGCGTCCTTTAGAGGTCTAAAAAGTCAAGATCCCAGATATGCCAGCAATTTTAGGTTATATACCGATTTGAATCATACTGAGAGTATTTGTCGGAAGTCAGCTATATCAAGTTATGGACTTAGCACAGTTGGAAGTTATAACAAAACACTTCATGCAAAATTTCAATCATATAAGAATTGCGCCCTCTAAGTGACTCAAGAAGTCAAGATTCAAGATCGATTTATATGGCAGCTATATCAGGTTATATACCGATTTGAATCATACTAAGCAAAGTTGTTGAAAGTCATAACAAAACACTTCATGCAGAATTTTAGCCAAATTGAATGAGAATTGCGCCCTCTAGTGGCTCAAGAAGTAAAGTTCCAAGATCGGTTTATATGACCGCTATATCAGGTTATGGACCGATTTGAACAATACATAGCACAGTCGTTGGAAATCTTAACTAACACTTCATGCAAAATTTCAGCAAAATCGGATAAGAATTTCGCTCACTCACGGTTTATATGGCAGCTATATCAGGCTATAAACCGATTTAGGCCTTACTTGGCGCAGTTGTCGGAAACCATAACAAAACACTTCGTGCAAACTTTGAAGCAAATCGGAAAAGAATTGCGCCCTCTAGAAGCTTAAGAAGTCATGACCCAAGATTTTGGGTACCTACCACCATGGATTCCGGTAAATATGCACTCTTATCAACTGGAGTTTGTATTTGAATTATTTTGGTCTCAAGAAGTCATACCGAGATACTGGGCCTATATCACCATATTGAGCGATTTGGATAAAATAGGCATCGATGTTGGAAGTCATATCTCAAGTCCATGATCCAAATTTCAGCCAAATTGGATGTAAATTGAGGTTTTTAGAGGTTCAAGAAGTCAAGACTGGGGATCGGTTTATTTGGGGGCTATATCTGTTTATAGACTGATTCGGATTATACTTGGCATGGTGGTTGGGATTCATAATACAAGTCGTTGTTCCAAAATTCAGCCAAACCGAACGAAAATTGAGGCTTCTAAGGGCTCAAGAATTCAAATCCAGGGATTGGGGATTTATATGGGGCTATATCTGTGTAAAAACCGATTCGGTCTTTACCAAATTTTGGTCCGGTTCCAAATTTCAGCCAAATCGGATGAAAATTGTGGCTTCTAAGGGCTCAAGAAGTCAAACCGGGTGATCAGTTTATATGGGGGCTATATCCAAATCTGAACCGATACGGCCCATTTGCCATCCCCAACGGCCTACATCAATGAGAAGTATCTGAACAAAATTTCAAGCGGCTGCTATCGTGATTTCGACAGACAGACGGACATGGCTAGATCTTGTATAGATCATATTTCATTCAGTTCCCAAGATCTCTTATACAAGACACAGTTTCAACGAAGTCGGTCATCAAATCGGCTTTTTATTCGATTAAGATCCTAAATTTGAATATAGTTTTATATGGCAGATATATATAAATATAATCTGATCTGTAACATATGCTGGTCCGATGAGGGAGGCTTAATACAAGTCACTGCAAAAAATTCCAACGAAATCGGATAATAAATGCAGCTTTTATGGGCTTAAGACACTTAATCGACAGATCGCTCTATATGGCAGCTATATCTGAATCAAGACCGATTTGAACCAAATATGAGTCGGATATCGGGAGTCTTTAATCAACTCACCATTTCAAAATACAGCGAAATCGGACAATAATTGCTACCTTTATGGCCTTAAGACCCTAAATCGGCAGACCGGTCTATACAGCAGCTATATCTTAAAATGGCTGAAGGATTAAAACAACTCACTGTTTCAAGTTTCAGCAAAATCAGGTTATAAATGCAGCTTTTATGATCTCAAGGCTCTTAATCGGCAGTTCGCTCTATACGGCAGCTATGTCTGAATATATAACGATCTGAACCATATTTAAGCCGGATATCGGGAGGTTTTAATGAACTTACTGTTTCAAATTTCAGCGAAATTTGACAAAAACTGCAACTTTTACGGGCTTAAGACCTTAAATCTACTGATCAGTATATATGACAGCTATATCTATATGTAGCCCGATTTGGCTCATTCAAGAACTTAACCTGCATATAGAAGAAATACGAGTCTCTGCAAAATTTCAACTCAATATCTCAATTTTTAAAGACTGTAGAGTGATTACAACTGACGGACACACCGACGTACAGAGGGACATTGTTAAATCGTCTTAGAATTTTACGACGATCAGAAATATCTGTACTTTGTAGGGTCGGAAATGGATATTTCGATGTGTTCCTTTGGTGGTGGGTATAAAAATCTATTTTTGCGGATTGGTCTGACTCTATTTATAGGCTATACCACTACTGTGGTACGGGTTATTATAACTTAGTGCATTTGTATGTAACACCCAGAACAAAGAAAGATAGACCCATTGATAAGTATACCGATCGACTCAGAATCACTTTCTAATTCAATTTAGCTATGTCCGTCTGTGTCCATCTATCCATGTTAATTTGTGTACAAACTTCAGTTTGCAATTTTCATCCGATCGTCTTCAAATTTGGTACAGGCATGTTCTTCGGCCTAGAGACGGAGCCTATTGAAATTGGAAAAAATCGGTTCAGATTTGCATATAGCTCTCATATATATGTTTTGTCCGATTTGCAGTAATAATGCAATAAAAGGGTCATTTGTTGACCGATTCTCTTGAAATTTGTTAGGAAGGATTTTCTGTTGACTGTCGACATTACAGTTAAATTTTATAAAAATCGGTTCAGATTTACATATAGCTCTCATATATATGTTTGTCCGATTTGCAGTAATACTGCAATAAAATGGTCATTTGTTAAACGATTCTCTCGAAATTTGGCAGGAAGGATTTTCTTATGACTCCCGACATTACAGATGAATTTTATAGAAATCGGTTCAGATTTGGATATAGCTCCCATATATATGTTTGTCCGATTTGCAGTAATACTGCAATAAAATTGTCATTTGTTAACCGATTCTCTTGAAATTTGGCAGGAAAGATTTTCTTATGACTCCCGACATTACAGGTGAATTTCATAGAAATCGGTTCAGATTTGGATATAGCTCCGATATATATGTCCGTCAGATTTGCAGTAATAATGCAATAAAATTGTCATTTGTTAACCGATTCTCTTGAAATTTTTGTTAGGAAGGGTTTTCTCTTGACTCTCAACCATATTGGTTATGTCATGGAAATCGGTTCAAACTAAGATATAGCTCTCATATATGTATATCGCCCGACTTGCACTTCTAGAGCCACTGTAAGCGCATTTATTAACCAATCTTCCCAAAATGTTGTACAACGCTTTCCTCGACAACATCCACAATGTCTATAAAGTTTGCTCGAAATCGGTTCAGATTTAGATATAGCTGCCATATATGTATATCGCCCGATTTTCACTTCTAGAGCCTTTGCAATAGCATTTTTTGACCAATCTTGGCAAAATTTTACACAACGCTTTTCTCAACCACATTATCTGATAAGTTTGTTCGAAATCGGTTTAGAATTAGATATAGCTTCCATATATATGTTCGTCAAATTTTGGATAATTTGTAATAATGTTGTCATTTGTGAACCGTAGTTATTACAGTTTGAACAAATTTGCTCGAAATGTGATACGGATTGTTTAACAACCCATCTGAAAACATCCGGCGAGATCCATCAAAATTGTTTCAGAATTAGACAGAGCTCCTACTTTGTACGTATAGGGTAGGTGTAGAGTATGCTAAAGTCGGCAACGTCCGATTTTTGCCTTTCCTTGGCTGTGATTATAGAAAACTTTTATAATCTGTACCACTTACAAGATTTAACTTTCCATCGCTGTTGAGGAAACTGATTTTAGCACGGCAGATAACCTTATCCATAGTTAGTTTTTGTTCATAACAATCGATCTTTTTTTCATTTTTTTATTATTCTTTAATAAATTATGTTTTTTTTTTTTTTTTGCTTTAATTTTTCATTAAAATTATATTTTAATTTTGAATGAATTAAATTCTGTACAAATAGTTGTTTGAGTTCTTTTCATGATTTTTTTATTTGTAATAATAATAAATTTTTAAATCTTTTGTAGTAATATTTTAATTTAATTTTTCAGCGTAGTTTTAAATAATTGTAAGTTTTTAAGTTTGCAGATTCACTATAGGTATTCATAAAATATTTAATTTTGTTTGTAATTTTTTATTCCTTTTCTTATTTGGCTTTAGTATATTTGATAATCCTTTGTCGCATGTTTTTTTTTTTGTTATATCATTTTTATCGTTTTCTTTTATTAAAACATTTTCTTTTTAATATTTTTTTAAAAATTTTTTTATGAACTTTAATTGTTGTTTTTTTTTTTAACTTTTTCACTTGTCTCACTTGTAAATAATTCCTTGGTTTTTTTGTTTAATTTTTATTCCTCAAGCACTTAAATATTTTGTTTGTTTTCCATTTAGGCTATTTTGAGTGAACATTTAAGATTTTTATCGCTTTTGATTTATTTGTGCTTTTAATTAATTGCTTAATTAAATGCCGTCGGCATTTGTTAAGCGTCGGCGGCGTCTGCATCAACAATTTAAATGGTGTGGCTACCGTCGTTAGCAGCACGATGTGCGAACACAATCACAAATGACGACAACATCGACATCGCCAACGATAACGACAAGAATGCTTATTTAGTGTTTTTTGTTGTTGTGGTTGTTGTTTAGGTGTTTTGATTTAAAAACGGCAATTGTTTTTTAATTTTTTCCCCATTTCTATATGAATTTTTTTCTGTCGTCTTGTTTTACATTTGATCGCGCCAAGAGCTCATAATCGTAATAATCACCATCATCACATAACCGAGGCGAGTAAACAAAAGCACACACACACACAAACGCACATGCACATTAAATGCCGATAATAATAATAATGACACTATAGCGATGACGAGCAATGAATGGTGTTGGGGCTCTATTACACTCGCCACTCACGCTTTACATTCATGCGAAAACAAAAGAATTACTCCTAATTGCCGCTGCTGCTGCTAAAGATTACGAGTTGAGCAGTGACATGTTGCTGCAGCCAACAATGCTGCCAAACATTCTCACTCTACTACACCGCCGCCGCCGTTGCCATACACACTCACATTCACTCACTCTCTTCAAACAAAAACAAATCATAACAACAAGAATGAAACACAAATTAAGGAAATTACGCGTCTTGCACACTATGCCGACGAGACAATGATGAGGTCCGAATATCACGTTAAAGTTAAAATGAGAGTTTCTAGGGGGGTTGGGTGGGTGGTTGTGTTATCACACAACATTGCCTGTCGCCTTGCTAATACAATAATCTTCAATCTCCTGCGACTGATGATGATGTTGATGGCGCGGCAACAATAAACGACAACCGACAAACGTTTAACTAACTGAACTGTTGTGTTTGAATGGGCACTATGACTGACTAAGTGACTCCAAATGCGACAATGATGGGGAGCACCGCACACAAGCTCACTCACATCCCCACACACACACACGACGAGACGGACGGACGGACGGACGACACGACTACGTTCTGCAGCACTGAGAAGGAGGCGCACTCACACTTACACTCATGTCGCTCAATCATTCACTCTGGTATTTCTGCACTCTCCTAGTGAATTTCGTATTTTTTTGTTTTTGTTATTTTGTTCGGCCCCGTCTAAACGAAAACGACTCACAGTGCTGTGTGTGGTGTTTTTCTTTTTTATTCGCTTGTGTTGTTATTACTTTTCTCATTCGTTCTTTCCTTCTTCTTCGTTCGAAATATTAATTTTTATTATGATTTGTGAAGTTCAAAAAGAGCTGCTTGAACTGCGCCGTACAACTATTTAACGACGACTGAATGTGGCAATTATGTATCTAGATACATTTTGCCCAACTTAACTCGCACAACACTGCCCGACAGCGCGCACACACCGTACAAACACTCGAGTTGGCGACGCTGCCAGCGACGTTGGCATCTGGCACCAGCAACACACTCTGTGTAAAAAACACACAGCCAAGAACTTTGGGGACTCGGTGCGCTTATTTGTTTGTCTGCCCTAACCTCCCCTCCCGCCAACCATCGCCCTCATCCACCAACAGTCCAATTTACCCTCAGATGGGTCATACACAAATCACTGATGTCGATTGCTAGCTGCTGCTGCTGCTGCTGGTTGCCAATGGTGTATTGTAGAGTATGCTGTTAAAGAAGACATTTACGCCAACTGCGACGTTGGCGCTTCTTTGCTTCATCATCTGATACCACCTCAACATCATCAACATGATGATGATAATAATGATGAAGATGATGACAATGTTTATTGTCGTCATTATCAACATTATCGCTTAAACGAAAACGTTTGTTGATGTTGCTTGATTCTCCTTGTACATACACACACACACACACACACACACACACATGCACTTACTCGCCTGCATTGCAATCCTCACACAATTATACAGTCTCCTGAACATTTACATTCGGCAGTAAAGGCAATAACAAGAATACATCAAATAAATGCCCTCACCAAGTATAAGTTGATATACAGTGTGAGGCAGAGTTATTGGGAAGGAAAGGGGTGAATTAAATAGACACAGGATAATAAAGAGAAGAAGGGGAATATTTTGAAGGGCATCATTTAATTCTACATACCAAACTTCTGTCAAACCAGATCGAGAGAACGGTTTACATGGGTGCTATATCAGGTTATGAACTATATTGGACCGTATTTGATACAGTTGTTGGAAGTCATAACGGAACATCGCATGCACAAATTCAGCCAAATCGAATAAAAATCCGGAGATCAGTTTACATTGGAGCTATGTCTAAATCTGAACCGATGTGGCCCATTTGGCCCATTTGCAATCATGGTCACAAAGAGGGGACTATGAGCATTTCAAAACTATGTGGCCTAATCTAGACTTGAAGAGGTCTACTGCTTTGCTGTCATTGGCTAGAACAGACGTCTCAGTCATTGTGTCTGTCAAGACAGTTCACTGTCTAATCGGAAACATGCTGACAGACTGAAGGTTGCCAGCAACGACTTTTGCAGAAGCTGTGAGGACATCGAAGAAGAAGAGACTATAGAACACCTTCTGAGTGTGTACCGCACTAGCAGTTAGCAGGAGTTCCATTTTAGTTTCTCATTTCTTTGAGGACCTGCTGATTTAGCGGATGTGAACATTCGCAAGTTATTGGGCTTTTTAAAGCGATCTGGATGGTTCAACGGTAGGAACTAGAGGGCATCTTCCTTCTTCTGTTCCTGTGGTATCACAATGGACGCAAACTTCTGAGTCTGATGGCAGACTGCCACTTACACCTAACCTAACCTATGTTAGTTTAGGTTTATTAATCTAGCATTTTAGAAAGGATGGATACTTTTTAATAACGTAAAAGAATGTCAGATAGTCTATGAGTTGTTGAAGTTCTTGGTGACTCCAGCCTGGTGCCGTTTGGTGCGAAATTTATTGGCATTTTTGCTACCTAAATAAAATTTGAAAACTTGTCACTTTGCGAGTATATATCTGTACACGTGAGCAAGCTCGTTTCGGTCTAAAGGACCGATTGCCGCGGGAATAGGGTGGCCATTGGTTATTTAAAGGCGCCAATAACTTGCCTTGACGTATCGAGCATCATTGGCACTCAGTATTTAAGCAAGAGCCGGTACCACCCGGCCTCTCACTGAGACTCTCCACTCGATAGCGTTGATTGTCCGCGACTGTAGTTGCAGCTACTTCGTATGGAACATTCCACTATCTGCAACCTGTGGACGGTAGCTACCAATTAAGCTTCTCGTAATAACGAAGAAAACCACACAGATTGAAGTTGAAAGTTCCAGCTTGTGTAATGTTCACAGTTATACTGTGTCGGGTCGTGTAACATTCATATTTTGCTGTAAGCGAAACATTTTTGGCTTAAAAGATGTTTTGAATTTTCGCGTAAAAGAGCCATAGTTTACTACAGATGAAGTCTAAACAAGTTTTACCTTAACATAAGTGAATTTTACATCTAAATTTGGAAAATTCATGACTAACTTTCAACAGTAGAGAGAAATATTGCACAGTTACTATAAAAATAGTACTACCACCACAATAAAAGAGATTTTTTTTTGAATGGTGTATTGTACTCGGAAAAATTTAAAGTGGAACGAAAATGGAAAGATCGTCCGACCGAAGCATACCTGTCTTTGTCAAACTACTGAACAAAACAGAGTGAAAAGTCAGTACGATACCGGTAGCGAGGTGGGATGCAAAAATTCCTAGATACCCGGGACTACCGTCTTTCGAAGAAGGAGGAAATAGCTGCTGGATTTTGATAAAAGGTTTACAGTCTTCATGGGGGAAAGAAATATAAACGATCGAAGACTTGCATGGTTCATGACAATGTCTACAGCCTATCCATCTTGGAGTGGCGATTTTCTCCGATCTGAGTGATTTTGTGGGAGTATCTCTAGAAGGTCAAGACGGAATGGTTAAGCTAGGGGACATGATGAGATCCCACTCACACCCTTATATGTGTTTTTTTTTGCATCGCTAGAGGTTTTGAATCTTAGAAAGATGTGTTCAGCCAGTACTGACAAATATGGACTATTACTACATACTAAACCACACACCCTTCCCAGATCCCCGCGAAACTGCACATAACATTACTTCGGGGGGGAGCCAGTTCATTTATAGCCTTGCTCCCTCATATGCTGAAAACAGTGGTGTCTACTCGGTGTTTGCCAACACACCTAGTAGACACTTAAGTAACTACGGATCGCTTGTCCCATATTCCCTTCTTATGTCTCTTCGAACACCTATTTTGTTTCTTGATCTGCTATGGAAACCCCCGCTTTTTCTTTACCTTCTCATCTACACTTCTTTTCTCGCTAGACTAGGAGGCCCAAATTAGCCTCCGAGTAAACTCTCTTTATGGTGGGCTCTTCTTGCTCTCTCTTCTTTGAATGAAAACAAAATTTGACAAAATATTCTATCGTAATACAGTATTTAAAATGTTCTCCGTTAATGCCATTCTCCCGATTTGACTACTTGAGGCGTTCTGTCGAAAGCGCAAAGTTAGATACCTGAAATTTTGCACAGATACTTAGTATTGATGTAGGTCATTGGGGATTGCAAATGGGCCATGTCGGTTCAGATTTAGATATAGCTGTCATATAAACCGATCTCCCGCTTTGACTTCTTGAGCCCCTGGAAGCCGCATTTTTTTGTCGATTTCGCTGAAATTTTGCATGTGGTGTTCCGTTATGACTTCTAACAACTGTACTAAGTACGGTCCGCCGCAATTTTTGATCGATTTGTCTGAAATTTTGTATGTAGCGTTCTGTCATGACATCCAATAACTGTACCAAGTACGGTCCAAATCGGTATACAAACTGTTATAGCTCCCATATAAACCGATCTCCCGATTTGGCTTCTTGAGCCTTTACAAGCCGCAGTTTTTGATCGATTTGGCTGAAACTTTGTATGTAGTGTTCTGTCATGACTTCCAATAACTGTACCAAGTACGGTCCAAATCGGTATACAACCTGATATAGCTCCCATATAAACCGATCTACCCATTTGACTTCTGGAGCCCCTGGAAGCCGCAAATTTCGTCCGATTTGAATTTTCCATGTGGTGTTCTGTTAAAACTTCTAACAGTCCGAATCGAACTGCCTAGTACTGTCCGAATCGGCCTACAAGCTGATGTATCTCTCATATAAACCGATATCTCGATTTGACTTCTTGAGCCCTTACAAGCCGCAATTTTGTTCGATTTGGCTGAAATTTTGCACATAGTGTTCTGTTATAACTTCCAACAACTATGCCAAATAGGGTCCAAATCCTTATTCGGTTTCTAGAAGCGTTAATTTTTGCTGGTTTGACAGAAGATTGGTAGGAGGCCACCGTAGCGCAAAGGTTAGCATGTCCGCCTGGGTTCGAATCCCGGCGAGACCATCAGAAAAAATTTTCAGCTGTGGTTTTCCCCTCCTAATGCTGGCAACATTTGTGAGGTACTATGCCATGTAAAACTTCTCTTCAAAGAGGTGTCGTACTGCGGCACGCCGTTCGGACTCGGCTATAAAAATAAGGCCCCTCATTGAGCTTAAACATCAATCGGTCTGCACTCATTGATATGTGAGAAGTTTGCCCCTGTTCCATCGTGGAATGTTCATGGGCGAAATTTTGCAATTTGACAGAAGATTGGTATGTAGAATAAAATTACGACCTTCAATTAAATTTATTTGGTTAAATTTTTAGCAGAATCCAGTGTGGAGGGTTCTCAAGAATCGGTCCGGCCCGAACTTAGTACGCTTTTACTTGTTTTTTTGTTTTACTTTTTGGGGTGGCCCCATATATTGATACCTTCATATTTGATTTGAATACTAACTCGATTGTTCAATGTGGGATGGGGCGCTCCCCCCAGTAGCTTGACTCAAATTTGGATATAATGTTCATATTTGTCAATTACTATAATCGTACAAACACAAATTCGCTTAATTCGCTCCACCCCAAGATAAGTCATTTTGAACTTTTTGGTAAGGGGAGGGTCCTATCCCCCTCCTTCCAGATATCGAAAAAAATTTATAACATAATATTCCTTCTAGAGTATGGACATTCCAGAATCGTAAATCGTAGTCTTTGAAAGGTTTACAAGGGGTTTCAACTTTCAGGTGATATGATTCTCGTTTTCTATGTTGATCTACAGTACTTTTGCGTTTTGGGTAAGATTGAGCTACAAACCTGACGCCTAAATCTGGTATTGAATCTGTCAATTCCACTTGAGATGGTGCCTACTTATCTAAGTTAAGAACCAACTTTTATTTGTTGACATTATCATGGAGGCGGATTAATATCTGCACCTTCTTTTCAACCTAACCTAACCTTATCATGGATAGATAAGTTTGTAGAAGTCATCTAAACAGATTCACTTAGAGAATTTGTGTTCATTGTGATAGTAGCGACAGATCAAAACCTCATTTGGGGATCGAAGACACGAACCACTCACTGCTAATCCAGCTCACTCAGCTCCGCGTGGTATCAGATATACTTTAAAAATAATAACTTTTGTATATTCCCAAAGACGCATACTTTGGTTTACCATTTTTATGATTTATCTCAATGTTTGCAAATGATACCCTTTAACGGCTAACTTTATAATTACCTTGTCCTTGCACTGTTCTTTATTATTTAATATAATCTTTGGCACTAAATAATTTGTTTCCAAGTATGTATGCATAACTGTGTGGACTTGTTAATGCATCTGTATTTTCTTAAATCCCATACGCATTCACCTATCCACCCACCAGAGTCATCTGCAAATTAGAAAAAATTCTCACCCAAGTACTCGTGCACATAGTTGCCTATGAAACGAATACAAGTTTGTGCGTGTATTTGAGTGTATGGCTGGTTGTCTCATCATCTGTGTGAGTAATGCGCGCGCCCTCCATAAATAATGTGATGATAAATTATTATAATTGCAATTATGTTTCTTGCTCTCGTTAATGTTACCATATTTCGTGCGGGGTTGCCAGCCATTATGGTATGGCTGTTGTTGGTCCTCCCTCCTCCGATACCCCATAGCCCATAGCTTATGCCATATGTGTTGGCTGGTACTTACTCTCTCATTAAATCTCCCATTAGTGAGATTCGCTCTCTATCTCTGCCACACTCCGTCTTTCGGCTCTCTACCTGCCCCATCATTAACAATAGATGGCAAGAGATAGAAAACAATTTATAAGTCAAATAAAATTGCAATTGAAACCACCTCTACTGTGTTAATGTTGTTATTATTGTGCCAAGCTCGCGCACATACAAACACACACACACACATAAAGAAGGCTATTGTTTCGTTGAGTTCCGCAACAATGAAAGCAGTCAACTGCAGCTGCGGAAACATGAGGTCGACCAAAAACAGAAGTCCATGGCAAAATAAACGTAAAATGTTGTCTATGGCTTACAACAGCAACAGCTTCTAACCATTAAAGCTTCCATTTACTTCCGACCATTTTTATCCGTTGTGAACATTTTCCTTCCATGGCCGATTGTTAACTGTTTTGGTTCTTGTCGTATTTATTTGCTTCGCTTCAACATGCTGCTGTTGCTGTCTATAGCAGCCGCCTCTGCTGCTGCGCCGTTAACGTTTAGTATCTCATCTATTAAATTGTAATTGAAAATTGCTTTTTTTTCTCATTCATGCCATTTCATTTCTTGTTCTCGTGTACGTGTTGTTTTGGTTTGTTTGCTTGTTATTTTTGATTGGGCTTGTGTGTGTGTGTGAGAGTGAGTTTTGTCCGAATGTGTTTGCCACATGGCATGCTTGTAATTAAATCATCCTTTTTTTCGCAGTTACAAACAAACCTAACAGTGTGTGTGGGGGGTTTTGAGGGGGTGGACTTGGAGCGCCAACATGTTGCTGTGACACCATATTGGCATACTTGGGGGGATTTAAATGTATCATCATACAACACAACAATTGTGAGAATTGCGCAAAATAAAATTCTAATAGATACACATAAATATAAATATTATTTATTAAGTGTTGCTATTTTATAAAGCTATCAAAGTCTATTTACATAGGGTTGCCAGAGGGTAACAAAGTTACGAATTCCATAAAATAAAATTAAAAAAAAAATTCTTAAGAAATAGAATTTTGACAAAAATCTTTATCCTATAAAAATAAAATTTGGACAACATCTTCTTCTTCTTATTTATAAAAATCAATTTGTGTTTGTTTGTCGGTTGTTTGTTTATTCCGTATAGACTGAAAAACGGTTGAATCGATTACCTTGAAATTTTCACAGATTGTGAAGGTCGGTCTGGAAAGAAACATGGGCTATAAAATTTTTCGATGTCGTAAGGGGGGCGGACCCTCCCTCTTACTCCAAAAGTACTACCCAAAAATAAAAGTGGACCAATCGGGACAATGTGGCACTCAAATGAAAGATTTTTAGGAGTAGAGTACGAATTCCATATAAAAAATTGGGTCCATCTAACTGTCGGTCCGCCCCGACCGCAAAACCTCCTATAATAGGTTTATTGGACGTTCGTGACCATATGGGACTCAAATGAAAGGTTTTCGGGAGTAGATTGCGGATATGAGCAGGAGGGAGGAACAGGATTTATAATTTATTGATATCGGAGGGGCGGGTACCCTCCCCCGTTACCCCAAAAACACCACATAAAATCAATAGTGGACCGATAGGGACTAAATGAGTATCAAATGAAAGGTATTTGGGAGTAGATTGCGGATATGGGCAGGAGGGAGGAACAGGATTTATAATTTATTGATGTCGAAGGGGCGCGCACCCTCCCCCGTTAGCCCAAAAACACCACCTAAAATCAAAAGTGGACCGATAAGGACAATATGGTTATCAAATGAAAAGTCTGCGGGAGTAGATAACGAATCTGGCCTAAAAATTCCTGTCGAAGCATATGGGGTCACCCCCCCCCCCCCCACCAAAACGCCCAAAATGGGCACATTAGCCGATTGCGGCCATACTGGGCTCGATTTGTTTGTTTGTCCCGTGTAGACTCAAAAACGGCAAAACCGATTTTCTCGAAATTTTCGCATATGGTATAGAAGGAAACTTAGGCTATATAATTTCGCATATGGTATGAAAGGAAACATAGGCTATATAATTTTTCAATATCGGAAGGGGGGAGGACCCTCCCCCTTATGCCAAAAACGCCACCCAATATCAAAAGGGGACTGATCGGGTATCAAATGAAAGGTATTAGAGAGTAGAATGCGAATATGGTATTTAAATTTGAGTCTAATTACCTATCAGGCAGCCCCATCCCCAAGACTCTCCCAAACAGACATATTGGACGTTCATGTCTATGTGGGGCTCAAATGAAAGGTATTCGGAAGTAGATTACGAATTTTGCATACAAAATCAGATCGAAATATAGTGGGTAACCCCACACGTTTTTCTTAAATTATTATCTGGAAACTCTCCTCAGCCATTTTTACATGATCTCGCTTATCACCGACAAAAACTAGCTTCGGAACAGCAGCAAGACATCTTCGGTATATGCGATTAACTTCGTGCCGCCTTTGTTGAAATCCAATAGGGCTACGTTGATCATAAGGTTCCAGTGAATTGGCGAGAACACACCACCATAAGTCGCTCCCCTTGTCAGCAGTCTTCTGATCACACTGTATACCAAGTCGGAGTTGATAGTCCCTCTGCATAGCGTATTATTCACCTTCCGGATATATTGGACCTCCGTGGTGTGGACCACCATGGGGTTCCAGGTGGCTAGTAAAGATCCTATCTTACATTGTTAAATAGCTTCGCGATATCCTGGAAGACAGTCATGGCGCACTCCTTCAGTTGGGGAGACTTCTCGAAGCACTTCGGGTAAGGCCGTCTATGCCTGTCTACCCTTGAGGCAGCCATGTTGGTTTTTATTGGTTGAAACCCTTGTGCTGTCTAGAGCGGCTACTACCGATACTATCTTATTTTGTTAAATGCCGCCTCGATATCCACTTAGAACCTTCAGGTGTTCTAAACTTCTTGTACCACTTCATGGAGAACCGTATCCACCTACCTTGCATTAAGGCATGCGTGTTTTACCCCTTTAAAATGGTCCGACGCGGAACACATGGCTAAAATCCCAGTAAGAACATCGGAAATAGTTTCAGAGGTGGTGATCCCTCCACTAATTCTGGCGACATTTGTGAGTTGTTCAGTCGTGTAAGGATTTTTCAACTAAATGGTGTCGCCAAGAAGCACAACGTTCGGACTCGGCAAAACACACACATTGATATGAGAAAGATGGTTTTTCCTCAATGAAATATTTTTGTAATGGAATGTTTGAAATATTTTTTGGGCGCCCCGGTAGCCGAGTTGGTAGCGTGCTTGAATTAGCAGTGCAGGGGTCGTGCGTTCGATTCCCACCAGAAGCCTTGGCTTGCCGCTACTGTGGTATCACAATGGACTTAAAATTTTCTCAGTGAGTCTGTAAAGGACTGCCACTCTTACCTTACCTAACTAATGAAATATTTATGGCTAAATGTATTTTAAAGAGCGAATTGACCCCGCTATCTTCTACTCGTCGGTAATGTCACCGATTCAAGCTTCTCTGTGGGCATTGCGATATTTTATTGGCAAACTTCTTCCAGGCTGCCTGAAAAATGCATAACCTCTGGGAAATGGGATGCTGGAAAATTTAGACATCACTTTGCACAACCTGTATGGCTCAATAGTAACGTCCACTTCCCCACAGAATTTCGTCCAAGAAACATCTCTTCGCTTTCTTTATGTTCTACTTGAACTTGTCCAGGGATTCATGATATTTCTCACAGCCCTCTTTCTCTCTCTCTGTCTTTCTCCCTTCGCCTTATTAAAAAGCATTCTTCCCTTTTGAATTCCTTTAGTTTAGGCGATTACCGAATGGATGATCCAATTCTTCAAAGAATTTCGCCCAGGAACTCCTCTTCGATATCCTCTTCTCCTTCTTTAAACCGCCCAGGGCATCATGATATTAGTCGCAGCCCTCTGGCGTGCTTTCTCCTTCTCTCTCTTCGCGTTCCTTCAGTTCCGTATCCACCAGGATTCAGAAAGCCTTTGTTAAGATTCTTCGTTGCAAGATCCACTGCGTATAAGAAAAAAATCAACAGCCAACATCTCTTCAAAAAGACATCTCATATGAGCATATTGCAGCAACATGAAAAGTTATTCTTTGGCAACCAATGATTGTCTAGATAACAAGTTTTGGCTTTGTGTGTGTTGTTAATGTTGGATGTCATTTTGAAGAGATGTTGGCTGTTGGTTTTTGATTTTTTCTTATTGCGCATAAGAATGGATTAACTAATAAAACCAATGTTTCATTCGAAGAGCATGTTCGCTAATTAGTGATAAGGTGGAAGTGTGTAATCTTCTGGAGGCATAGCAATCTGATGAGCCCTCTGGCAAAGGGCGAAATCACTACCATTGGCTGAAATTCTTTGAAATTTTTGTTGTTGTTTTGCATTTCTATTTGAATTAGAAGCAAAAATATGGACCATTTGTCTAAGCTGGGTGAATCCAACAACAAAATAGAAATAAAATTTTGACGAAAATTTCTATTAAAAAAACAGCATGGTGACTGAATAAAAAAAATAAATTGCCGAGAAATTTCCAAAGAATTTGTCTACAAAATATTCTTTAAAATTCAATTTCCAACGAAATATTCCAATTTTTAATTTTATTCATCTTCATCTTCTTCATATTCAATATAAAAATGTTTTCCTTTATTTCCTTATATTGGCAACACTACTGCTTGACTGGCAATTTACACATCAAATCTATATTGCTGTTAATATTCAAAACCCAATTAAGATTACATTTTCGTTTCCTCCTTTGTTGCTCTCCCCTCGCCCCCCCCCCCATGCTCAATAAGCTAACTAATCCAGTCAAGCGGTCAATTTACATTCATACTTGCTGCCTTGCAAAAAATGAAATCAACTCACACACAACCTCTAGTACACGAGCTTATGAAATCAACATCTAAAGTACTTTAGCAACATGTTGCTGAAAAGCGTAAATTCCCATATTTACACTGATGCGCCAACATATCCCCCATGCACACGGTGTGCGAATGTGCCTGCTGTTTGTTGCTGCTGCTGTTGCTGCCTGCCGTTGGCGTATTTAGAAAATGCTGACTTTGTGAATTTTGCTCAAGTTGCGTTGTTATGACAATGATGATGCTAATGGCTTACTGAATGTTCATAGCAGTGTGGTGGTGGTGGGGGTGGTAGTAGCGGTGGTGGTGATGGGGGTGATGTTTTCGTGTGTAATATATACACATCCCTCATCTTCATACATAATTTTCAACAATTACGGAATTTTATTTTTAATTTGTGTGGGGAGGTTGATGAAGAAGGATGAAGGCGCGCACAAACACACACACACACAAGAACGCTCTTACGTATATAGTCCCAGCAGGGCCCCCTTATGCCTTACGCATAAGGCAAAGGAAACTCTTCCATTTAATTGTTGTTGTTGTGGATGTGTTTCACGAGATGTTGATATTGTTTGTAGTCTTCGTCGTCGTCTTTATCATCGTCATCTTCTTTTCTGTGGTAGTTGTTTTTGTCATTGCTTAGTTGGTATGTTTTCTTGCTCTCGTTACGTTTTCTGTTGCTGCTGTTGTTGTTCTTGTTATGATATTATTTTTAGGAAAATGAGTTAATTTCACGCAGTGCTCTCCTTCTCCATACCACAGTACAGCAATAAAAATAATAACTGTAACAACTATACAGCCACAGCAACAATGACAGCAACAACAATAACAACAACATCAACACCAAGGAGAGAACAACGACATAACACATAATGAACTTAAGTACTTTCTGAGTTATTATGGCGCTGGAGGTCGTTGTGTTGATGATGTCGCGCTAAATAACAGGGTTGTCGCGCACATTAAAAAAAATTTTAATAGTCAAATCGTAGTGAAAAATTCAAATGTTAAAGACATTTCCAACGAAAATCATATTCTGATGAAATTTTGGTAGAAAATTTTGTTATAAAATTCCAATTTGGTCGAAATTTTCTACAGGAATCTAAATTTCTATAAAAATCCAAATTTTCCATGGAAACCAAATTTTGGTAAAATTTTCTAAGAAAATCAAATTTTTGCAACATTATATAAGAAAATCAAAAAAAAAAAAATATAGTTTTTGGGAATTTTTAAGATAATCCTGCAGGTCCTTATATTGGTGATGTCGCGCTCAACGGCATGGTTGCTTCGTACATATAAAAATTTTTTAAACAACAATCAAATCATGGTCAATTTTTCACATGAAATCATATTTTGATGAAATTTTGGTAGAAAATCAGGTTATGCAAAATTGTTTGTGTAAAATTTCAAATTTTCCATAGAAACCAAATTTAGACAAAATTTTCTAAAAAAAATCTAATTTTAGTAAATTTTTAAAGAAATTATAATGGCTCTAGAGGCGTTATGTTGATGATGATGCGCTTAATGACAAGGTTTTTTTCGCACATTTTTTTTACAATTTTCTCCGAAAATAAAATGTTGGTGAATTATTTACAGAGAACTAATTTTAATGAAATTTCCGTAGAAATTCAGATTTTGCCGACATTTTATTATAAAATTGCAATATAGACGAAATTTTCTAAAGAATGCACAAATTTTTCATGGAAGCCCATGAAAAATTTTATATTCTTGAAAAATTTTTTCAAGAAAATAATAGTACGGGGAAATTTTGTATGAACATTAAATTTACAATGATAACGATCCGACCCATAGCCATACAGATTAAGTGAGAGGCAGCCATTGCGGTTATGAGACTTCAGACCATGGGAGCAGCTCATACCATAGCGATATAATCGAGCCAACGATAGAAAACCTGGAAGGAATGGAAGAGGTTTCCGATTGGATACCTGAGACGACACTTGCGGTCGAGTGCGAGGCACTGCTACCAGCGGCACAGTCTTGGGTTGACGGAACCCTAGGAAAATTGTGTTACATGGATGCATCAAAGAAGACAGAGTGGGCCTGGGGGTCTATATTGTGATCCCAGGGTCTCAGATCTGTTTTAGACTGCCTGACCATGATACGGTCCTGCAGGCGGTGATGCGAGCGATCACGGAATGTTTGAGCTAGCGTGGTGTTACACGAGGACGTCGAGTATGAACATTTTTATGGACAGTAAAATTATCATCAGGGTAACAACAACCAGGAAGGCAAAGTTACGAACAGTCTTGCAGTGAAGAAGGAGCATATCGCCTTATCTGAGGATGACACGATCCACATTGTTTGGGTGCCCGACCATAACGGTGTAAGGGGAAATGAAAGAACAAACTATTTTGCGGTGAAGGCCAGAGTACTGCCGTACAAGTACAAGGGAAACGCCGCAAGGTGGGGTGTCTGCGCCAATTCACTCGAACCTTATTATCAACGAAGTCGTCCTATTGCATTTCAACAAAGGCGGCACGAAGTTAATCGCATATATCGACGATTTCTTGCTGCTGTTCCGAGATTAGTTTTTGTTTGTGATAAGCGAGATCATGCAAAAGTCGTTGAAAAGAGTGTCAGAAAAACAAGTAAACGCGTGCTAAGTTCGGCTGGGCCGAATCTTATATGCGTGCAACTCTTTATTTGAATAGATAGTATGGTCCATATAATTTAATGTTTGAAGATTATTTCATGCCAATGTTGACCGTGACTGCTTTTCAAATGGCCCATTCGCTTAGTCCAATTTTGGCATACTCTTTCCAAAATTTCGGCCGGTATCTCAAGAATTAATGCTACCATGTTGTCTTCCAATGCGCCATTGAAGGGGGCTTCTCTATATAGACATGAGCTTTAACATAACCCCCAAGAAATAGTCTAAAAGGGGGTTAAATCGCACGATCAAGGCGACCAATTGACCGGTCCCGCCTGAAATACAATTTTCACCAAACTAGCCTCTCCATTGTTACGCGTGCTGCTTGGCATGTGGCTCCGTTTTGTTGAAACCACATGTCATGATAGCTCTCAGCATTCACAGTTACGTGATGATTCGCATCATCTTTGAAGAAGTACGTTCCAATGATGCCACCAGCCCATAAACCACACCAAATGGTGACTTTCTGGATGCATTGGTAGCCCTCGCAATGCTTCTGGCTGATCTTCACTCCAAAATCGACAATTCTGCTTATTTGCGTAACCATTGAGCCAAAAATGAGCTTCGTCGTTAAAATGGAAGAAGCGCGCGATAACCTTTCGTAAGAGAGCCCGTATTTTGATAATAAAATTCAATAATTTGCAAGCGTTGTTTGTTTGTAAGACGATTCATGGTTAAATTATAATTTATATGAAACAAAACACGAAACGAGCGTCAGCTGTTTAAACCAGTGTTGCCAAAAAGATAATAGCTAATAAATCACCCTTCATATCAGGTTATGAACCGATTTGGCCCATGCAGATGTGGGAAGTTCAAGCAAAACATTTCATGCAAAATTTTAGCCAAATCGGTTAATAATTGCACCCTCTAACTGCTCAAGAAGCCGAGATCCGAAATTCGTTTATATGGCAACTATATCAGGTTATGCCCTACCAGGCCAAATTTTATAAAAAAAAACTTAATTTGACTTTCGCCTATGTAAGTCGAATTTCGACCAAATTTTCTATTAAATTAAATATTTTCTAATTAAAATTTTACCATAATTTTACTAGCAATATTTGATTTAGACTTAATTTTCTGTTTTGATTATTTTCTTTCTTTTTATAATAATTATTGGAATAATAAAATTTTTGTGCAAAAATTTCTGTTTTTTCACAAATTTATATTTCAACGGCAATCCTAATACTCCTGCTGTGAAGTTCGCAATTGTATCTCGGAGTGTATATGTGTAGGTGTGTAATTAAATGTGTACTTTTGTACTTTGCTTTGATGGCTGATGACTACTGTATGCAAGATGATGGTGTTAACTGAGAGTGGCACAGAGAATTTGGTATGTTGTGATGGGGAAAGAGAACTCTCACACGTGTGCGTGTGTGTGTGTGTGTATGATATTTACAATGGGGGTCGTCCTCGTGCACAAAATCACCGAACTCAACTGGAAAGTGTTTTTAATGATTGTTCAAATGATGTGAATTGAACTCTGCTGTGTTTAAATGGAGATGCTGAATGATTTTGAATGTGGTGTGTTGTTGTTGGTGTGTGTGTGTGTGTGGGTACGCGCACTCTACGTGTATAATTGCACTTGGGGATGCTGTTGTTTTCGTAATGAACTGCTACACTGGCTGTTTGGTTGCTCTTGTTGTTGCTGAGTATGATGGAGAGGAAGAATTTTTTAATTTTATTATCTTTTATTTTATTGCTCTCTGTGTGTTTGGGCCACAACCATGGCTGTTGCAGTTGCTCGCTCTACTACTCTCACTCTCATTATTGCGACTCTGCGTAGCCATAAAGTTCATGCTGGTGTTGATGATGTACTTCGTATTTGCGTTTAAATGATTTTGATTTATTTATTACTTGTTGTTGTTCTTGTTGTTGTAATGCATGAAAACGAAAATGAAAGGAAGCGCTTGCAAGAGTATTTTTGTGCTACTCTTTGTAGGCGTGTGGTTAGAAAAATTTCAATTGCATTTACTGGAGCAGAACTAAGCTACAGATGAATTTTTATGAAATAAGAATAACAGATGAATTCCAGATTATAGATGAATTTATAAGAAAAAGAAATTTAAATGGAGTTTAAGAAATACTTTTCAACCAAGAATGCTTATTTTTACAGAAATAAGAGTTTCTGACTTTAAAAACTTTCGTAACTACCAAAAAATTTTACTGAAATTTGGTTTTTAAAAAAAATTTATTGAAATTTTGGCTTTTTGAAAAACTTTAATAAAATTTTGTCTAAGGTTAGGTTAGGTTTAAGTGGCTGTCTGCCATCAGACTCACTAAGACGTTTTCGTCCATTGTGATTCCACTGGAACAGAAGAAGGAAGATGCCTTCTATTTCCTAACGTTGAGCCATTCAGATGTCTTCAAAAAGCCCAATAACTTGCGAATGTTCACATCCGCTAAATCAGACAGGTTCTCAAAGAAATGAGAACCTAAAGTGGAACTCCTTCTGACTGCTAGTGCGAGACACACACACAGAAGGTCTCTTCTTCGATATCCTCACTGCTTCTGCTAAAGTCCTTGCTGGCAACATTCAGTCTGTCAGCATGTTTTCCGACATGACGGACACAATGACTTAGGGTCTGTTCTAGCCAATGGCGGCAAAACAGTAGACCCCTTCAAGTCTAGATTAGGCCAAATAGTTTTGGAATACTCACAGCCCCCTTTTGTGACCATCTATCATTCGTTGTCCTACGGGCCTGGTTCTGAAAACTTAGCTTACATGTCGCTAGAGGCATACTCACAGATTCCAGTATCCCTGGGATATCTCTGTGGCCCGGCACCAGAACAGGTTAATGTTCAGCCATCCAGTTGAGAGACCTGCGACAGACGAGCTCGGTTTTTGTGTTCAGAAATACATTCTCCAGGGATTTAATGACTGTCTGAGAAGATATTTATGCCAATCGTCGTAATGCGATTATATCTTAGACATTCCACCACTTCCTTAATTGCAAGGACCTCCGCTTGATACACACTGCAGTGGTCCGGTAACCTTTTCGGTATGACCAGTTCTACAATAGATTTTTGGAGTACACCCCAAAGCCCACCTGGTCGTTTAGTTTGGAACCATCTGTATAGAATTCTATGTAACTTCTGTTACGAGGGATATCGTAGTTCCAAACGGTTCTATCAGGAATAGTGGTACAGTTCTTTTTATCAAAAAGCGGGTCAGATGGGGTATAATCTACACTGCCTGGAACATCGGATATTGTATCAAGGATAACACAGTGTCTGTAGCCACCACATGACCAACGAGAAAGCACTCCTTACCTCACGGTAGTGGTCGCTGCAATTTGAGTAGCCACAATGTCCTGGGGCATAAGATGTAGCATTAAATTCAGTGCATCAGATGATGTCGTCCTCAGTGCGGCTGTGATGCACAAAGATGCCATCCTTTTGACCCGGCTAAGTATTGAGCAGTATGTGGACTTTTGAAGCGCCGTCCACCAGACCACAACACCATATAGCATGATAGGTCTGACAACTGCAGTATATACCCTATGCATGACACGCGGTCTAAACCCCCAACTTTTGCCAATGGCTCTCTTGCAGCTTTATAGAGCAAGAGTTGCCTTCCTTGCCCTTTCCAAAATGTTGGATTTGAAGTTGAATTTCCTGTTAGCAAAACACCCAGGTATTTTGCGCTTTCTGTAAATGGAACATGCGCTCCTCCCAAGAAGACCGGTTCCACTGAAGGCAACTTGTATCTCCTGCTGAAAAGAACTACTTCTGTCTTGCACGAATTTATACCTCAACCACTTTCGGTAGCCCACTTTGCTGTTGAACGTAGAGCTTCCTGAAGTATATCTCATAGAGTGCTGGGAAACTTTCTCCTAACCGCAATTAGCACGTCATCAGCATTCGCGACCACTTTTACACCTTTTTCATCCAGAGACAAATATATTTGTTAATGGCTATATTTCAAAGTAGAGGAGACAGTACACCTCCTTGAGGAGTTCCTCTGCTGAGCCATCTTTTTAGATATACAGATCCTAAGCCTGCCGTAATGCATCTTTTAGTAAGTAAGTTATTAATAAACTTTCTTGCGGTAGAGTTGATGCTTAGAAACTCCAACTCCTTCATGATTGACGTCGGTTTTTCATTATTGACAGCTCTTTCAATGTCAAGAAATGCTACCATTGTATATTCCTTGACAGCGAGAGAATCTTCTATGTAGCCGATTAGGTTGTGAAGGGCTGTTTTAGTGGATTTGCCTTTACTATATTCATGCGGCTGCCGCGACAGGCGATCTCCATTGTTCTTTACCCTAAGATATGTTTCTATCAACCTCTCAAGGGTCTTCAGCATAAAGGATGATAGACTCATAGGACGAAAATCTTTCGCCTCGTGTCCCTCCATCCCACAGATATATATATGACATTCTGATACAAGCAGTGTATATCTCCCTAAGCTAGGGAACCAGTCTATCAGACACAGCTTGTAATTCAACCGGTGATACATCACAAGGGCTTGGCGACTTTGAGAAGTCGAAACTTCATAACGCCCAAAGGATTTTGGGCTGAGACACAATTTCCCTAATAACCTCCGACAAATACATACTAGTGACAACCACTTCTGGCGTCACGTTGTCCGTAGGAGAATTTCCCGAGAAATGTGTATCAACGAGTAGTTCTAGTGTTTCATCACTAGACATTGTTCACACCTTTTCTAACTTCTGAACATAACCCACCGTAACAGGTTTCGAGGACAGAATCTTCCTTAGCCTAGATACCTTAGATGTATCCTCCACGCAGCTGCAGGATTTTACCCAGGATTTGTTCTGAGCCTTTCTAAGCTCGTCTTTATATTTTCTTAGCTCAGCTTTATAGATGTTCCAATCGTGTGGTGCTCTTGTGGCTTTTGCTCTGTTGAAGAGTTTTCTGCAGTGCTTCCCTAAACCAACATGCTCTGGGGTCCACCAAGGCGGTCGCTGTTTGGCCGTTGGCTTGGCACTAGGGCATGCTGATACAAGCGAGTCATTCAGTACCTTCGTGATCCGCTTGACCACTATGCCTATATCCTCCGTAGTTTCCACTTCCCTTTCTAGTCTAGAAGGGATAGTGGTGCAGAATTTCTGCCTAAATTTATCCCAATCCGCATTTCTTCTGTTTAACCGAGGTACCACTTCTGCAGTATTTTCTCGAAGGAATTTTACGATTTTACAAAGTTTTGCATGAGGTATTTTATTTGACGTCCCAATGCATGTGGAAAATTTCAGATTTAGATATGTATAATTCCCATAAATATCTTCCATCCGATATGCCCTCTTTAGGCTATAGAAGCCACAATTTTGGTTTGATCTTTATAAAATTTAACGTGATGTGTTTTATTTGACGTCTTAGTACATGTGCTAAAATTTATCAAGGGTCGTCCAGATTTAGATATATGTAGCTCCCATATATATAATTCATATGATATGGCCTTCAAGGCTCTAGTAGCCACAATTTAGGTTCTATGGTAAGTAAATCTTACAAGGCTCTGTACAGTATATTAACGTAGATTCCGCTCTTATAAATTAGTACGCAGACTCGATCGTGTAGGGTATTATTGGGTTGCCCAAAAAGTAATTGCGGATTTTTTAAAAGAAAGTAAATGCATTTTTAATAAAACTTAGAATGAACATTAATCAAATATACTTTTTTTACACTTTTTTTCTAAAGCAAGCTAAAAGTAACAGCTGATAACTGACAGAAGAAAGAATGCTTTTACAGAGTCACAAGCTGTGAAAAATTTGTCAACGCCGATTATATAAAAAATCCGCAATTACTTTTTGGGCAACCCAATATATAGTCCGGTCCTCTCGACTTTTGCCTTTCCTTACTGGTTTTTATTTATCACCACTTTTTATCACTTTTTGTTAACGGTTTTATTCTTTTTCTTTTTAGGTAAGTTCTTGTTATGGGACTGGGTTTTGTATGTAATGGTGAGTACAGAATACATTAGGTACGGCGCTGACAAAGTGCCCACATCTATCTATCTATATCTATATCTGTTTGCTTGGTTCTTTATTTGTTTATTTGTGGGTATGTAAGTTTGTTTGTGCAGACGATTTGGCCTTAAAAGCCAGAGGACTTCCGTCAATAAACTTGGTTAACCCGAAGCCTTTCGGGTCGACGTAGTCCGAGTTAAGGGAGTGGGCGATGAATGCGCATGCAAAATTGTGGAACAGCGAAACGGTCGGTAGGACGGCGAAAATCGTATGGGGGGATCCAGATCGTGAGAAGACGAGGCTATTACTGAAAGGAAGCAGGAAGGAGGTCAGTATAGCTATTGGTATCATAACGGGACACATAGTACTAAGAGCTCACGTATGTTAAATCGGTGCAACAAGTGATAGCATGTGTAGGGCATGCGGGGAAGATGATGAGACGTTGGAGCATTTCCTTTGTCATTGCCCGGCTTTCGCGTCCAACAGATACCGGTACATAGGTGGATTTAGGGATTTTGTAAGTAGCACGGAATTCGTAACTTAAAATTTTCTTTTTAGAGGTTACTTTATAGTTTTTAGAACGGACAATAAGCCGATTACTGGTTTAGGTGTGCGTCGTCCATAGTGGCATGGGGCGGATTAATATCTGTACCCTTTTTTATACCCTTCACCATAGGATGGGTGGTATACTAATTTCGTCATTCTGTTTGTAACTACTCGAAATATTCGTCTGAGACCCCATAAAGTATATATATTCTTGATCGTCGTGACATTTTATGTCGATCTAGCCATGTCCGTCCGTCCGTCCCTCTGTCCGTCCGTCCCTCTGTCCGTCCGTCCGTCTGTCTGTCGAAAGCACGCTAACTTCCGAAGGAGTAAAGCTAGCCGCTTGAAATTTTGCACAAATACTTCTTATTAGTGTAGGTCGGTTGGTATTGTAAATGGGCCATATCGGTCCATGTTTTGTTATAGCTGCCATATAAACCGATTTTGGATCTTGACTTCTTGAGCCTCTAGAGTGCGCAATTCTTATCCAATTGCAATGAAATTGGGTGCGCACGACGCGTTTTGTTATGATATCCAACAACTGTGCAAAGTATGGTTCAAATCGGTCCATAACCAGATATAGCTGCCATATAAACCGATCTTGGGCCTTGACTTCTTGAGCCTCTAGGGTGCGCAATTCTTATCCGATTGGAATGAAATTTTGCACGACGTGTTTTGTTATGATATCCAACAACTGTGCCAGGTATGGTTCAAATCTATCCATAACCTGATATAGATGTCAAATAAACCGATTTTGACTTCTTGAGCCTCCAGAGGGCGCAATTCTTATCCGATTTGAATGAAATTTTGCACGAAGTATTTTGGTATGATATCCAACAACTGTGCCATGGTTCATAACCCGATATAGGTGCTATATAAACTGATCTGGGATCTTTTTATACGACGGATCCTCTCGTTACCATCGACATACGTGTTTATTATGGTCTGAATCGGTCTGTAGCCTGATACAGCTCCCATATAAATCGATCTCTCTATTTTACTTCTTGAGCCCCCAAAGGGCGCAATTCTTATTCGAATTGGCTGACATTTAACACAGGTCTCCAACAATAATTTAATTGTGGTCCAAACCGGACCATATCTTGATAATGCTCTAATAGCAGAGCAAATCTCTTCTTAGATCCTTTTTTGCCTAAGAAGAGATGTCGGGAAAAGAACTCGACAAAAGCGATCCATGGTGGAAGGTATATAAGATTCGGCCCGGCCGAACTTGACCCAAGTTTGTTTGCTCCTTACAGACCCAAAAATCGCTGAACCGATTTTCTTAAAATTTTCACAGATTGTGGGGAATGGTCTGGAAAGAACAGTAAGCTATATAATCTAACACTATGGAACTCACAGGTGTCCAATTTAGCCGAAATTGAGGACAGTGAGTTGTGTTGGGCCCCACGAAATCCTTCTTGAAGGTGGCTCAGATCGGATCAGATTTGGTTTGAGCTGCCATATAGAATGATCTCTCGACTTAAGGTCTTGGCCCTATAAAAGGCGTATTTATTATCCGATTTCGCTGAAATTTGACACAGTGACTCGTATTAAGCCTCCCGTCATCCGATCATCATATGGTTCAGATCAGACTATATTTAGATATAGCTGCCATAGAGAGTGATCTTCAAATTCAGGGTCTTAACTCATAAATAGCGGATTTGATGCCCGATTTCGCTGAAACTGTGACTTGTGTAAGAGTTCTCGGAACCTGAATATGATGAATATGAAATATGATCCAGACCAGCCCCCATTTGCATATTACTATGGATATGGTAGTGGAGTTGTTATGAGAGATTTATCCACGATGGAGGGCGTCCAAAGTTCGGCACGGCCGAACTTAACACGATGTTACTTGTTTTGGATGGAATTGAATGTGGCTGGAGAGTAACAAGAATCTTTATTTTGGGAGGATGTTTTCAAGTAATCAAATATTCTACATCAAATATCACCTTGGGTTTCCGCAAAAAGAAAATCTATATGGTTTACATAGATCATTTTAATATCAGTAATATGTAAATCCAAGAAAATGTTGACTCTTTTTTAATTTTCTGAATGTTTAAGGAAGTTTAAAGATTCAAATTTCCTTATGGCATTTTGAAGATTTTTATAACGCCGAGATAAACGATTTACACATTTTGTTATTTTATGGTTTTTGTTTCAAGTATTTGGAGCAACACATGCTTCATGATGAATGCTAAAGATATGTTAATATTTTCTACTTTTTTTTTATTGGAAACGTAATCAACTGTGGCCCTTTGTCATCTACATTTTATTGATTCGAAACAAAAAGATTCACAATTAACAAATATTCCGATGAAAAAACCCGACACCATAAAACAGGTGATGACATAAAAAAGGAAATGATCGGTAGTAAAAGCCACAGCGAATTAATTCTGAAATTTGGAACACTAATCTATGTACGCATAGACAACAGATGGATGGATCGATCGATCGATCGATCCATCGTTGAAGTTCAACCAATCAGCATATTATTACTGTGAAGCTATTTTACACAACCGCCAATGTTGGTTGTGATGTCGTTTGTTGCGCGCCACCCCTGCTGTGATGATTTCATTTTGAAATTCCAAAAAATATGATGATAATTTGACATGGCAGTTAAGTTGGCCCCATACTCCACAAAGTTCACATAAATTTAATTAAAAAAAATGTTTTTTATTAAATATAAACCTTGATAATGACATATTTAAGCTTTTTGGGTTTAGATAATGAAGATAAAATCTAAAATGAATTTATAATGAGGATGAAACAAATTTATGATTCTATTGTCCCGTTTTCTTTCTTTTAATTTTTGACGGCATTAAAAGAAGAAATCTAGGTGGGTGAAGTTAAAATAATAAATGCTTCAATACAAGACCAATAGCAAATTATCACATTTTAAAGAATCACGTTTAAAATAGATGGGAGTGGTGAAATTGCATAGGAGAAACGCCACAACCTCTAACATTTAATCAAGCTAATTGCCAGACAATTTGAAATTAATTTGCAACAGAATGAAGCTGCAAAGCTAAAAGGCTAGTGGAGAACACCAAACAAACGAACAAGCCAACAATACCTTGAAGAGCAATAGCAATTAATTAATTATAAATGAAGAATGAAACTCATGCACTACCCTTCCCCTAATGTCTTCTTCTCTGTTTTTTTTGGATTCATTCATTAACTAACAATTGGTGACTAAGAGCTTTTGAAAGGAGAAACATGAAAAAAAAATCAAAAGCAAAAGTGCAGTTAAATACATTGCAGAATAATTCTATGAATATGGTAACAGGAACATTGCACAATGGGTTGCAGAGGCTAAAATGAAATGAGAATTGTTTCAGGTTCGATTTCTATGTCAGTTTTACCAGGTTATATAATAATTTGAGAGATATGAGAGCAGTATGTCCTGTTTCTCAATGGAAGATTAATGGGAAATTCAGTAGTAATATTTAGTGGTGTAGAACGATTTGTGGCGTACCTAGAATCCCAGCAAACCAATCGGTATGAAATCAGAAATGAATTTTTCCGAACTTCGAATGCTGCATCCGCTTCCGGATCCCAAAATCGTAACGAAAGTCGTATGGAGTGATTGGCATGTTTTCGGAACGAAACAGCGAAGTTTCGGAGAGAAATCGTAACGAGTGATTGGCATGTTTTCGGAACGAAACATCGAAGTTTCGGAGTGAAATCGGAACGAATTCGTTACTATTTCAGAACGAAATCTGAAGAAAAACCTTGCAAAATTTGGAAAGGGAAATTTTTTGCAGAAACTTCGTAAAATTTTATGAACGATTTCGGAAGTAATTTCGTATTGAAATTGGATGTGTCGCAAGCAAGAGAGAAACATAAGTAGGTAAACAAAATAAAATCACAACGAAAATATCCCTTTTAATGTAGAGAAATGTAGGTGAAACTATCCGTCAGGCAAGTCGGACAGCAATCGGTACGAAGATTGTTCCAAAACTGTTGTGGGACATCTGGCATTTGGTTTGCTGGGATGACAGTTGAAACTGAACACCACATCCAAAAATTCTTTGTAATAGGGCAGCCATTTTGGGCAATAGGACAGTCACACTTGGCACAATCCAGCACAGGTAGTGAGCTTACATGCGCGGAGAAACCCCCACATGGATAACTTAAGGATCATGACTTGCGAATTTGCACTTGTATTGGAAGGAACACCCCTAGAAAAATTGATACCAAACGTGCTTATTTCAGTACCATACGGCATTGAGAGTGAAGCAACACCGTATGATGTGGATGATATCTTCTATTGTATAAAAATTAATTTGGGTTTCCTTGTTTGTTTCTTCCGTCTAGACTGAACTGATTACATTAAAATTTTCACCGATTGCGTACGTTGGTGTAGAACGAAACAGGCATATAATTTTTGGATATCGTAAGGGTGGGCGGACACTTCCCCTTACCCTAAAAGTACTACCTAAAAATAAAAGTGCACCGATCAAGACAATATGCGACTCAAATGAAAAGTATTCGGAATTATAGCACGAATTTCATAGTAAAAATAGGGTTCAAATAACTGGAGTTTTACTGGACGATGATGACAATATGAGACTCTTATGAAAGGCATTCGGGAGTAGAATACGAATATGATCAAGAAGGAGGAATAGGCTGTTGTTGATACCGGAAGGGGACGTACCCTTCCCCGTTACCCCAAAAACACCACCCTAAATCAAAAGTGGACCGATAAGAACAATATGGGCATGAAAATGATAGTTATTGAAGAGTAGAATACGAATTTGATATTGAAAATTTGGTCCAAGTACCCAGGAAGTTTACCCTGTTCCTTAGTGGAATGTTCATGGTCAAAGTTTGCATTTGCCATAGTAAAAATGGGGTTCAAGTAACCGGGGTTTTACTGGACGATGATGACAATATGGGACTCTTATGAAAGGCATTCGGGAGTAGAATACAAATATGGTCAGGATGGAGGAATAGGCTGTTGTTGATATCGGAAGGGGACGTACCCTTCCCCGTTTCCCCAAAAATACTGCCCTTAATCAAAAGTGGACCGACAAGGCCAATATGGGTATCAAATGAAAGGTATTGAAGAGTAGAATACGAATTTGGTTTTGAAAATTTAGTCTCAGGAAGTTTACCCTGTTCCTGAGTGGAATGTTCAAAATTCCTCCAAACAGACAAATTGAACGTTCCTATCAATATGGAGCGCAAATGAAAGGCATTCGGGAGTAGATTACGAATCTGGCATAGAAAATCAGTTGGAAGTTTAGGGGGTCATTCCACCGCCCAAAAACGCCCCATATGGGCATATTGGCCAATCACGACTGTATGGGACTTGGTTAGTTTGTTTGTTCCGTAAAGACTCCAAAACAGCAGAACCTTTTTTTCTCGAAATTTTCACAGATTGTGTAGGTTGGCCTAGAAAGAAAAAATGGAATATATAATTTTTTGATATCGGAAGAGGGCGCACCCATCCTTACCCCAAAAACACCACCCAAAATGAAAAAATAGAGCGATCGGAACAATATGGGTACCAGATGAAAGGTATTGGAGAGTAGAATATGAATATAATATTAAAAATTGAGTATAAGTACCCAGAGGGCCGCTCCACCCCAAAACTCTACCAAACAGACATATTGGACGTTCATGCCAATATGGGACTCAAATGAAAGGTATTCGAGTATGGCAAAAAAGTTAAGTCCTTGTAATGAGAGGTTTCCCCACCCTCCCAAAAAACTCCAAATGGGCATGTAAGCCGATCATGGCTACGTTGGACTCAAATAAATGGTTTTTGGGAGTAAAGAACGAATTTGATACCTATTTTTAGGGCAAACTAGCGGAGTGCCAGACCCAGCCCCAAAACGCCCTCCAATATTTATCAACCATGGCTCTTTGGGCGTAAATGGAAGGTATTTGACATCCACCTCCAAAAGGTACTCCCCATCAAATGCATTTATAGACCAATCACAACAATATTGAGCAGAAATTAATTATGACTCTTTTACTTTACTTTAATTGGCTATGACAGAAAATTTGTTCCACTAGCCGAACTTAGAAAAGCATTCCAAGCGTCTCGTTTTTCTGCGCTCATTCCCTCCATACTTAGCCCAAATAGAGTAAGAAAAACGGTCTCGGCGTCAATCTATGTTACATTCTCTTATTCTAGCGGGAATTATAGGGTGCCAACGATATTTGTAAGGCAAAAAAATGAACTTCAATTTTAACATTCTGAAGGTGGACGTATTGGTAGTTGACAGTCATATGTGGTTTAGTGCTCAAGTATCCGTCTATGTTTTTACTAGTGGTTTTCGACCTTGTGGACCATTGTTATGATGTTGAGGGAGCATCTTGTTTGGCCAAGAAGAAGCTACTCAATCTTGTATCATATATTCTATGCTTAATACACATGAAATTGTTTGAGATAAGGTTCAAGGACTCCGTAGCGCAGAGGTAAGCATGTCCGCCTATAACGCAGAAAATTTTTCAGCAGTGTTAGTCCCCTTACTAATGCTGGCTTCATTTGTGAGGTATCCTGCCATGTTAAAAACTTCTCTACTGAGTGGTGTAGAGGTTAGCATGTCCGCCTATGACGCTGAACGCGAATCCTGGCGAAACCACCAAAAAAATTTTTCAGCGGTGGTTGTCCCCTCCTAATGCTGGCAACATTTGAGAGGTACTACGCCATGTAAAACTTCTCTCCAAATACGCTATAAAAAGAAGGCCCCTTATCATTTAGCTTAAAAACTTGAATCGGCCTGCACTCATCAATATATGAGAATTTTGCCCCAGTTCCTTAATGGATTGTTCATGGGTAAAATTTGCATCCCCTGTTCCTTGATGGAATGTAGTTTAGTAAGGTTCGAAAAAAATGTATTACATATGAGTATGTGGCTAAACCTAAACCTGAAGAGGTTTTTCCCTTTGCTGTCATTGTCCAGCCATCACGTCAGCCGCAAAGGTTGACTGTCTGGTTGATAGATGTTTTGATAGATTTAAGGTTGCATGTAACGGTTTCTGCAGAAGTTAGAAGAACGTTGAAGAAGAGACAACTTCTAAAGATGTGCTAAATGCGATCTCCGCTATAGAAATCTGGAGGAATAACAATAAGGGTTCTCCTTTTGCTTACAGTGTCATTCAAGTTTGTCTATTTTACTAGCCGAGTCCTCCTTTTTCATAGTCGTCCTTTTTTATAGCCGAGTCCTCGTTTTTTTATAGCCGAGTTCTTCTTTCTATAGCCGAGTCTTCCTTTTTGATAGCCGAGTCCGATTGGCATTGCCTCCAAGCGAAACTTGTTCGCAGAGAACTTTTACTCTGCTGAAAATGTCACCAACATTTGTAAAATGATCGCCAATGAAAATTTTTCTAATATTCGCGCCGGGATTTGTTCTTAAGCGTTTAGTATCATAGACTGATATCCTTCTTCTTAACCTCTCTGACCTTTCACTGAACTGTGGAATCTAGGAAATCAGAAGAATATATTTACTGCGCTAGGTATAAAACGATACTCTAGAGTCTATACTATCCAGAGCGAAAATATTTGCAAAGTCGGCCTAAAAGGACATTTTAGCGATGGCTCCAGCCAAACAAATGTTTTAGATATGGAATTAAAATCAGAGACAGTTTCACAAACGGTTAACTGCAACTTCCCCAGAGGGATAAAGTAACGTTAAAACATTGTCCACTTAAACAAATTAAATGCAACATTGTATGCATTTGACACATTCAAACTTCTCTCACTCCCGTTCTATCTCTCTCTCCCCCTCTGCTTGCACAACCCTTTTATCCTTTTACCAATTCAAAAAAACAAGCTGAGGTTTAAACACGTGCGCTCGCAAAACCCCCTCCTCTCGCGACGGACGGACAACATTCACAAATCCCAATAATTGAGCAAAAAACACGTCAACTTTACTTTATGGACACAAATAAAACGGGCCAAACACGTAACAACACAGCCCGAACGAGCCATGCCATATGAACGAGCTTGCAGTACCAACCATTGCAGCAGAAGGAAGAGCAAAAGCGTTATGGCGCACTGCAACCTTAAGTAAGAGCAATAGCAGAATGAGCATCTATATTTGTGCCTTCTTTGCAAATAACACATCAATGGCATGGTTTCGTTACATGGGAGATGGTATGCGCCCGAGGCTATGTCGGGCATCATTGCAATGGTTACTGACAACCCATACAGAGTCCAATTTAAATACAACTTCAGAAGTTGTTTGCATGGTGGACGAAAGTAAAACGATACGAATTTCATTCCAGCAGTATTGGCGTGATGATGATGATGACGATGATGATGATTATGGCGAAGACGAGGACCACGACGATGGCCATAATGATGTTGATATTGATGCTTTAGGAGGATAATTTTGAGATGTGACTGTGACGTTTTCAATTCAATTGCATGAAGCAACATTGTTGGAGTATATCATTGTCATGACAATTTAAAGAGGTACATTCATGACAGACTAGAATTAAATATTAGATTGGACAAAACTATTGATGAAGGTCAAATGGAAGATATTGGATAGCAAAAAATTTTAGTGAGGGACCGATCCAAGCTGATCTTCCGAGTGTACTTGTTGAGCAACCTGGAGAGCACAATTCTTGGTTTGGCTGAACTTTTGCACAATATTTTCTGAACATTTAACAACCCTTTATAAAAACATGTAAGGATCGACGAAAGTGGGGCGAAGTTGAATTTTTGATAGCCTACACCACATTGGGTATGTAGTCGACCACATGGTCTAAACGAAAAATTGCTTAAATTTCAAAGAAGAATTTTGACAAAAATTGGACATATTGTGGAAGTCTTGGAAAATATCGTTGTGAAAAATGTTGAGAAGATCGATTGATAAACGCGAAAATGATTAACATGAAGTTTTCCATTGACTAGAAAATCATAAGAGTAAAAATTTTTGAAAAATATTGTGAGGATCGGTTAACAAATCACCAAATTATTGCAATATTAGTCAAAATCGGCTGAAAATATAGCAGCGCTGTGGTAAACCCACCCACGTGAAAATTCCGCAAAATCCGTGTTTGTGTACCTCCTAGTCAAAATTAGGTCAAAGTAGCAGTGTCCCAACTGAAGAACAACAAGGCAGCAGGAGCCGATGGGTTACCCACTGAACTATGTAATAACATAGGAGACACACTGATATGGCGCATGCAACAGCTCGTCAGTGCGATTTGGATAGAAAAAGTATACCCTATGACGAGAATCTCAGCATACTATGTCCCGTACACAAGAAAGTAGTCAAGACGGAATGTGCCAGCAGCAGAGGAATAAGTCTCCTCCTCACCGCATGTAGGATACTCTTGAGCGTACTGTGTGAAAGTTTAAACCTAAAGGAAAATTCCGCAAAATCCGTGTTTGGGTACCTCCTAGTCAAAATTAGGTCAAAGTAGCAGTGACCCGGCTGAAGAACAACAAGGCAGCAGCAGCTGATGGGTTACCCACTGAACTATGTAATAACGTAGGAGACACACTGATATGGCGCATGCAACAGCTCGTCAGTGCGATCTGGATAGAAGAACGTATACCCTATGACGAGAATCTCAGCATACTATGTCCCGTACACAAGAAAATAGACAAGACGGAATGTGCCAACAGCAGAGGAATAAGTCTCCCCCTCACCGTATGCAAGGTACTCTTGAGCGTACTGTGTGAAAGTTTAAGCCTAAAGTCAACAAAATAACTGGGCCCTATCAATGCGGCCTTAGGCCTTAATTCCACCATAGACCAGATATTCACACTGCGCCAAATCCTCGAAAAACTCGAGAAGGACATATCAAAACCTACCATCTCTTTGTTTACTACAAAGCCGCATTCGACAGCCCTATACGTGTAGAGGTATCTAAAGCCACAGAGTTGGATATTCCTGCACAATTGAAAAGCCTCTGCCGGATGACAATTGCTTATACACGTTCCTTAGTAAGAAAGGGAAGAATCTCTCCGAAACATTCTATTGGGTTGCCCAAAAAGTAATTGCGGATTTTTTAAAAGAAAGTAAATGCATTTTTAATAAAACTTAGAATGAACTTTAATCAAATATACTTTTTTACGCTTTTTTTCTAAAGCAAGATAAAAGTAACAGCTGATAACAGAAGAAAGAATGCAATTACAGAGTCACAACTGTGAAAAAATTTGTCAACGCCGACTATATGAAAAATCCGCAATTACTTTTTGGGCAACCCTATAAAAAGCGAAGTTTTAGACAAGCAAACAGTGTGTTCTCTTTAATATCCTGCTGGCACACTACTCTCAAGAAAACACATGCTATGAGGCAATGCAATGCAATGGAAATATTTGCGCATTCCACTATGGAACAGGGGCAAACTTTTTACATATCAATAAGTGCTGCCTGATTCAAGATTTTAGCTCAATGATAAGCGGCCTCCTTTTTATAGCGGAGTCCGAACGGCGTGCCGAACATGTGACACCTCTTTGAAGAGAAGCTTTTACATGTCAAAGTACCTCACAAATTTTGCCAGCATTAGGAGGGGAAAATCACCGATGACATTTTTTCTCATGTTCTCACCAGGATTCGAACCTAGGCGTTCAGCAACATAGACGGACATGCTAACCTCAGCGCTGCCGTGGCCTTCACCCCAAAAATGGCCGAATACCACAAGTACGGCCCAATTTCCTGGCGCAAGCAGTTGTACTCGCAAACGAGCGTGATGGGATTCGTTGGACAGACTATACTAACCCCAGAATTAGCGAGCCGAATTTGGAGATAAACGGGTTGTCAACGAACATAAGCGGACTATGTGGCTGGAACATTTGGAGCTATGTAACTTAGGTACCGGTGTAGGCAAGTTGTGGTCTACTGTTAAGTCACTCTCGACCCCGCTAGAAGATATTACAGGACCTCAGTGCGGCTGTGATGCACAAATAAGCCATCCTTTGGATCTGGTTGAATTTTGAACAGTAGATGGACTTTTTAAGCGCCGTCCACCACACCACAACACCATAAAGCGTTATAGGTCTGACATCTGCAGTGCATACCCAGTTCACCATAATGACTCTCTTGCAGGTGTATATGCCAAGAGTTGCCTTTCTTGCCCTTTCCAAAATGTTAGATTTGAAGTTCAATTTCCTCTACAGCAAAACACCCAAGAATTTTGCGCATTCTCTGACTTCTGAATATATCCCCCCTTGATAGGTCTCGAGGATAAGATCTTCCTTAGCTTAGAGACCTCAGATGTATCATCCAAGGAGCTGCATAATTCCATCTAGGATTTTTTCTAAGCCTTTCTCAGCTCGTCCTTGTATTTTCTTAGCACAGCCTTATAGACGTCCCAATCGTATGGTGCCCTTGTGGCTTTCGCTCTTTTGTAGAGTTTTCTGCGACACTTCCTTAGACCAACCAGTTCTGGGTTCAATCATGGCGGCCACCCTGCCCCTTAGCTTGGCACTAGAACATGCTGAGACAAGCGAATCATTCAGGGACTTTGTGATCTGCATGGCAATTATGTCTATATCCTCCGCTGTGGTCAAAAAGGGTTAGTCTTAGAGAATGTGAGCCGAAATCTATCCCAATCCGCCACTTCTGCAGTATTTTCCCTCAAGCTGAAACTGATGTAAAGGTTGTTTTTTAAGAGCTATAGAAAAGTTTTCCAAAAATGTAAAATTCAGAAAAATGCATGAAATCCTTATTTGAATCGTTAGTACGGTCCCAATAATTTCATGTTTGAAGATTATTTCATGCAAATGTTCACCGTGACTGTGCCTCAAATGGTTCATCCGCTTAGTCCAACTTTGCCATACTCTTTCCAACATTTCCAATGCGTCAATTGAAGCGGGCTTGTCTATATAGACATAGCCTCACAAAAAATAGCCTAAAGGCCTCTCAATAAGTCCATTGTTATGCGTGTTTTGTGGCATGTGGCACCGTCTTGTTGAAACCTCATGTCATGCCAGTCAAGCTCTTGCATATGGGGCAAAAAAAAGTTGGATATCATCTCACGGTAGCGCTCACCATTCACAGTTATGTTACGATTCGTATCATCTTTGGAGAAGTACGGTCCAATGATGCCACCAGCCCATAAACCGCACCAAACTATGACTTTTTCTGGATGGATTGGTAGCTTTTGCAATGCTTCTGGCTGATCTTCACTCCAAAAAATGATAATTCTGCTTATTTATGTACCCATTGAGCCAAAAATGGGGTTCGTCGTATCATCTTTGGAGAAGTACGGTCCAATGATGCCACCAGTCCATAAACCGCACCAAACTATGACTTTTCCTGGATGGATTGGTAGCTTTTGCAATGCTTCTGGCTGATCTTCACTCCAAAAAATTATAATTCTGCTTATTTATGTACCCATTGGGCCAAAAATGGGGTTCGTCGTAAAATGGAAGAAGCGCGCGATGAACTTCCTTAACGGAGCACGCATTTGATAATAAAATTTAATAATTTGCAAGCGTCGTTCGTTTGTATAGACCGAACTGAAGATTTGGCAATGAAACAAAACACGAAACAAGTGTGAGCTGATTAAGCTAGTGTTGCCAGAAAGATAATAGCTAAAAAATTACCCTTTACCATTGATTAGAGAAGCTGTGTTTATCCAAGACTTTCCAGTCCCATATCCTTCCGCTTAGATCATCCGATACAAAGGTAATCTCCTGCCTGTTCCTGGTAATAATGGTCGGTGTATTGAACGTTTGACCTGATATAGGTTCCATATAAACCGATCTCCCAACCTGTCTGTTAAGACCCCTAAAAGTTTCTTCTTTTGTCTGATTTAGCAGAAATGTGGTACATTATATACACACTTAAACTAGGTTTATTTGTGCAAATTTCTACCAGAATCCAAAATCCTTCCCGACTGAACTTAGCACGTTTTACTTGTTCATAAATAATAAATTTCTATTGTCACAATTAAAGACATTAACCAACTGCACATAACCATACCCATTCATCTTGCGTGTTATTTTAAAAACCCAATAAGTAAATTTTTCATATTTCAATGAAGTTGAGTAAATAATTCATTATGGCATACAGAAAATTTAATCATCAAATCTGCAAGCTGTAATTCAATAGAAATGAAATAGTATGAGTGAAGTGAGTGCGTCATAAAAATCCTGAATACAAAAATATTTGTCATTCTTTCGCATGAAATCGCTTGTCGTTATGGCTTTGTCAACCATTTTATATCAGTTGAATTCCTTACGAATAAGGTGACCATGTAACGAACAGAAAAAAATTTAAATTTCAAGGGACAAAAAAAAATTTTCCTTTATTCTTATTTTACCCAAAGACTATTCCTATCAGAACATTAGGCGATTATATTGCTCACAGTTTGGTTTAAAGTAAAAAACTTTAGATTTCGATTTCATTAGATTTATTAAAACTGTTTCCCCACAAATCTGGTCACTCTAAAACCAAAACACAAAATCCATTGTTCAAGCATCGAGATAGTTTGTTTATTTATATCCTTTAATATGCCATAATGACAATTATAATGATGATGACAGCAACATTTACTTCATTTATATTATCATCTGCATCCGCCTGCTTCTCTTCTTCTACTTTCTGCCCTCACCATCGAAGACCGAAAATTCAGTAACTCTCAACGTCCAACTTAAACGAGGACAACATCAAATATGCTATGGCCAAAATAAACACAAGCTCTGCACACAGACGCTCTTTTTCAACATAGGGTGGCAATGATGGGTGGCAGTAAGCTTATATACACAAACATCCACACACACACCCATACCATCCTTATTTTTCATGGCATATTTTCCCCCAGGGCAAACAGAGAGAAAAAAGTGGTAAGACAAGCAGACAAATCAATTTAATGCTTTTAAGCATTATTTTATTAGTTCTGCAACATGTTGACAAACGGGTCAAGTGGTTTGGCAACATTTTGCTATGTGGGTGGTTGTTTGGGTGTTTGCTGCCTTCTGTGTATGTTTGTGTTTGTGCGTATGAGCTTTAATTCGCTGCCTCTTTTATCTCCCACTTTTGCTTTCATGTAAACCAATTTGTCTCACTATCTCTCTCTCTCTCTCTCTGATGTATTCTCTTGTTTCTCTTCTGCTACTGCTTTTGTTTGTTGTGTTTTTTTTTTCTCTCTGTAATTGTAATGACTCTTATAAGGGTTATTGGCTTACTTCTGTTTGCTTGCCTTGTTTCAGTGTCCTGAATGAATAAATGTGGGTTTGGGGTATGTGTGTGCGTTGCTGTGTGTTGGTCTATGTTGCCATAAATTTTGCAAGTGTTTTCAATTAGAGCACATTTTGCGTCTTTAATATTCAATGAGAGTAACTTTACCCAGCAAACAAAATGGGTTGTGGGGCTATTTAGACATGTTTATATTTTTATCCAAATTTAATGTGTATGTTATGAAACATTTGTTTCATAAGCCCAAACTTTCTTAGGAATGTTGGAACTCAAGAAATAGTTCTGATTAGTTTTAACAAGTGTCCAGATTTAAAATGTGGATACAAACCGGTACAACCAAAAGCCCGTTGGAAGGATCAAGTGGTGGAGACACAGTGAAACTTGGTGTCAGAGATTTTGGAATGAGTACAGAGGATCGAGGCGCTAGGAACTCAATTCTACGTTCGGTTAGTGCAACAAATGCTCTGTCATAGCCAATTGAAGCAAAGAAGAGTAAGAAAAGAAAATCTAAAACAGGTATGCGTGTCTGGGGGAAATAGGAAATGCTCCAACGTCTCAGCATCTTCCCCACATGCCTAACACATGATATCACTAGACGCAGCTATTTTGCATAAGTGAGCTCGCACTCCAATGTGTCAAGTAAGGATACCGAAAGCTATACTGACTTCCTTCTTACTTCATATCAGTATTAGATTCGTCTTCTCTGGATCAGGATCTCCACATATGATTTTTCTCGTCCTTCCGAACGTTTTGCTTTTCCACGTTGTTAATGCTCGTTCGTCGCCCACGCCCATAACTCGCACTGCGTCGACCCGAAAGGCTTCGGGTTAACCTAGTCTACTGATGGCAGTCCTCTGGTCTTCACAGCCAAATCGTCTGCTTTTTATTCCTCCTACTCCACCGTAGCGCAGAGGTTAGCATGTCCGCCTATGACGCTGGGTTCGAATCCTGGCGAAACCATTAAAAAAATTTTCAGCGGTGATTTACTCCTCCTAATGCTGGCAACATTTGTGAGGTACTATGCCATGTAAAACTTCTCTCCAAAGAGGTGTCGCACTGCGGTAGGCCGTTCGGACTCGGCTATAAAGAGGAGGCCCCTTATCATTGAGCCTAAACTCGAATCGGACTGCACACATTGATATGTGAGAAGTTTGCCCGTGTTCCTTAGTGGAATGTTCATGGGCAAAATTTGCAATTTTAATCCGTTGATGGGGATCGTGCCATCCTCTGAGAAGGCGGTAAATTTCCTTGCCTGAATCTCCGCTTGTAGCACCGTATTATTGTCAGGCAGTCGAAAACAGATCTCAATCCCTGAGTTCTCAATGTACACCCCCGGGCTTACTCAGTTCTCTAGCTTTGATCCATCTGTGTAGCATGAACTTCCCAATGGCAATACCAGAGTTGCGTCAATCCAAGTTTTTGCTGTTGGCAGCACTGCCTCGCTCTCAACTACAGGTGTCGCATCAGGTATCCGATCGGAAACTTCATCCATTCTTTTTAGGCTTCCTATCGTCGCCTCGATTATACCGCGATGGTATGACCTGCACTCATCCTCTATCCATTCTCCCATAGCCTTTAGTCTAATAGCCGCAATGTCTACCTCAGACTTAAACTATTGGTTGCCCAAAAAGTAATTGCGGATTTTTTAAAAGAAAGTAAATGCATTTTTAATAAAACTTAGAATGAACTTTAAACAAATATACTTTTTTACACTTTTTTTCTAAAGCAAGCTAAAAGTAACAGCTGATAACTGACAGAAGAAAGAATGCAATTACAGAGTCACAAGCTGTGAAAAAATTTGTCAACACCGACTATATGAAAAATCCGCAATTACTTTTTGGGCAACCCAATATATGTCTATGGGTCGAATATCTAGAACAGTCTCCAGTGCCCTAGTGGGAGTGGTGCTCTTCGCTCCGCCTATGATAAAATGTTCTCTGAATCTGTTGAATGATCTTTATGTTGCGTAACAAAGTTTTGATCTAATCACGCTCCTGTAGAGCTAATGGACTATCCTCGGATTCAGGCCCCATTTCGAGCCTACGGCCCGTTTACATAGTGAACAACATCTGTGAGCCTTCTCGCTACTCTCCTGAATGTGACACTTCCAATTCAGTTTCCTTTCCATGATTACTCCTAAGTGTATGACCTTGGAGGCCACCGCAACGCAGTGGTAAGCATGTCCGCCTATGACGCTGAACGCCTGGGTTCGAATCCTGGCGAGAGCGGTGGTTAGCGCTTCCTAATGCTGGCCACATTTGTGAGGTTTTTTGCCATGTAAAACTTCTCCCTAAAGAGGTGTCGCTCTGCGTTACGGTGGCGCTAAAAAAGAGGACCCTTATCATTGCGCTTAAAACTGAATCGCACAACACTCATTGATTTGTGAGAAGTTTGCCCCAGTTACTTATTGGTATGTTCATGAGAAAATTTAGATTTTGCATTTGTATGACTTTGTGAGATATCGAAATCGTTCTACGAGGGAAACATAGTTCGTCAAATTGGCTCACCGTCGTCTTCCTTGTAAATAGGCATATTTTAAGTTGCTCTGGGTTAACATTGAGGCACTCTAGAGCTAGCCCAGTCGGTGGCCTTCTGCAAAACCCTTTCGGAACTTCTACATAGCTGATTCAGATTCTTACTCCTAAGAGGAATGTTGAAATCGTCTGCGTAATACAAAGTAGACGGCTTCAAATCTGGATATAAAGGGTGATTTTTTTGAGGTTAGGATTTTCATGCATTAGTATTTGACAGATCATGTGGGATTTCAGACATGGTGTCAAAGAGAAAGATGCTCAGTATGCTTTGACATTTCATCATGAATAGACTTACTAACGAGCAACGCTTGCAAATCATTGAATTTTACTACCAAAATCAGTGTTCGGTTCGAAATGTGTTCATTCACCGTAACGTTGCGTCCAACAGCATCTTTGAAAAAATACGGTCCAATGATTCCACCAGCGTACAAACCACACCAAACAGTGCATTTTTCGGGATGCATGGGCAGTTCTTGAACGGCTTCTGGTTGCTCTTCACTCCAAATGCGGCAATTTTGCTTATTTACGTAGCCATTCAACCAGAAATGAGCCCCATCGCTGAACAAAATTTGTCAAAATTTGAACACATTTCGAACCGAACACTGATTTTGGTAATAAAATTCAATGATTTGCAAGCGTTGCTCGTTAGTAAGTCTATTCATGATGAAATGTCAAAGCATACTGAGCATCTTTCTCTTTGACACCATGTCTGAAATCCCACGTGATCTGTCAAATACTAATGCATGAAAATCCTAACCTCAAAAAAATCACCCTTTAGCTCCTGTGTAAGATGGCCATTCGTCTTGATTTCTCTAGCTCCTAGATTCTGCAATTGTTGTCCAATTGAGCAGAAATTTTACACGTAATGTTTCCTTACGACTTCCAACAATCACTCCAAATATGGTTCGAATCAACCAATAACCGGATATTGCTCCCATATAAACCGATCACCCGATTTGACATATTGAGTCCCTGGAAGCCACAATTTTTAATTGTTTTGGCTGAAATTTTCCCCATAGTGGTTTGCTATAATCTTCAACACCCATGGTAAGTTTTGTCCAGATTCCGATTAACCTTCTACAGCCCCTAAAAACTTTAAGTTTTGCCTGATATGACAGAAATTTGGTACGTAGAAGTTTTTAGCAGAATCCAAGGTGGTGGTTTCCTAAGATTAAGTCCAGCCGAACTTAGCATTTACAGCAACCAAACTTTGTTTGTTGGGCACAACATCTCTTCACAGTCACATATGCACACTTGTTTTTATGTGTGTTTGAATATTTGATTTACGTGTTGCCTCCCCATGTATTCCCCATTCAGAGAAGGTTTTGATGCTCTCTCGATTGTGTTTGAGTGTTTATATCGCAACGAATTTTATATCTCCAGGTTTAGTAAGGGCCCCACTAAAGAGGCAGATGTAAAAACCTTAATCGATATTTAAATGAAGATAAATTGCTTGAATTCAAAGATGAAATATCTTTATACCACAAACAGGTGGTCATTGCAATTTAAAAAGCTTTGTTTGTATTATCAAAGGCCTGTAAATTGTTTTTGCTGTACCTTAGTGCAGCCTTTGAACCCTTTGGGAGAGTCGGAATTGTTTAATTCAATCTATAAATATATCTTTATCTAGTAGTACAGGGTGTTCGCATTGGTGTAACCAGCCAACACTTTATAATTTTTTAAGTTAAATTATTATCTCGATATTTATTATCGGCCTGCAGTACAATCAAGAACAATTTTAAATGGAACTCAACTTCGTTAATTTTTTAATTTTACAATTTTCGATGACTCGGCCACACTTTTCAACCGAAACGGTCGCTATTCTCCGTTCAATGTTGGCTCTTAGTTCTTCCAATGTCGTCGGCTTGTTGGACTTGACTTGACCTAGCCCTAACGATAATAGGCTATAGGCATCAAATCGCACGGACTAGGCGGTCAATCGACTGGTCCATTTTTATACCCCCCACCATAGGATGAGGGTATACTAATCTAGTTTTTTCCTTTGTAAAACCTTGAAATATTGATCTGCGACCCCATCTTATAAATATATAAAAATCAATTTGTGTTTGTTTGTTTGTTTGTTTAATTGTATGTTTGTGTGTTCCTTATAGGCTCAGAAACAGCTGAACTGATTTTCTTGACCCCATGGTGAAAATAGGGTACTACATTTTTTGATATTTGAAGGGGGGCGGACCCTCTCCCTTACCCTAATTTTCGGAAACGCCAGATCTCGGAGATGGATGGTGCGATTTAAGCGAAATTTTGTGGACTCTCATATAGTACCCTAAAAATAAAAATTTGGTATCCAAATTTCGAATGGGGTACCTAGGGGGGCCGCCCCACCCTAAAACCTACCAAACATTTATTTAGACCAATCACGACAATATGGGACTCAAATGAAATAAGAAAACGCATCTGATATCCAATTGTCGAACCAAGTGCTAGGGGGACCACCCCAACCCCAAAAAAGGCCTAAATCGGACATATTTACCGATCATCGCAATATGGGACTGAAATGAAAGGTATTTGCGAGTAGAATACGAATCTGATATTCAAATGTGGGACCACGTTTTTATGGGTCCACCCCTGCCCAAAAACAACCACCAAACAGGACTTATTTACTAACCATGGGAATATGGGCTTAAATAAAAGGTATTTGAGTGTAGAATTAGAATCTGATATCCAAATATGAGACCAAGTGTTTTGAGAGCCGCCTCTCCCCAAAAACATCCCCATACGACCATAGCCATATGAGGCTCAAATGAGAGGTCTTTGGGAGTAAAGCACGAATCTGATATCAATATTTGGGAAAAGTGTCTATGGGGCCTCCCCACCCCCATTACACCACCCAAATAGTAAGTATTTGCTGACTTTTGCAATATGAGGCTCAAATAAGAGGGTTTTTAGAGTGGAACACGAATCCGATATATATTTTCAAGGCCAACTCACTGAGTGGCCGCCCACTCCCCAAAACACCACCAAGCCGGTCATGTTTGCCGAATTTGGAAATATGGGGCTCAAAGTAAAGGTATTTGGGAGTAGACCACGTATCTGATATCAACATTAGGGACCAACTGTCTAGAAGACGTCCCACCACCATAACAACGGTAAAGGTATTGGGGGGTAGAGCAAGAATTGATACCCACTTTCGGGATCAATTTTCTGGGGGTCAACCCCATTCCCAAGATACCCCACAAGCAGCAATTTTTTAGTGACCATCGCAAAATGGGGCTCAAATAAAGGTTTTTGGGAGTAGAATACGAATTTGATATCCAAATGTAGGACCATGCAATTAGGGCATCATTCCTTTCCCAAAACATGCCCAAAATGATAAAATTGTTCGACCATGCCAATATCTGGCTCAAATGAAAGGTATTTGAGATAAGAAAACGAATTTGATAATCTATTTTGGGCCATGTGTTTGGGGGACGCCTCATCGTGTAAACTCCCCTAAACCAATGGCAATATGGGGTTTAAATGGTTTTTGAAAGAAGAGCACGATTTTTTTTTCAGGGCCAAGTGCCTGTGGGACCACCTCACCCCCGAAAACACCCATAAATCAGATATCATGAGAGTAGCGATTTGAAATAAAGTATTTTAAGAATGGAGTACACATTACATCCAAACTTAAATTCGTAGACCAATATAGATCATATGAGATTCGGACAAAGGCACTTATATTGTTAAACAATTAGTCAAGCGATATACTATTATCGTTGCATGGTATTTCAATAAAAGCTCTTTAATTGTCGAAAATAAATATTCCAAGGAAACTTTTGTTGCATATAAAGTAAAAGAAGGCGCAGCGGAGCGGGACCGGGTCAGCTAGTAAAGTATATATATTCTAGATCGTCTCGACATTCTGAGTCGATCCAGCCATGCCCGTCCGTCTATCTATCGAAATCACGATAGCGGTCGAACGCATAAAGCTAGCCGCTTGAAATTTTGCATACATACTTCTTATTGATGTAGGTTGTTGTGGATTGCAAATGGGCCTTATCAACTCAGATTTGGATATAGCTCCCATATAAACCGATTCCCCAATTTGACTTCTTGAGCCTTAGAAGCCCCAATTTTCATTCGACTTGGCTGAAATTTCAAACAAAGACTTGTGTTATGACTTTCAACAACCATGCCAAGTATGATCTCAATCGGTCTATAAACAGATATAACCCCCATATAAACCGATCCCCGGATTTGATTTCTTAAGCCTATAGAAGCCTCCATTTTTATTCAATTTGACTGAAATTTAGAACAAAGAATTGTGTTATGACTTTCAACAATCATGCCAAGTATGATTCGAAGCGGTCTATAAACAGATATAGCCCCCATATATACCGATGCCCGGATTTGACTTCTTGAGCTCTTTCTTTAATTGGCTATGACAGAATATTTGTTCCACTAGCCGAACGTAGAATAGCGTTCCAAGCGCCTCGATCTTCTGCGCTCATTCTAAAATCTCTGACACCAAGTTTCGAGGTGTCTCCCACCACTTGATCTTTCCATCGGGCTTTTGGTCTTCCCGGTCTGCGCGTACCACCGTGTTTGCTCTCAAAAGACTTCTTTGCTGGAGCTTCTTCATCCATTCTGACAAAATGACCTAGCCAACGCAGCCGTTGTATATTGATGCCTGTAACTATGCTATCGTCGTCATACAGCTCGTGAGCTCTTAGAAGCCTCGAATTTCATTCGATTTGACTGAAATTTCGAACAAAGACTTGTGTTATGACTTCCAACATTCGTGCCAAGTATGATCCGAATCGAACTATAAACAGATATAGCCCCCATATAAACCGACACCCGGATTTGACTTCTTAAGCCAAGTATGATCCGAATCGGTCTATAAACAGATATAGCCCCCATACAAACCGATACCCGGGTTTGACTTCTTCAGCCCTTAGAAACCGTAATTTTCACCTGATTTGGCTGAAATTTTAGCCCAAACACCTATCTTTTGACTTACAACATCCACGTCAAGTTTTTTCCGAATTTATTAATATGGTGATATAGGCCCCCCTAAGTACCGATTTCTCGATATATGACTTCTTGAGACCAAAATAATTCAAATACAAACTCAGTTAATAAGGGTACATTTTTATCGGAATTCATGGTGGTTGATGCCCAAGATTCCGCCCAGACAAACTTAAGACATGTAAAAGCGTTGTTTGTTTTGATATAACACGCTTATCAGACTTACTCTTTCAAAAAAATGGATTGTAACGCATGTTGTATGACTTGTGGCACCGTCATTTTGAAAACCACATGTCGTCGAGGTCCAAATGCAAATTTGCAAATGCAAATTTTGCCCATGAATATTCCACTAAGAAGCAGAGGCAAACTACTGTCATATCAATGAGTGCAGTCCCATTCAAGTTTAAGCTCAATGATAAGGCGCCTCCTTTTTATAGCCGAGGCCGAACGGCGTGCCGCAGTGCCACACCTCTTTGGAGAGAAGATGTAAAATTTCTCATAAATGTTGCCAGCATTAGGAGGGGAAAACCAACACTGAAATTTTTTTTCTGATGGTTTCGCCAGGATTCGAAACCAGGCGTTCAGCGTAATAGGCGGACATGCTAACCTCTGCGCTACGGTGGACCTCGTCGAGGTCCATATATTCCAATTCAGGTCAAAAATGATAGGTGCAGTATCGTTGTCCATTCACGGTAACCAATGGTCCGAGGAGTTTTTTTTTATGGATGGAAGTGTTGATTCAGATCGTTTCAGATATGGATTTAGCTGCCATATAGACCAATCCCTCGATTTAAGGTCTTGGGCCAATAAATGGCGCATTTTCTTTCAAATTTCGCTGAAATTTGAGGCAGTGAGTTGTGTTTGGTCCTTCGACATCGTTCTTCAATTTGGCCCAGATCAGTCCAGATTTGGATATAGCTGCCATATAAACCGATCTCTTGATTTAAATTCTTGGGCCCATTAATGGGGCATTTATTGTCCGATTTTGCTGAAATCTGGTTGCCCAAAAAGTAATTGCGGATTTTTCATATAGTCGGCGTTGACAAATTTTTTCACAGCTTGTGACTCTGTAATTGCATTCTTTCTTCTGTCAGTTATCAGCTGTTACTTTTAGCTTGCTTTAGAAAAAAAGTGTAAAAAAAGTATATTTGATTAAAGTTCATTCTAAGTTTTATTAAAAATGCATTTACTTTCTTTTAAAAAATCCGCAATTACTTTTTGGGCAACCCAATATTAAAGGGAGTTGTGTTAGATTCCTCGACATTCCTGTCGAATTGGTCCAGATCCGGATGTAGCTGCCATATAAGTCGATCTCCCTTTTTAAGGTTTTAGGCCCCTAAAATTTGAAATTTAGCACAATCAGTACTGTTAGGAGCTTCGACATTCGTACCTAGTATGGTTAAGACTGGGCTATATTTCGATATTACTGCCATATAGACCGATTTTTCAATTTATGGTATTGTGCGCATCATATGAGCATTCATTGTCCGATTGCGATGAAATTTGGTACGGCGAGAAGTGTTGGGCTCCTCGATATCTCTGTTCAATACGGCCCAGATCGATCCACATTGGGATAGAGCTGACATATATATATAAATCTCCCGATTTAAGGCTCATTAAATGTGAATTTGTTAACCGATTTCGCTGAAATTTTGTACAATCAGTTCTGTTAGGCGCGGTCTTCACTAAAACCCGTCAAATAGCTAAGATTAGCAAATTTTGCTGAAAATAATGAAATTTTTAAACTTTTCAGGGGGATCCTAAGCTCACCCCATGGAGGCCTTTCTAAGCTTATGGCTGCATTATATACCGATCTATGCTTTGGGTTCATAAATTTAGCATTTTTCCTACAAAAATTTCGTTTTGAAAAACGTGCCACTGTATATTCTTGATCGTCTCGACGTTCAGAGTCGATTTGGCCATTTGAACCGTCCTTGGCACAGTTATTGGACTGAACACTAGATGCAAAATTTCAGCCAAATCGGACACAAATTGCGACTTGTGAGGACCCAAGAAGTCAAATCAGCTGATCGGGAGCTATATCAGGTTATAGACCGATTGGAATAGTACTAGGCACAGTCATTGGAAGTCACAACAGAACACTATATGCCAAACTTTAGCGTAATCGGAAAAAAATTGGGACTTATAAAGGCCTAAGAAAAAATTTTCAGCCAAATCGGACAAAAATTGCAGCTTGTAAGGGTCCAAGAAGTCAAATCAGAAGATAGGTTTTTATGGGAGCTATATCAGGTTATAGACCGATTTAAACCGTACTACAAACAGTGATTGGAAGTCATAACGGAACACTAGATGCAACATTTCAGCCAAATCGGACACAAATTGCGATTTGTAAGGACCCAAGAAGTCAAATCAGGAGATAGGTTTATATGGGAGCTATATCAGGTTATTGACCGATTTAAACCGTACTACGAACAGTTATTGGAAGTTAGAACAGAATGCTTGATACAAAATTTCAGCCAAATCGGACACAAATTGCAGCTTGTAACGGTCCAAGAAGTCAAATCAGGAGATAGGTTTATATGGGAGCTATATCGGGTTATAGACCGATTTGAACCGTCATTGGACGTCATAACAGAACACTAGATGTCAAATTTCAGCCAAATCGGACAAAAATTGCGGCTGGTCAGGGCTTAAGAAGTCAAATCGAGAAACCGATTTATATGGGAGCTATATATAAATCTGAACCGATATGGCTCATTTACAACCTACATCAATATTAAGTATCTGTGCAAAATTTCAAGCGGCCAGCTGTACGCATACGATCGTTATTGTGATTTCAACAGACGGACAAACGGAAGTCACATAAACCGATCTCCGGATTTGACTTAAATTTTACGACTTCCAACAACTGTGCTAAATATGGTCCGAATCAGTCTATAACCTGATATAGATCCCATGTAAACCAGTCTCTCGATCATCCTTGTTCGGTTCCAAGAAGGTTTAATGTTTGCTGGTTTGACAGAAGTTTGGTATGTAGAATAAAATTATGCCCTTCAACTAAATTTATTCTGTATAAATTTTTAGCAGAATCCATGGTGATGGGTTACCCAGATTCGGCCTGGCCGAACTTATCGGTATCATTTATACGTTCTCTAATATGTGCATCATCAGTGTCTCCGCGACCACGTGTCAAGTATGCCTACTCACTATCGTATTATTTCCCTGGAATAAAGTAAAGACTCCATAACACTTCTTAGCCAGAAAGTTTCCAAAATTTTAGCACATTAATTGGCAACATGAATCCCTTAGCTATCACTCTTATAGCCAAAATAGAAGAAAGAATTCCCAAGTCAACATTACCCGGCTAATGTAATTAAGATCCTTTTTTATTACTTTAAATGCATTCGTAGCATATTTTGAAAATAAAACCTAACTCTTAAGGCATTTGTCATTTAAAACATTTCTCCCCTTCGGCATTCCAACGACCATCATCATCCTGTGATCTGAGCCATACAACGTCATTGCAGTCGAAGTAAATTACTTTAGAGCTTCCGTTTAATATACAAACAAAGATGTCCGTCCATGCGTACTAACACCAACAACAACAACAGTATTTTGTACTACTACTCACAAGCAGAGACGACACATCATGCATCCAGTCAACCAACCAACCAACCAGCCAACCATCATTTGCACGTAGTTCATATAGCCTTCACCTGGCAACACTCTTTAGCCTTGGTGGGAGAGAAAGAAACTGAGTAGGCGATAGAGAGCTAGAGAATTACTTGAATGTGCACTCAACTTGCAACTGACATGCCCTTCATCCGCACGTGCCACAATCCTTCAGGTTGCCGTTGACTTCTACTCCTTCCGTATGCGTTAACTATGATTATTATCCGTGGCATTGCCTTCTGTTGTATTTGTGGGCTTGTGGGGCTTTCACCCCCCTTTGGTCACTGCAATAGTTTAGCTCATAGGTTTAAGGGCGGTGATTATTTGCTAGAAAAAAAGGTCACATGCTGGTTTGGCTGGCTCATATGTCTCCATACCTTTGGAGCAGATTTCCTCCTTCTTCTAATGACCTGTAAATGGTGGACATATGTTGTGTTCTACTGTCTTTACTCTCCATGCTGAGCTGAGACATTGTGTGTTAGCTCTGTGTCATCATTATTACCATCATGGTTGTTTCCTATCCTGATGCTGTGTCCATTCCGGCAAATGTTTCTAATTGTTTGTCTTTGTGTGACATACTTTACCTCCCTTCATACATTTAGTTGCAATTTTAAAACTTTTCCTTGGGCACTAAAACAATTAAAAATTTGTTCTGTAATCATCCTAGAGGTCTGAAGCTGTACGTAATCTGGGAGTGAATTAGTAATAAAAAAAATTTAGAACAGTGGGTATTAGGGTTAGGCTTGGGGTGGAAATAAATCTGAAAAAGCTTTCACAAAAATAAAATTTTTCAAGAAATAAAATTATTAGCAACAGAAATAATATATTTATGATAATGACCGATTTGGGCCATGTTGCAGAAAAATGTCGAAGAGCCTAACACAACTCATTGTCCGAAATTTCGGCGAAATCGGACAATAAATGCTCTATTTATGGCCCCAAAACCTTAAATCGAGAGATCGGTCTATATGGCAGCTATATGCAAATCTTGATCGATCTACGCGAAATTGCAGAAATATGTCGAGGGGCTTAACTTAACTCACTGTTCCAAATTTCGGCGACATCGGTCAATAAATGCGCCTTTCATGGGTCCAAAACTTTTAATCGAGAGATCGGTCTATATGGCAGCTATATTCAAATCTGGACCGATCGGGGCCAAACCGAAAAAGAATGTCGAAGAGCCCAACACAACTCACTGTCCAAAATTTCGGCGACATTGGACAATAAATGCGCCTTTTATGGGCCCAAAACCTGAAATCCAGAGATCGGTCTATATGGCAGCTATATCTAAATCTGGATCGATCTATGCCATATTGCAGTAGTATGTCGAGGGGCTTAATTTAACTCACTGTTACAAATTTCGGCGAGATCGGACAATAAATGCGCCTTTATGGGCTCAAAGCTTTAAAGCGACAGATCGGCCTGTAATACCCAAATCTTAACCGATCTAGGCCAAATTGAAGAAAGATGTCGGAGGGTCTAACACAACTCACTGTCCCAAAGTTCACCAAAATCGGATAATAAATGTGACTTTTATAGGCCTAAGACTAATCGGTCTATATGGGGGCTATATCAAGACATAGTCCGATATAGCCCATCTTCGAACATAATCTGCTTATGGACAAAACAAGAATCTGTGCAAAGTTTCAGCTCAATATCTCTATTTTTAAAGGCTGTAGCGTGATTTCAACAGACAGACGAAAAGACGGACGGACATGGCCAAATCGTCTTAGATTTTTACGCTGACCAAGAATATATATACCTGATAGGATCGGAAATGGATATTTCGATGTGCTGCAAACGGAATGACAAAATGAACATACCCCCATCCTTCGGTGGTGGGTATAAAAAGGGAGATCGGTTTATATGGGAGCTGTATCAGGATATTGACCGATTCAGACCATATTTGACACATATGTTGAAGGTCATGGGAGAAGCCGTTGCCAAATCGGATAATAATTGCGCCCTCTAGAGGCTCAATACGTCAAGATCCCAGATCAGTTTATATGACAGCTATATCAGGTTATGGACCGATTTAAACCATATATAACACGGTTGTCATAACAAAACACATCGTGGAAAATTTCAGCTAAATCGGATAAGAATTGCGCCCTCTATAGGCTCAAGATTCATGATCGGTTTATATGACAGTTATATCAGGTTATGGACCGATGTTAACCATTCTGGGCACTGTTGTTTAAAGTCATAACACAACACGTCGAGCAAAATTTCAGCTAAATCGGATTAAAATTGCGCCCTCTAGAGGCTCAAGAATTCAAAACCCCAGATCGGTTAATTAGCAATGATGCTGGAAATCACAACAAAATTTCAGCCAAATCGCATAAGAATTGCGCCCTCCAGTGGCTCAAGAATCAAGATCCAAGATCGGTTTATATGGCAGCTATATCAAAACATGGGCCGATATGGCCTATTAACAATCCCAACCGACCTACACTTATAAGAAGTAGTTGTGCAAAATGGCTAGCATTACTCCTTCGAGAGTTAGCGTGCTTTTGACAGATAGACGGAGGGACGGACAGACAGGTTGACTTAAAATGTCATGACGATCAAAGATATAAATATTTTATGGGGACTTAGACAAATATTTCGAGGAGTTACACACAGAATGACGAAATTGGTATACCCCTATCTTATGGTGTAAAATATGGTATAAAAATAGTTTGAAAGTGCAGTTGTCGTATCATGCGTGAATCTTGGGATTCGTGAGTGAGATCCAAATCCAATGACTTGATCGTGCTTAACCGTGTGATTGAATTAAAATTCTTCCTGTGTGAGCGTGAGTGAGTGAAATTATGCTCACCACTAAAATCACGACTCACGAGACACTCACGACAAAAGTAAAATTTCTTGCATGCTCCCAAATCATTCGGTGTGTATTTGAGCGTACGAATCTGTTAAAAGGCTGATATATTTTACACACTAGTTTGCGTACGTTGAAATGCTGTTTGATTTGAGACGCATAAAAAAAATATTATTCCCTTCATGGAAAAAAATATTAACCGTGACTCGAGAGTTTTTCGTGACTCGTGATTTTATCGTGTGCTGTGAGTGCCTCGTGAAACGGGAGTATTTCGTGAGTGCTGAATGTCTCGTGAGTCGTGAGTGCCTTGTGAGTCGTGGGTGCCTCTTGAGTGTTTCGTGAGACATGAGTGTCTCGTGAGTCGTGCATGAGTAAAATATCAGCTCGTGAGCGTGAGTCGAAAATTACTCACGCGCACATCACTAATGTGTATCCCACCATAAACGTAAGTTCTCTCGAAGGTTAACCCATTGTGTTAACCCAGTGACAAAAAGTGCTTTAGATGAAAAGATATAGAAAAAGTGTGAGTTCTATTATCAGACCTATGGACCAAATGCGGTGGGAGAAAAAAGGAAGCATGCCCCTATTCCACACGTATGTCCCTATGTAGATTCGAACCAATCGCTGTGGACCAGCTTTTCCTAGTACATTTTTCCGGCTTCTCATTTCCTGCCATACCATCGTATTCGAGAACCCACGTCGGAGCTTTATCATGAGCCTGGAATTTATTTGAGGATTCCAAAGTTTGTCTTCTACCTCGAACTTACTGTCCTCAAATCCTTAGTCTTGAGCGTTGTGTACTGACCACATAAAGCTTGAGCTACGAAGCGAAGGGTGAGTTACGAAGGCGAAAACCCCTTTTCTAGGATTTTACTTGCTGCTCTCATTATTGCACAGAACTTTGCCTTAAAAAACCACCGGCAGTCTCAGCCACATACCGATATTGAGTCTGTCCAAGAAGGCTCCCAATTACATCAGTGAAGGCCAAGATCTCATATTCTGAAGGTAATCTGAAACTTTCCGCAGTTTAACCTCCACATCCACAATAGGGCTGTAACCTCCAGCTTTAGTTCGAAGACGGTAAAATCTTTTCCAGGATTTCATTTGCGGCTATCGTAATGACACAGAACTCTGCCCAAAAGGCCGTACACCCGTCTGGCAGTCTCAGCCATATACCGCAATGGAATATGTCGAAGAAGACTCCCACCTCCATTAGTGAAGGCGAAGGTCTCAAATTCCTTTAAAATAGCATTCGTCTTCCAAGCCTATCTTCCGTGAAAGCAAATCGGTTTCTGTGGCAGGAAGACTGAGGCCTTTAGCAGTCTTACCTCCACACCTATAATGGAATTCATTCCGTCCCGTCCTCCTTCAACATGTCGCGATCCCTCAGAGGGATCAATTTTGGTGGCGCATTTTCGAATATAGATAGATTTATATATACCATATCCACCATATCCATCGCTTGAAACCTCTTCTGCGGTTTGGATCTTATTGGTCCAATGGTCCATCGGTTGCGACGCATCGCAATCTAAAAATTTACTTGAACAACCTTTCACCTATACCGATGCCTTCATGTTAGCACTGGTCTTACAAAGGCTGTGTACATTCAGTATATCTTCTTTGTGTTAACTCCGATGCATTCCAGTCTTTGCGCCTTTTGAAACTAACTGCTCTTCCACCACACCAGTGCGCTGTACGTCAGCACTAGGCTCGCAATTGCCGTCGATATCCAGTAAAACATTTTTGGGTTACCAGCCCATTTCTTACCAAACATCCTCCAGCAATGACAGGAAGGGGACAGTGCCTCTCGGCATTTTTCCACCATATTCCCTTTTTCTCCATTGGAATGTCCCTTCCTGGAGTTCCCATCTACAAACTTCCATCAAACCAGTGCCCCCTACCTCAACAATGGTCTCGGAATGGCCGTGTACGTCCAGTAAATTATCTTCGTTTTTACTCCCCAATCCTACAGGAGTAGAAAACACACTACGCATTTGGCTTCTTGCCTACGATTTCCCCTTCCAGGCAACGGGAGTCTACAATCAGGTATTCGACCAATTTCTCGTATCTTATCCCAGGGAACTTTCCATCACTTCGTTGACCGTCATTATTTTGCGGCATCCATTACTTTTTGCACCCACCACCATAGGATCAATGGAAGCGTCATTGGCAAGGGCTGCCGCCTCAGTGTACGTGTTCGTCTTTTTTTCGTCATGGGAGAGGCACATCCCAGAGTGCCTTCTCCGCACGCTTCTGATCCGTGCCGGGATTGAAAAGAACTCCGGACCCTGGTTCTGTTCGGTTTGCCAGAACCGCCTTCATCATCGGTCGGTGTCGGTACATTTCCGATCTTGCTCCGGCCTCACATCACTACGGGAGTATAGTCATACTGGTTATGTCGCAAGGTCACAAGCGTCGTCGTCGTCGTCGGACTATGTGATCGGACTATGCTATCTGGCCAGAATCGTCTGGCTCTAGTGGACTTAAATGCGCATCACACGTCATGGCATTCTCCCCTAGGTAACGACCAGCGTGGCATAGCATTGGCAGAGCAGATTGAAAGCTCCACGTTTTGCACGGTGAATGAGGATGCCCCCACTAGGATTACGAGGAGGTGCAGCAGCTCGCCACACATCTCCACTGCATCCCCTGATCCCCTGAGTGACGTATGCTGGCAAGATGTCATCTCTTTGGGGTCAGACCACCTCTCCATAATTCTCTCCATCGACCGACCACCCGACTTCATAACCTCTGAGCTTCGGACGTTTATCAATCATAAGAAGGCCGATCGGGCTGGCTTCAGAGAGTATACCAATCGCCGCTTCAGTGAACTGCCACCCCCCTCTGATGTGCTAATGGCCGAGAGGAAATTCCGAGACATCATTAACGCAGCAGCCGCTCGCTTTATACCAGCCTGTCGAATACCCAATTTCCCGGCGCAAGCAGTGGTACTCGCAGACGAGCGTGATGGGATTCGTGGAATGGACCCCGCTAACCCCCAAATCAGCGAGCTAATTATGGAAATAAACAAGGTAGTCAACGAACATAAGCGGAATCTGTGGCTGGAACACTTGGAGCAATGTAACTTAGGCACCGGTGTAGGCGCACTGTGGTCTACTGTTAAGTCACTCTCGAACCCCGGTAGACGGGATGACAAGACCTCAGCCACTTTTGGCGAAATAACCGTGACTGATCCGAAGAGATGCGCCAGGTTGTTCAATCGTCAATTTATTGTGCATCCTGAGAGAGACAGGGCAAGGAGCAGAGCCATTCGGCGTATTCGTGGTCTCCGAGCCGATGAACAGCCATCACAATTTACCATGGGCGAAGTTACGAATGTCATCCGTGGCGCCAAATCTTCCAAGGCGTTGGGCCAAGACGGAATCTCAACATTGATGTTGAAGAATCTGGATTCACCTGGAGTTGAGTACCTTACCACTGTCCTTAACCTGTCATTGAACACTCTTATAGTTCCCGATGTCTGGAAAATGGACAGAGTGATCCCGCTACTGAAGCCTGGAAAAGACCCGTGTTTGGGGGAGTCATACAGACCGATCTCCCTTCTCTCTTTAGTGGCAAAGACGCTTGAGGCATTACCCCTCCCGAGCCTCGTAGGAGAATTTCCATTCGCCGAGCATCAACTTGGATATCGAAGACTGCACAGCACAACAACAGCGTTGCATGCTATCACCACACACATTTGCCGTGGCTTCAATCAACCTTGGCCATTTGATAGGACGGTCTTCGTGGCACTGTACCTATCGAAGGCATTCGACACGATCAGCCATGCCAAATTATTTGAGGACATCGCCAACACGTCCCTCCAGCCAGGCCTGAAACGATTGGTCGCGAATTATCTGTGTGGTCGCCAGTCATTTGTGGAATTTAGGGATAAGAAATCGAAGCACTGTAGAGTGAAACAGGGAGTTCCCCAAGGTGGGGTGATATCTCCGGCACTGTTTAACCTCTGCCTATCCTCCATTCCACCCCTCCAGACGTCATAGAAATCGTATCATATGCGGACGATTGTACGATCATGGCATCAGGCTCCCCCACCCATTGATGACATCTGCGATAGGTTGAACGTCTACCTCTACGAACTTGCCTCATATTTCGCTGCAAGAAATCTGAAGATATCCGCCACCAAATCTTCAGCCACATTGTTTACTACAAATACGCGTGAGGTGAATACTGAGCTGACTGTGATGGTCGATGGAGAAATGATTCCGACCATCAAAAGTCCCAAAATACTTGCGCTCACATGTGACAGCTCTTACACATTCTCCCTACATGCCACAGCAATCTGCGATAAAGTAAAAACTAGAAACAAGGTCCTCAAGTCACTTGCTGGCAGCACTTGGGGTGCAAACAAAGAAACCATGTTGACCACGTACAAAGCAATTGGCCGGTCTGTGGTAAGTTATGCAGCGCCAGTATGGTCTCGTCAACTTTGTGACACGCAGTGAAATAATATTCAGATCTGTCATAATGCCGCCCTCCGAACTGCATCCGGCTGTCTCCTCAGTTCTCATGTGGACCATCTCCCTCAGGAGACAAAGATCCTACCAGTGCGAGGACATAACTACATGCTGTCTAAGGAATACCTTTTGGGCTGCTATCGCAGAGACCATCCAAATCATCATCTTGGGGATAGATTCCACCGCCCAAAAGCCTTAAGGTAGATCTATTGGGTTGCCCAAAAAGTAATTGCGGATTTTTCATATAGTCGGCGTTGACAAATTTTTTCACAGCTTGCGACTCTGTAATTGCATTCTTTCTTCTGTCAGTTATCAACTGTAACATTTAGCTTGATTTAGAAAAAAAGTGTAAAAAAGTATATTTGATTAAAGTTCATTCTAAGTTTTATTAAAAATGCATTTACTTTCTTTTAAAAAATCCACAATTACTTTTTGGGCAACCCAATACATGATCTAGAGCGTGAGGTTCAGCGCTACAAGAGAGAACCGCTAGATCAAGCGGCATATCAAGCAGGTCTAAACAACACTCATGCAGAAACGGTAGCAGATGCGGTAATTGGCTACCGGGTGAATGTAATCCTCGGAGAACGACCGCCTCCCATTGCACCTGAAGAAATCGACCTCCCCCGGCAAACCAGTATAGTTCTGGCTCAATTACGTTCTGGCAGATGCAGTCGCCTCAATTCCTACAAAGCTAGGATTGATGCCGGCGTGCATCGGGACATATGTCCCGATTGTAACCGATTGTGGACCGCACAATACACGTCGCCTGTTTAACTGTCCGGCCAGACCCACTCGACTCAGACCCAGATCCCTGTGGACGCACCCCATCTTAGTCGCAGAGTTCCTGGGTCTTGACACTCAACAGAATCAAGCAGACGAAAGATAGAACACAATAAACTGCTACAACTACAACCACCATAGGATGGGGGTATACTAATCTAGTCAGTCTTGACATTATGAGTCGATTTAGTCATGTCCGTCTGTCCGTCTGTCGAAATCACGATAGCGGTCGAACGAGTAACGCTACTCGCTTGAAATTTTGCACAGATACTTAGTATTGTTGTAGGTCGTTGGGGATTGCGAATGGGCCATATCGGGTTAGATTTACATATAGCTCCCATATTAACCGATCTAACGATTTTACTTCTTGAGCGCTTGGAAGCCGCAATTTTTATCCGATTTGGGTAAAATAGTGCACGTTGAATTCTTTTACGACTTCCAACAACTTGCCAAGTACAGTCCGAATCGGTTTATAACCTAATATAGCTACCATATAAAACCATACAAGCCGCATTTTTTGTCTGATTTTTCATGCGGTGTTCTGTTACGACTTCTAACAACTGTGCCAAATACGGTCTAAATCGGTCTCTAAGCTGATACAGCTCCCATATAAACCGATCTCCCGTTTTGAATTCTTGAGCCCTTACAAACCGCAATTTTTGTCCGATTTGGCTGAAATTTTGCATATGGTGTTCTGTCATGACTTCCATCAGCTGCGCCAAGTACGACCCAAATCGGTCTATAACTTGATATAGCTCCCATATAAACCGATCTCCCGATTTGACTTCTTGAGCCCTTACAAGCCGCAAGTTTTGTCCGATTTGGCTGAATTTTTGCATGTGATATTCCGTTATGACTTCTAACAACTGTACCAAATGCGATTCATATCAGCCTATAGCCTGATATAGCTCCCATGTGAACTAGTCTATCGATTATCCTTGTTCGGTTCCTAGAAGCTCTAATTTTTGCTGCTTTGACAAATTTTTGGTATGTGACATAAAATTATGACCTTCAACTAAAATTAGTCTGTAAAAATTTTTAGCAGAATCCATGATGGTGGGATATTAAGATTCAGCCAAGCCGAACTTAGCACGCTTTTACTTGTTTTTATTAGTTTTTTAGCCTTATCAAGATATCTATCTATCTATCTTATTGACGTGAAGCTCGATTTCTGCTTGAGACATTGACATAAAGATTAACTTTTGACAGTGTAGCAAATTTCACTTCAATCATCATCGACTTAATCTTCCGGCTAAGTATAAGCTCTTGACTGTATATGAGGCAGTGCGTTTATTTGGTAGTCTGAGCGTGTGTGTGTGTTCAGAGGAATATGACTGAAGCGAAGGCATTAAAATCACTTAACTCCATGAATTTCCAAAGAATGTCACATTGTGTCATGTAAAATATGCAAATTGACTTCATTCGCAGGCGAACACACACGCGACGCGTTTCATGTGACTGCCATTGCTACACCCTCACTTGAATAACTCACGTCGCCGTCGTTGTGTTGCTGCACTGCACTAAGCACACACCACCGGCAGACATTTTCAATGAAACTCTGAACCAGGCCCAGACTTCCCAGGAAGATGTTTGTCAATTCAAGCGGAGGTTTATTCCAAACGACTACTACACAGTACAATGAAGTTTGTCTGCAGTTCGGTGCGGTACTACAATGCTTATAAGTAAGTGCACAAGGGGTTCATAAATCGAGATGACTTAATGTACATTATGTTTATGTGGTGGCCTGCTTACCTTCCGAATGGTAAAACTTGGGGGTTGCAAAGAAATATTTCCGTTTAAAATGAAATTTTATAAGACATACCCAGACTATATGGCTACTCGAAAGGATTTGTGCAAGCAATGTTCTATGACGTTATGAAATTGAGTGTTGAACAAGCGCTTTTTAAATTGGCATAGATTTTTGTTAATTTTAAAAATTTTGCTCCTAAACCATTAGAGGAAGGTTATGTGTTCAGACCAATTTTGGTTCTGAATCACGAATCACTCTGTGCCTTCAGAGGGTCCTTGTAGAAAGCATTATAGCAGATTCTGCCATATCTGCTACAATGTCAATTGTGAATCATGACTATGCTTCGGTTTATACAGATAAATCTCCACCATTGTAAGGCTGCTTCGGCGGCACTAAAGGTCCTCCTGATGGCTGGGGGATTTGACGTGGTTCTTATCCAGGAACCATGGTTGTGTGGAGGAATGATTCGTGGACCAAGAATTCCGGGATTTAAACTTCTCAAGGATACGGGGAATGAGAGACACAGAGCCTGTATTCTTGCAAACGGTAGTCTAAATGTTTTTCTTCTTCCTTGAAATAAACAAGTCTCATCACTGGCTGGCTTCCCTACATATGGCACACGATTCAGAGATGCCGCCTCAAACCTTAAGTCGCTGGTTGAAGCTGCTTCTGTAGGGAAGAAAAGCCTCAGTGTAGGAAGTGATGCTAATGAACACCAACAGATATGGGGAAGTTCGGATGTCAACGAAAGGGGTGAGCTGCTTATTGAATATATTACTTACTTTAATTGGCCATACCGAAGTATATGTGCAAAAATTTCAAGCCCCTAGCTTTACTTTACTTACTTTAATTGGCTATGACAGAATATTTGTTCCACTAGCCGAACGTAGTATAGCGTTTGAAGCGCCTCGATCTTCTGTGCTCATTCTAAAATCTCTGACAGCAAGTTTCGAGGTGTCTCCCATCATTTGCTCTTTCCATCTGGCTTTTGGTCTTCCCGGTTTGCGTGTACCACCGTGTTTGCCTTCAAAAGACTTCTTTGCTGGAGCTTCTTCATCCATTCAGACAACATGACCTAGCCAACGCAGCCGTTGTATTGTAATGCGTGTAGCTATGCTATCGTCATCATACAGCTCGTGGTTCATACGTCGCCTATATTCTCCATTAACGCAAACTGGTCCATACATTTTACGGAGAATCTTTCTCTCAAATACTCCAAGTACTGCCTCATCTGCTTTCACAAGTACTCATGCTTCAGAACCATATAACAGCACTGGTGGTATCAGTGTCTTGTACAGTGTAATCTTCGTCTGTCGAGAGGTGGCCTTGTTTCTTAATGGCTTACTTAGTCCAAAGTAGCATCTGTTTGCCAGTATTATTCTTCGCTTTATCTCAAAACTGATGCCATTCGTTTCGGTTACGACAGTGTCGAGGTAGATAAAGTCGCTGACTATTTCAAAGTTATGGTTCCCAACACTCTCCATATTCTTTATCTGCTCGGTTGCACAAGGCGTTTTGGGAGTTAAAAGCATCCATTCCGTCTTATCTCCATCTACTACCACACCAATTTTTACTCACTCTTTTTCGATTCTTTCAAAAGCTGCAGTTACTACTTCCAGTGACCGACCTATGATATCGATGACGTCGGCATAGACGAGTAGCATGTGTTCTCTTGTGATTAGTGTGCCATATCTATTCACATCTGCATCTCGTATAATCTTCTCCAACAGGATATTAAAGAGATCACAAAAAAGGCTGTCTCCTTGCCTATTCTTCCTTCCTATTCTTACTGAGGAACGCGTATCAGCAAATGTCATCGTGCAGAGTCTTATTAATTTTGCAGGGATACCAAACTCAGACAGAAATACCTTGGAACGTAAAGAAGTATCGAAGGCGGCTTAATAGTCAACAAAGAGATGGTGGATGTTGATTTGTCCTTCTCGGGTCTTTTCCAGGATTTGGCGCAGTGTGAATATCTGGTCCAGGGTGGATTTACCAGGTCTAAAGCCGCATTGATAGGGCCCAATTGTCTCATTGACTTCAGGTTTTAATCTTTCACACAGTACGCTCGAGAGTATCTTGTATGCGATGGGGAGGAGACTTATTCCTCTGTAGTTGGCGCATTCCGTCTTGCCTCCTTTCTTGTGTACGGCACATAGTATGCTGATGTTCTAATCATCGGGTATGCGTTCTTCAGATTGCGCAAATAAGCTGATGCGTACGCCTTATCAGCGTATCGCCTCTGGTCTTAAATAGTTCAGCGGGTAACCTGTCGGCTCCTGCTGCATTGTTATTCTTTAGTCGGGTCACTGCTACTTGTTCCTCATTCTGACTCGGAGGTATTGAATATATTATAAGTTGCAATCTGACGATCTGTAATAAAGGGAATAAACCCACCTTTATTACCAGGAACAGGCAGGAGGTATTAGATATTACCTTTGTATCGGAAGATATAAGTGGATGAATATGCGACTGGGAAGTGTTGGATGACCACAGCTTCTCTGATCATCGTTATATTAGTTTTAGCCTTGGAGAAATACTTCTAGACTCGAAAAGGAAGTGGAAACTACGGAGGACATAGACATAGTGGTCAAGCGGATCACGAAGGCCCTGAATGACTCGCTTGTGTCAGCATGCCCTAGTGCCAAGCCAAGGTGCGAACAGCGACAGCCTTGGTGGACCCTAGAGCATGTAGGTCTAAGGAAGGACTGCAGAAATCTCTTCAACACAGCAAAAGCCACAAGAGCACCACACGATTGGGACATCTATAAAGCTGAGCTAAGAAAATGTAAGGGCGAACTTAGAAAGGCCCAGAACAAAACCTAGGTACAATTCTGCAGCTGCGTGTTGGATACATGTGAAGACTCTAGGCTAAGGAAAATTCTGTCCTCGAGACCTATTACGGTGGGGTATATTTAGAAATCAGAGAATGTATGGATAGTGTCTCTTGAGGGAACACAAGAACTACTCGTTGATACACATTTCCCGGGAAATTCTCCAACGGACAACGTGTCAACAGAAGAGTTGGTCACTGTTATGCATTTGTCGAAGGTTATAAGGGAAAATTGTGTGTGAGCCGAAAATCCTTTGGGTGATAAGAAGTTTCGACTCCGTTAAGTCGCCAGACCGGTTGAATTAGAAGCTGTGTCTTATAGACTGTTTCCCTGGCTTAGGGAGATATACTCTGCCTGTATCAGAATGTCATATATACCTGTGGGATAGAGGGACACAAAGGTCATTTTCATTTCGAAAGCTGGAAATCCCTACCACACGAAGACGAAAAATTTTCGTCCTATTAGCCTATCATCCTTTATGCTGAAGACTCTTAAGAGGTTGATAGAAACATATCTTAGGGCAAAGATCTTTGAAGATGGCCTGTCGCTGAAGCAGCATGAATATAGTAAAGGCAAATCCACTGAAACAGCCCTTCACGACCTAGTCGGCTACATAGAGGGTTCTCCCGCTGTCAAGGAATATACAATGGTAGCATTTCTTGACATTAAAGGTGCTTTCAATAATGTAAAACCAATTTCAATCATGAAGGGGTTGGAGTTTATAGGCATCAACTCTATTGCAAGAAAAATTATTAATAACTTACTCACACTCAAAGAATTTTTTAGTAAAAACAGCAAAAATGTTTGCTGAAACCGCAGAAAGTCAGCTGAAAATGGGACCGCAGTATTTTGTGGTTGCTAAAGCAGCAAACATTTTCTGCTGTTTTCAAAATTTGAAAAGTTAAAAAAAGCTCGAAAAAAACCGTCATCAACGATAAATGTTGCTTAAACAACAAACTTTTTCTGCTGTTTTCAAAATTTGAAAAGTTAAAAAAGCTCGAAAAAACCGTCGTTAATGATGAAGAAATTGGAGTTTCTAGTCATCAACTCTACCGTAAGAGAGTTTATTAATAACTTACTTACTAAAAGATGCATTACGGCAGGCTTGGGATCTGTGGATCTAAAAAGAGGGGTCAGTAGAGGAACACCCCAAGGAAGTGTACTGTCTCCTCTCCTTCCCAACATTTTAAGAGACATACTGCAGGAAGCTCTACGTGCAACAGTAAAGTGGCCTACCGAAATGGTCTGGGTATAAATCCGTGCAAGGCAGAATTAGTTCTTTTCAGCAGGAGACACAAGTTGCCTTCAGTGGAACCTGTCTCCTTGGGTGCAGAGAACGCAAACGCAAAATATCTGGGTGTTTTGCTGGACAGGAAATTGAACTTCAAATTCAACATTTTGGAAAGGGCAAGAAAAGCAATTCTTGTCCTATACACCTGCAAGAGAGCCATTGGCAAAAGTTGGGAGTTTAGACCGCTTGTCATGCATTGGGTATATACTGCAGTTGTCAGACCTATAATGCTATATGGTGTTGTGGTCTGGTAGACGGCGCTTCAAAAATTCACCTACTGCTCAATAATTAACCGGATCCAAAGGATGGCTTGTTTGTGGATCACAGCCGCACTGAGGACGACACCATCTGATGCACTGAATTTAATGCAACATCTAATGCCCCTGGACATTGTGGCCAGACAAATTGCTGCGACCACTGCCTAGAGGCTAAGAGAGCTTTATCATTGGTCATGGACGACTATGTTATCTTTAATACAATATCCGATGTTTCAGGCAGTGTGGATTACACTCTACCTCCTCAAGTCGCTTGCCGGCAGTACGTAGGGAGCTTTCACGGTAGCCTTGTTGACTAAGTACAAGACAATTGGCCGGTCAACGATAAACTATAAAGCGTCGATTTGGACTCAGCTGAGCAACATGCAATGGAATAGAACTTCTATCTGTTAGAAATCTGCCCTACATACGTAATTTCTTATGTGGGCTACATCTATCATCTTTGCCTGTGGACATTGTGACTAGACTAAAGGTAAGGGAGCTCATGTGGTGGCTATGGACACTGTGTTATCCTTGATACAATATCCGATGTTATACCCTGTCTGATCCGGTTTTTGATAACAATTACTGTACCACTATTCCTGATAGAACCGATTGGAACTACGATATCCCTGGTAACAGAAGTTACATAGACTTCTATACGAATGGTTCCAAACTAAACGATCAGGTGGGCTTCGAGGTGTACTCTAAAGATCTAGAACTGGTCATATCGAAGGTTACCCGACCACTGCAGTATGTATCGAACAGAGATCCTTGCAATTAAGGAAGTGGTGGAATGGCTAAGATACAATGTCATTACGACGATTGACATAAATATCTTCTCAGACAGCCAAGCATCTATTAAATCCCTGGGGAACATATTTCTGAACACAAAAATCGCCCTCGACTATCCCAGATCTCTCAACGAGATGGCTGAACAGTTCAAAATTCACCTGTTCTGGTTGCCGGGCTACAGAGATATCCCAGGGAATTGTAAAGCGGATGGGTTTGCTAGACTAGGAACTACCCTACACATTTCAGGAACACTGGAATCTGTGGGATTGCCTCTAGCGACATGTGGCTGTAAAGTGGATGAGGTTGCGAGACTAAGAACTACCCTACATATTCCAGGGACACTGGAATGCCTCTAGCGATATGTAAGCTAAGTTTTCACGACCAGGCCCGAAGGACATCGAATGATAGATGGGCACAAAGAGGTGGCTGTAAGCATTCCAAAACTATGTGGCCTAATCTACACTTGAAGAGGTCTACTGCTTTGCTGTCATTGGTTAGAACAGACGTCTCAGTCATTGTGTGTGTCATGACAGGACCCTGTCAAATCGGAAAACACAAAAACCGCCCTTGACTGTCGCAGATCTCTCAACGAGATGGCTGAACAGTTCAAAATTCACCTATTCTGGGTGCCGGACCACAGAGATATCCCAGGGAATTGTAAAGCGTATGGGTTTGCGAGACTTGGAACTACCCTTCACATTTCAGGAACACTGGAATCTGTGGGATTGCCTCTAGCGACATGTAAGCTAAGTTTGTAGGACCAGGCCCGAAGGACAACGAATGATAGATGGTCACAAAGAGGTGGCTGTGAGCATTCCAAAGCTATGTTGTCTAATCTAGACTTGAAGAGGTCTACCGCCTTGCTGTCATTGGCTGGAACAGACGTCTCAGTCATTGTGTCCCTCATGACAGGTCACTGTCTAATCAGAAAACATGCTGACAGACTGAAGGTTGCCAGCAACGACTTTTGCAGAAGCTGTGAGGACATCGAAGAAGAAGAGGCTATAGAACACCTTCTGTGTGTGTCCTGCAGTTAGAAGGAGTTCCCTTTTAGTTTCTAATTTCTTTGAGAACCTCTCTGATTTAGCGGATGTAAACATTCGCAAGTTATTGGGCTTTTTATAGCGATCTGGAGTGTTCAACGGTAGGAACCAAAAGCTTCTGTTCCTGTGGTATCACAATGGACGAAATTGTGTTAGTGAGTCTGATGGTAGACTGCCACTTAAACCTAACCTAACCTTGGCATCTCGCTTGGGAGTAAACATACTTCACCAAAATGTTTAAGGCATTTGAAGTTGCATTGGTGAATCTCGTATAACAAAATACAGCTTAAATATGTAAATAAAAATTAAACCCCATATATTGTTGTCAAAATCTGCTACCGTAACAGCTAATATATCCTCCCTTCATTATATATCCCTACAAAACCTATTCTTCATTGATAATACACTCTGGCAGCTGAGGTACACTCTCCAGGGATCCTTACAAAATTTAAATTTCGCATTCTACACTGTATTGAGGTAGTCAGGAAACATTAATAACTTGTTTAAGAGAAAGTCAAGCAAACACAAAGCCCACCCATTTCCCATTTTTTTCCATATTCCAAACCAAAAACAATTGAATATTCTTGAGTAAGCATATTGCAATGGCACATAGGATATTCTGCTCATTCATGTATCCACACATGCTGATGTAGTTGTTGTCGTCCATCGTCGTCTACATTGTCATTTGTATATATTTAAAAGTCTCTGCAAGAATTTGCCTTAAAAGAATATTCAATCTTAGGAAATGGGTAGCTTAGATGGATGGATGTCTGTCTGTCTGTCCATTCTTACCTTTCCCTGTAACCAACATCTGTTCTTCGCTTGGATAGTCAGTTAGTCTACGTTCGTCTTTATGGGGTGGTAAGTTCATAAGACATTGTCTACATGCCTATATTTAATACTGTGCTCGTTCGTACTGCTCCCACTACTCCTGTAGTAAACATATTTTTATTATCATTATTATTAGTATTGCAATATGGGAGAGTACTAGTAACAGGCGACATACTCCCCCTACCTACCTAACTACCTACATATGTATGAATGTACATCTAGCCATTAAGGAGGCATCAGGTTTACTAAGTTCTTGTTTTTCTTTTTCACATTCTCAGCCATCAGCCATCCTAAGAGAGTTGTATGCCACTTAAGACCACCCACATTCTTATTGTTGTCGACTAAAACTGCTTTAAATGTATTTTTTTTTTTATCATGAAATAGCACAATGTTTTTTTTTGTAAAATTAAAGGCAGAGCTTTTGATTTTACATGCAGAGAAATTTTGTCAAAAAATTAAAAAAAAAAAAATAATTTCGAATTACCAACTCAACATACTTTTTAGAAAAACCCTTTTGACACACAAAAAATATCGCCGAAAATTTAAAAAAAAAAAAAAATAATAAATACGGCAGAGGGCTGGGACAAGTATCGTGGAGCCTGCACTCATAGAAACATTTGGCTAAAAATGGCATACATACTTGCTTAATTTAATTAGCTATGACAGAACATTTGTGCCACTAGCCGAACACTCATTCTAAAACCTCTGATACCAAGTTTCGAGGTGTCTTCCACCACTTGATCTTTCCATCGGTCCCGGTTTGCCTTCAAAATACTTCTTTGCGGAGCTTATCCATCCATTCTGACAACATGACCTCACCAACGAAGCCGTAGTATTTTGGTACTTGTAACTATGCTATCGTCGTCGTACAGCTCGTGGTTCATATGACGCCTATCCATATATTTAACGAAGAATCTTTCTCTCGAATACTCCAAGCACTGCCTCATCTGCTTTCACAAGTACCCATGTCTCAGAACCATATAACAAGACGGGTAGTATCAGTTTCTTGTACAGTGTAATCTTCGTCTGCCTAGAGATTGCCTTGCCTGCTTACTGAGTCTAAAGTAGCATCTATTTGCCAGTATTATTCTTCGCTTTATCTGAAAACTGGTGTCATTTTTTTAGATACGGCGGAGCCGAGGTAGATATAGTTGCTGACTATCTCAAAGTTGTGGTTCCCAGGTTAGGTTAGGTTGAAAAGAGGGTGCATATATTAATCCGCCCCATGCCAGTATGGACATAAACCTAAGCGAGTAATCGGCTTGTTGTGCGCTCTAAAAACTATAAAGTAACCTCTAGAAAGACAATTTTAAGTTAGAAATTCCGTGCTACTTACAAAATCCTTAATTGTTTTCAATGCCACTTCCCTAAGTTGGTTCATGTCTAATATTGTGTCTCCATCTAAGTACCGGTATCTGTTGGACGCAAAAGCCGGGCAATGACAAAGGAAATGCTCCAACGTCTCATCATCTTCCCCGCATGCCCTACACATGCTAATACTTGCCGCACCGATTTTACATAAGTAAGCTCGTAGTCCCATGTGTCCCGTTATGATACCAATAGCTATACTGACCTCCTTCTTGCTTACTTTCAGTAATAGCCTCGTCTTCTCACGATCCGCTGTCCTACCGACCGTTTCGCTGTTCTACAATGTTGCATGCGCATTCGTCGACCACTACCTTAACTCGGACTTCGTCGACCCGAAAGGCTTGGGGTTGACCAAGTTTATTGACGGTAGTCCTCTGGCCTTCACCGCCAAATCGTCTGCCCTTTCATTTCCCCTTACTCCGTTATGGCCCGGCACCCAAACGATGCGGATTTTGCTATCCCCAGAGAAGGCGTTAATCTCCTTCTTACACTGCAAGACTGTTCGTGACCTTACCTTCCTGGTTGTTATTGCCCGTAAGAATGTTCACACTCGACGTCCTCACGTTAGCACCACACCACTTCTCGCATACCGTGAACGCCCAGATCTCCGCCTGCAGGACCGTATTATGGTCAGGCAGTCTAAAACAGATGTCCGTCCCTCGGTTTTCAATGTGAACCCCCATGCCCACTCTGTCCTCTGTGGTTGTGTGGTGGCTCCCAACTTTCTCCATTTTCTTCATCTGTCCGGTTTGTGCAAGGCTTTTTGGGAGTTGAAACCATCCATTTCGTCTTATCTCAATTTACTGCCAGACCCATTTGCACTGACTATTTTTCGATTCTTTCAAAGGCTGCAGTAACTACTTTCGATGTCGTCGGTATAGGCGAGTAGCATGTGTTCTCTTGTGAGTAGGTTGCCATATCTATTCACATCTGCATCTCGTATAAACTTCTCCAGCAGCATATTGAAGAGATCACACGATAAGCTGTCTCCTTGTCTGAAACCTCGTTTGGTATTAAATGATTCGGAGATATTCTAAAGAACAACAAGGCAGCAGGAGCCGACGGGTTACCCGCTGAACTATTCAAGACAACTTATCTGCGCAATCTGGCTAGAAGAACGCATACCCGATGATTGGAGACAAGACGGAATGTGCCAACTACTGTTTGAAAGATTAAAACCTAAAGTCAATGAGACAGTTGGGCCCTATCAATGAGGCTTTAGACCTGGTACTCCAGTTAAAAGGATTAGGGAGGAGTTATTAGATGTGACGATATGTTCGGAAAATCTAATCTATGAGGTTCAGAATTGTAGGATCCCCATTGAACACTCTTTCTCTGACCATCGCTACATTAGGTTTAGAATTGCACGGCCAGCGCCGAATCCGATAAGCTTCCGTAATTGGAAACCAACTGGACAAAATTCGTTAGGTTACTCAGAAGAAAACTTGGGCAAGATAATTTAGATTGTCCAAGCATAGAAGACATTGGCGAAAATGTCAACAGAATTACGATTGTACTGGTGGGGTCTTTCGAAGATAGTTGTCCTCTTCGAGAAAGGTTATCAGGTTAAGATTTCCCTGAATGACCGGGAAGATTCGCAATATTGGGAAAGAGATCCGCAGACTTTTTAACAGAGCACATAAAAAAGCGGAAGTTTTTTGAACTTCCTGGGTAGACCAGCTGAAAATTCATCAAGTTTTTGCTGGACAGTGAGGGTGATTTGCACACTCCAGCCATTTGAATCGGCCGGGCTGGACAAAATCATCCCAGTGATGTTGCATGATTCTCTTGGTGAGATTTCAGTGTGGTCTTTATCCCCAAGGCGGCAAAAGTATACCACAGCCCTATCATTCTGTCATCAAAACATTGGATAGACTGTGGACCTGAAGGTGACAGAGGGATATAAACAGGAATGGGGTGAGAATGTTGGCATTTTCGGGCGACGTCGTACTACTAATATGAGGCAAATTTCTGTCGACGATCAATAAGATCATGGAAAGAGGAAGCTGTTAGGATGGCCTACGAGAAATGGGTTGATGACAAATCCAGGGAAGACGGTGATAGTTTAAATACCAGAAGGGATCAATCTGCAGTTGTCGAAGGGGGCAAAATATTTCGGCCTAATCCTCGATTCGAAACTGTTGTGGAAAAAAAATACGGAGGAAAGAAGCCGAAAAGTTTTGTAAGCCTTCTAATTCTGCCAAAGGATGTTTAGTGCAGAGCAAGGGGCTAGTCCGAGGATGATTTACTGATGCACTTACTAAACATAAACGTGATTTCTCCACTTCAAATTTTATTTTCCTAACTTTTTACAGTGTACTAAGGAAATTCTGTGAATATTGCCAGAGTTCAACTTCACTACACCATACCGCTATAGCTGCGAAGAACATACCACAAACATCCAAAGAGGGATAGGAAGTTAAATTGTCTTTTGTTTTTCTTGTGTATTTTCCCTACTTATGTAGTACGTCGATATGTCAATTTAGCAAAAATTGCCGAGGTATAGTCAATGCAGAAACTCCATGGCCACCGAAAGAAAGACAGACAACCGCTCGACCAACCACTGGCTTATAAATATCCATGTAATTATTTATGTACGACCGAGTCTTGGGGGCCCACATTGAGCGAAACAGAGACTGTTAACATTTTTGTCAATGCTGTCTGAAAATTAATTCTTGCCAAGTTAAGCAATTTCCTTGGAACTTAGTTTCTTATATTTTATTTATTATTGTTTTGCAACTTGCAAATGCCAATCTATAGAAATGAACAACTGATATATACCATACTACATATATTTTTAAAAAGACTCGTAGAAACATAAGTGCTCATATTGATTTTCATATTAATTTATAAGAAATGCTGGAGTTAATAAAAAACATATGAAGTTTATATACTGCTAATGAAGAGGTGGGCTCATGGGCAGGAATTGGTAACTGTGCTTCTATTTTTATACACACCACCATAGCACTAATCTAGTCATTCCAATTGTAACACCTCGAAATATTCATCTCCGACCCCATAGTGTATATATATACTGGATCGTCTCGACATTCTGAGTCTAACTAGCCATGTCCGTCAGTCTGTCTTTCGAAATTACGATAGCGGTACTACTTCTTATTGATGTAGGTCGTTGATGTAGGTCGTTGGGGTTTGCAAATGGGCCATATCTATTCAGATTTAAATATAGCTCCATATAAACCAATCCCCCGATTTGACTTCTTGAGTCCCTAGAAGCCTCAATTCTCATCCGACTCCGCTGAAATTCAGAACAAAGTCTTAAGTGATGACTTTCAACGCCCCACCCCAAAACCTACCAAATATATATATACACCAATCACGACAATATGGGACTCAAATGAAAGGTATTTTAGATTTGAAAACGTATCTGACATCCAATTGTCCGACCAAGTGTTTGGGGGACCACCCCAACCCCCAAAACACCCCTAAATCAGATATATTTACCGACCTTGGCAATATTGGGCTCAAATGAATCCAAATGTGGTACCACGTTTCTGGGGGTGCACCCCTTACGCAAAACACCCCCAAACAAGACTCATTTACTGATCATAGTAATATTAGGCTCAAATAAAACGTATTTGAGTGTAGAATACGAATCTGATATCCAGATGTGGGACCAAGAGAACATCCCCCAAAAGAAGACAAATTTACGGCCATAGCAATATGGGGCTCAAATGAAAGGTCTTTGGAAGTAAAGTGAGAATCTGAGCCGACTACGGAAAAATGGAGCTCAAATGAAGGTTATTTGGGAGTAGACCATGAATCTGACATCAACATTCGGGACCAACTGCCTAGGGGACGTCCCACCACCATAACAACCCTCAAGTAATACATATTTGCTCACCAAGATAATTTGGGTCTTCAAGACTGAGGGGCTCGATATTGGGCCCATACCCCAAACCGGACATATTTGCTGGCTTTTTCAATGAGTGGTTTAAGTGAATGGTTTTAGAGATTAGAAAACGAATTTAATATCCAATTTTGAGGCCAATGGCAATATGGGGTTCAAATATATGAGAATAGAGCACGTTGCTGATATATTTTCAGGGCCCCTAAATCGGGCATATTTTGCCATCATGTCAATGTGGCGCTTAAATGAAAGGAGATGGGGGATAAAGCAAGAGTTGATACCCACTTTCAGGACCAATTTTCTGGGGGTCTACCCCTTTCCCAAAATACCCCACAAACAACAATTTTTTACTGACCATGGCAATATGGGGCTCAAATAAAGGTATTTGACAGTAGAATACGAATTTGATATCCAAATGTAGACCATGTATTTAAGGCATCACCCCTTCCCCAAAACACCCCCCAAAGGGTAAAAATTTTTCGACAATGCCAATATGTGGCTCAAATGAAAGGTATTTGAGATTAGAAAACGAATTTGATAACCTATTTTGGGGCCATGTAATTGGGGGACGCCTCATCCTGTAAACCCCTGTTAAGCCAATGGCAATATGGTGTTTAAATAAATGGTATTTGAGAGAAGAGCACGATGGTGATATTTCTTCAGGGCCAAGTGTCTGGGGGACCGCCTCACCCCCGAAAACACCTCTAAATCAGACATCATGAGAATATCGGGCTGAAATAAAGTATTTTTAAAATGGAGTACACCTTACATCCAAACTTAAATTCGTAGACCAATAACGATCATATGGGATTCAGATTAAGGCACTTATATTGTTAAACTGTTAGTCAAGCGATATACTATTTTCGTAGCATGGTATTTCACTAAAGCTTTTTAATTGTCGAAAATAAATATTCCAAGGTAAATTTTGTTCCATATAAAGTTAAAGAAAGCGCAGTGGAGAGGGCACGGTTTAGCTAGTCTGTATATAAACAGATATAGCCCCCATATAAACGGATCTCTGGATTTGACTTCTTTAGCCCTTAGAAGCCTATATTTTCACCTGATTTAGCTGAATTTTGGCCCAAATCCCTATCTTATGACTTGCTCTTCAGTGCCAAGTTTTATCCGAATCGGTCAATATGGTACTAAAGGACCCCCTAAGTACCTATAACCCGATATGACTTGAGACCATCATAATTCAAAAACAAGCTCAGTTAATAAGGGTAAATTTTTAGCGGAATCCATGGTGGTGTGTACCCAAGATTCGACTTGGTCGACCTTAGCACGATTTTACTTAAGTGCAGCCAAACTCATTCATCACATTCTAAGTAGCGGATTTATTTTTGTTTTTATACCCTGCACCATAGAATGGGGGTATATAAATTTCGTCATTCCGTTAGTAACTCATCGAAGGATTGATCTGAGAACTGAAAAAGTCAATTTAGTCATGTCCGTCCGTCCGTCTGTCGGTCGAAAGCATGCTTACTTTCGAAGGAGTAAAGCTGGGCCCTTGAAATTTTGCACAAATACTTCTTATTAGTGTAGGTCGGTTGGGATTGTAAATAGGCTAAATCGGTCCATCTTTTGATATAGTTGCCATGTAAGCCGATCTTGAGCTTCTAGAGGGCGCAATTCTTATCCGATTTGGCTGAAATTTTGCACATTTTGTTTTGGTATCACTTCCAACAATTGTGCTGAGTATGGTTCAAATCGGTTCATAACCTGATATAGCTGACCATAATCCATTAATGCGTCCCTCCATCCGTCCCTCCATCCGTCCCTCCATCCGTCCCTCATCCGTCTGTCCATCAATCCGTCCGTTCGCCCATCCGTCCATCCATCCGTCCATCCATCCGTCCATCCATCCGTCCCTCCATCCGTCCCTCCATCCGTCTCTCCATCCGTCCCTCCATCCGTCCCTTCATCCGTCCGTCCATCCATCCGTCCGTCCGTCCATCCATCCGTCCATTCATCCGTTCGTCTATCGGAACCACGATAGCATTCAAACGCGTAAAGCTAACCTGTTGAAATTTTGCACAGATACTTAATATTGATGTTGGTTGTTGGGGATTGCTAATGGCCCATATCAATTCAGATTTGGGTATAGCTCCCATATAAACCGACCTCCCAATTGGACTTCTAAAACCCCTGGTGGACGCAATTTTTGTCCGATTTAGCTAAGATTTTCACATTGTTCTGTTATGACTTCCCACAACTTAGCAGTGTACGATCCAAATTGGAATATAAACTGATATAGCTCCCATATTAACTAATCTCCCGATTTGTCCTCTTGAGCCCCTGGGAGCCGGAATTTTTGTCCGATTTGTCTGAAATTTTTCACATAGTGTTCTGTTATGACTTCCAAAAACTGTGCCAAGTACTTTCTACATCGTTCAGGAACCTGATATAGCTCCTATATAAACCAATCTCCCGATTTGACTTCTTGAGCCCTTACAAGGCTCCATCAAGGACCAGTGTTTATCGATGGTATGGTGAATTCCACCGTGGTCGTAGTAAACTCCAAGACGATTTTCGTGAAGTTCATCCTAAATCAGTAATTGTTCCAAAAACCGTGTAAGATTGAGACAACCTTAGGCATTAGTGGGACCAGCATACATTCAAAATTCTATGAACATTTGACCTTAAAAAAAATTTGTTCGGGTTGGATCCCTTACAATTTGTCAATCGCTCACAAAAAGGCTCGTGTCGATTGGTCGAAAGAAATACTCCAAAAATACGATCGCGGTGCTTCGAAACACGTCTATGACATCGTGACAGGTGATAAATTGTGGATTTAAGTAAACAGCAGTCGACTGTATGAGTGTTTCAAGATGAGCCAAATCCAACAAAAGTTGCTCGCGCACAAAGCACTTCCCCGCAATTGATCGCCTGTTTTTATTTTTTTTTGAAAAATTGGTCATGTCGCAATCTTACAAATAGACTTGGTAATGGTTAGAAGACTTTTCAACCATATTAGGTATGATGGCTTCAAGGGCCGTGTGTTGGTATGTTGTATTTGAATCGTATTAATAGCGAAACGCATCTATGATGCAATAACCACATTAAAAACGCTCGACAACCCTGTCTATTAGCTGTACTTTTCCCAATGGATATATTTTTGTGTAATGGCAGACATTATTTCTGTGACAAATTACACTTCTTCCGTACTACACATGATTTTGTTCATCTGTTGGAAGTTGTATTGATGGCTTCGAACGCTAAGACAACGAAGCCATCAATACAACTTCCAACAGATGAACAAAATCATGTGTAGTACGGAAGAAGTGTAATTTTTCACAGAAAGAATGTCTGTCATTACACAAAAATACATGCATTGGGAAAAGTACAGCTAATAGACAGGGTTGTCGAGCTTGGTTAATGTGGTAATTGTATCATAGATGCGTTTTCGCTATTAATACGATTCAAATACAACATACGAACGCACGGTCCATGAAGCCATCACACCCAATATGGTTGAAAAGTCTTCTAATCAAAGACGAAACACGTCCCATAGTGGTTGGTGTGTATTGCTATCTTTGGCTTTCCTTTTCCATTTGCATATCCGATCATTGAGCTTGTTTCGAAAGAGAAACAAAGATTGTAAAAAAAATTTTCACAAATTTTTTTTGTTGAATTGAAATTTTGTCAACATTTTCTAACAAAATAATATTTGAAAAAAGGTTTCGTATTTTTTTTTTTTTTTTTTGAAAAATATAATTTTGGCAAAAATCTCTGTAGAAATAAAATTTTCAACTTCAAATGCTTTTGCTTATAGTAAAATCTTTATATATGCAGTAATAATTGACATATATATGTGAATCTCATTGCATATTGAAGAGTTGAATAATTTATGAAAGGCTTTGATGAATGTTTTTATATGGCAATTTTATTATCCTTACCTCAGTAATGTATTACAATCACACAAACGGCATTCCATACATTAAATAAATAATATCTTAATACACAAAATATTATCTTTTAAAATTCTAAAATATTTGATCTGTGTAAAAACAATTTACCAACAAAGAAAATTTAATATCCTTTAATGAAGTCTTAAGAATTCTCTTCCTGTATGCACACAGGTTCAGGAAAAGAATTCTTGTGTGTGTTCTATGCATATGTATATGAGTTGTGTTTGTATGTGTGTGCATGTATACGAGCATACACTTGTCATTCGAAATAGTGCAATTAATTAATTGTAAATACACAAAAATCCTCTTCATTCAAGTAGGCATAAAATGTTTGCTTTTGATTTTTGCCTACATCTGCAACGTCTCCGTGGTTGTATCTGTGTTTGTATGTCTGTCCTGCCTTGTGTCTCTGTGAATCAATTAAAATTGTAAGTTGTTAATGAAGCAGAGATATGAGAAGTAAATTGAAACATTTTCGAATCCACAACTACTTACAACTGCAATTAGCAATTAATAGTCAGCAGCAATGTGGACAACTGAATGCCTAAATGAAAATATGCCATTCGGATGGCATGGCCAACAAATAGAAGATTAATTGCTAGAGTCATTACATGGACTTGTCCGTCTTGATAGCAGGGCATTGGTAGTAAAATGACAATAAATTTCAATTGGATTGGAAGGAAAAGAAAAAACAGTGGTGCAAAAAAATATTTCACAACTTTTTTTAAATCTTTTTGAAAAATTTCTCAAAATTGTATTTCATAGAAAGTTTCATTCATATACCATTTATTTAAACCCCATGTTGCCATTGGCTGAAGAGGAAATTACAGGATGAGGCATCCCCCAAACACATGGCCCCAAAATTGGTTATCAAATTCGTTCTCTAATCTCAAATACCTTTCATTTGAGCCACATATTGGCATGGTCGAAAAATGTTTACCCTTTGGGGGGTGTTTTGGGGAAGGGGTGATGCCTTAAATACATGGTCCTACATTTGGACATCACATTCGTTTTCTACTCCCAAATAACTTTATTTGAGTCCCATATTGCGATGGTCAGTAAAGAATAGCTGTTTGTGGGGTATTTTGGGAAAGGGGAAGACCCCCAGAAAATTGGTCCTGAAAGTGGGTAACAATTCTTGCTCTAACCCCCAATACATTTCATTTAAGACAAACATTGACATGGTGGGTTAATATGCCCGAATTAGGAGTGTTTTGGGGGGTGAGGTGAAGGGGTTCCCCAATGACTAAGACCTGAAAATATTGGGTTGCCCAAAAAGTAATTGCGGATTTTTTAAAAGAAAGTAAATGCATTTTTAATAGAACTTAGAATGAACTTTAATCAAATAAACTTTTTTTACACTTTTTTTCTAAAGCAAGCTAAAAGTAACAGCTGATAACTGACAGAAGAAAGAATGCAATTAAAGAGTCAGAAGCTGTGAAAAAATTTGTCAACGCCGACTATATGAAAAATCCGCAATTACTTTTTGGGCAACCCAATATATCAGCAACGTGCTCTATTCTCACATATTTGAACCGCATATTGCCATTGGCCTCAAAATTTGATATAAAATTCGTTTTCTAATCTCTAAAACTATTCACTTAAACGCCTCATTGAAAAAGCCAGCAAATATGTCCGGTTTGGGGTATGGGCCCTAAAAACTATGAATATCGAGTTCCACAGTCTTGAAGACCCAAATTGTCTTGGTGAGCAAATACGTCCTACTTGGGGGTTATTATGGTGGTGGGACGTCCTCTAGACAGTTGGTCCCGAATGTTGATGTCAGATTCATGGTCTACTTCCAAATACCCTTCATTTGAGCTGCATTTTTTCATAGTCGGCAAACATGAACGGTTGGGGGGTGTTTTGGGGGATAGAGCCGCCACTCAGTGACTTGGCTTTAAAAATATATATCAGACTCGTTTTCTACTTTAAAATACCTTGTATTTGAGCCTCATATTGCAATGGTCAGCAAATACTTCCTATTTGGGTGGTGTTGTGGGGGTGGGGTGGCCCCATAGACACTTTTCCCGAACATTGATATCAGATTAGTGTTTTACTTCCAAATACCTTTCATTTGGGCCCCATATTGCTTTGATCGTAAATTTCTTTTCTTTGGATGTTCGCGGGAATGGGCGGGCCCTCAAACTCTTGGTCCCACATCTGGATACTTTTCCCGAACATTGATATCAGATTCGTGCTTAACTTCCAAAGACCTTTAATTTGAGCCCCATATTGCTTTGGTCGTAAATGTGTCTTCTTTGGGGGCTGTTTTGGGGAAGGGGTGGACCACCAGAAACGTGGTCTCACATTTGGATAGATTCGTGTTCTAAGCCCCAATAAGCCCCATATTGCCATGGTCAGTAAATAACTCCTGTTTGGGGGGTGTTTTGGGGAAGGGGTGGACCCCAGGAAACTTGGTCCCAAATGTGGATATCAGATATTGTGGATATATTTCTGTAATTTTTTTCCAAGTTTTATTGACGCAGAAATTTTTTTAAAAATTTTACATTCCCAGGTAATTAATTTTTGATGTCCCACTGTGCAAATTAATGGTAACATCAATTTAAAACTTCAATTCCATTCATATTTCATAGGCCCACATTAGTACATAGCATAGTTGGATTGTAAATCAAAGGAACTTTAAAATGCATGGCATAATTGCATACAAATGGCACATTAACTGACACAATGTCCCAAAATATTTCATTCTTTGCTCCATGGGAGATGTCATTTACGGGATGAGATGATACCCAAGAAGATTGTGATTTCATTTCCAGGCATAGGTCATATTACAAAGAATGGATAATCGAACGAAATGTCATGAATAGTTCATCTTATGTTTATGTTTCTAATCCTTTTAGGCTTTCCCAATGTATCCCTTGGCCATAGGATTCGATTATGATGGGTTAGGCAGCTCGAAACAGATGCTGAACTGTATTCAGTGATAATTGTTTTGGGAATGCAAGCAAATTTTGCTGCCATATCTTTCTAAGGAATATTGAATCTTTCATCAAATCTCTATAAAGCTGACATCTCAAAGGCTTTAATGGATGTGAAGTCAATGTTCGATGTATGCAGACCCGAGGGAAGGCATGGGAAAGGGTAAAGGAGCAATGAATGCATCAAGATACCAAAAATTGGCAAATTTTAAGAGCTATAAAATATATCGTATACGAGTAAATAAAAATGAGTTTGTGTTTGTTTGTTTGTTGGTGTGCTCCTTATAGAGTCAAAAACGGCTAAACGGATTTTCTTGAAATTTACACAGATGGTGCATAATGATCGCGTGGTGAAAATAGAGTACTTTAATTGTTTTGATATCTGAAGGGGGAGCGGACCCTCCCCCTTACCGCAATTTTGAGAAACGCCAGATCTCGGAGATGGTTGTTGCGAAATTTTGTATGCTCTCTTATAGTTACCAAAAAACAAAAAATTGGTATTCAAATTTCGGATAGGGTATCTAGGGGCCGCCCCGTCCCCCAAACCGACCAAATATATATAGATAGACAAATCACGACAATATGATACTCAAATGAAAGGTATTTGCGAGTAGAATACGAATCTGATATTCAAATGTAGGACCAAATGTTTGGTGTGGCCGCCCCTCCCCAAAAACAACCCCCAAAGAAGACAAATTTACGACCAAAGCAAATGAAAGGTCTTTGGAAGTAAAGTACGAATCTGATATATTACTTATATCAAGTAAAAGCGTGCTAAGTTCGGCCGGGCCTAATCTTATATACCCTCCACCATGAATCGCATTTGTCAAGTTCTTTGAATGACTTTTTCAAATAGAAAAAAAACAGTCATAGAAAAACACCACCTCCAAAATTTCAGGCAAATCGAGTAATATTTGCACCCTACAGAGACTCAAAAAGTCAAGATCCGAGATCGGTTTATATGGCGGCTATATCAGAATATGGACTGATTAAGACCATACTTAATGCAGTTGTTGGAAATCAAAATAAAACACTTAATGCAAAATTTCAGCCAAATCGGATAAGAATTGCGCCCTCTAGAATATCAAGAAGTCAAGACCCAAGATCGGTTTATATGGCAGCTATATTAGGTTATTAACTGATTTCGACTGTTTTCGGAAATGGTACCAAAACACTACGAGCAAAATTTCAGCCAAGTCGGATGAGAATTGCGTTCTGTAGAAGCTCAAGAAGTCAAAATCCAAGATCGGTTCATATGGCAGCTATATCAAAATATTGACCGATATGGCCCATTTACAATCCCAACAGACCTACACTAATAAGAAGTATTTGTGCTTTACCTCTTCGAAAGTTAGCGTGCTTTCGACAGACGGACGGACATGGCTAGATCGACTAAAAATGTTATGACGATCAACAATATATCCTTTATGGGGTCTTACATGCATATTTCGAGGTGTTACACACGGAATGACGAAATTAAATGCGCCAGATGAAGGAGAGGTATCGGGAAAAAAGGAGAGAGGAGAAACATTAAATCCGCAGAAAGCAGAAGGAAATAGAACGACATGAGTGTGAGCGAATTGAGATGTACAGGAGTCAGAATGAAATTCGCAAATTCTACCAAAGAATTAAACATCAAACCGATGACCTTGGTGCAGGCACATCGTCCTGCAGAGACAGAAGGAAATCTGGTAACTGACACAGATAACATGCTGAGGATATGGAAGGATCATTTTACCCAACTGCTAGTGTCCGACTTTGGCGGGGAAAAGGATACCGCAGAACCCATCCCCGATGATGGTATAGAATGTTTACCTCGTAGTTAGAATGAGGTCCAAGTAGCAGTGACCTGACTAAAGAACAACAAGGCAGCGGAAGCCGACGGGTAACCCATTATACTATTTAAGACCGGAGGCGATACGCTGATAGGGCGTATGCATCAACTTATCTGCGCAATCTGGCTAGAAGAACGCATAACCGATGATTGGAATCTCAACAAAGAAAGGAGACAAGACGGAATGTTCCAACTACAGAGGAATAAGTCTCCTCCCCATCGCATACAAGATACTCTGGAGCATACTGTGTGCAAGATTAAAACCTAAAGTCAGTGAGATAATTGGTCCCTATCAATGCGGCTTTAGACCTGGTAAATCCCCCCTAGACCAGATATTCACACTGCGCCAAATCCTGGAAAAGACCCGAGAAGGACAAATCAACACCTACTATCTCTTCGTTGACTACAAAGCCGCCTTCGATACTCCTTTACGTTCAAAGGTATTTCAAGCCATGTCAGAGTTTGGTATCCCTGCAAAATTAATAAGACTCTGCAGGATGACACTTGCTGATACGCGTTCCTCAGTAAGAATAGGAAAGAATCTCTCCGAACCATTTTTTACCAAACGAGGTTTCAGACAAGGAGACAGCCTATCTTGTGATCTCTTTAATATCCTGTTCGAGAAGATTATAGGAGATGCAGATATGAATAGATATGGCACACTAATCACAAGAGATCACATTCTACTCGCCTATGCCGACGACATCGATATCATAGGTCGGTCACCGGAAGTAGTAACGGCAGCCTTTGAAAAAATCGAAAGAGAGTTGTCACTGACTCTGTGTCTTGCAGTAAATAGAGATAAGATGAAATGGACGGTTTTAACTCCCAAAAAGCCTTGCACAACCGAGCAGATAAAGAAAACGGAGAAAGTTGGGAACCACAACTTTGAGACAGTCAGTAATTTTATCTACCTCGGCACCGCCGTAACCGAAACGAACGACACCAGTTTTGAGATAAAGCGAAGAATAATACTGGCAAACAGATGCTACTTTGGATTAAGTAAGCAGTTTAGAAACAAGGCCACCTCTCGACAGACGAAGACTACACTTTACAAGACACTGATACTACCCGTGCTGTTATATGGTTCTGAAGCATGGGTACTTGTGAAAGCAGATGAGGCAGTGCTTGGAGTATTTGAGAGAAAGATTCTTCGTAAAATATATGGAGCAGTTTGCATTAACGGAGAATATAGGTGACGTATGAACCACGAGCTGTATGAGCTGTATGACGACTATAGCATAATTACACGCATCAAAATACAACGGTTCCGTTGGCTAGGTTATGTTGTCAGAACGGATAAAGAAGCTCCAGCAAAAAAGTCTTTTGAAGGCAAACACGGTGGTACACGCAAACCGGGAAGACCAAAAGATCAAGTGGTGGGAGACACTTCGAAACTTGGTGTCATAGATTTTAGAATGAGCGCAGAAGATCGAGGCGCTTGGAACGCTTTTTTACGTTTGGCTAGTGGAATAATTGTTCTGCCATATCCAATTAAGGATAGTAAGACGGTCAGACAGATAGACGGTCATAGCTAATTCGAAAGTGATTCTGAGTCGATCGGTATACTTATCAATGGGTCATAGTAGTGGGTAGGTTATCAAAATATTTTATTTCTAAAAATAAAATTTTCAAGAGTAGAATATTGAAAAAATTTAACCAGAAGTAGAAACACAAAAATTTTTACACATCTTTATAAAAAAAATTTGTACAAATTTCTGTTGGGAAGATGTTGGATCAAATTTCATTTTGTCTGTTTTTGAATAATTAACTAAATTTTCCGAACAATATTACCAGTTTGAACTCGTAGTAGAGTTGAATATTATGGAGTTTTGTTTTCTTCCTTTTAAAATGCCTTCAATGGAGTTGAAAATTGATTGGCAAACTTTGTTTGTTCTTCATATGCCGCATGATATGTCTGATGTCATATGTCAGAAAATTTCCCAAATGATTTGTCATTTCAATTATTGGACTCAATGCCAATCACAACAGCACGAGACAAAATGTCCTTTGCAAAATTTAAACGCATGACGAGGCCAAGGAGTTGTGGGGGTATATCTTCGATGAGTTGTAATTTATTTTGCTTTACACATTTATTTTTTTTTTTTAATTCTAGGGGCTCAAAGGACTTTAAGGATTATCTTTGATTAATTTTAATTGAATTGACCTCTGAGCGAATTTATCACAAAGCCCACACATACGAAAACTTGTCAAAATGTCTTGTCTTGTTTTGATTGTAAATTGAAAATTTCCATATTTGCTTACTTTTAGATTTCACTTAATTAAGTAATTAAGAGATTTGAATGCAATTATTTTGTTACAACGTCGCATTGTTAAATTTAACTCATACTTGATTTTGTTTCATTTTCAGAATATAAAATGATTGCATAATCAGCGGTTTACTCGAAAAATTGGCACCAAGTAAGTATTTGAACATTTTATTCTTTAATGTAAGATTGTATTATGAAAAATTTATTATAAATCCCATATTTGTTTTTTTTAATCAAAAATTTACTTACCCATCTTTACTTTAATTGGCTATGACAGAACATTTGTTCCACTAGCCGAACGTAGAATGGCGTTCCAAGATCCTCGATCTCGATCTTCTGCACTCATTCTAAAATCTCTGATACCAAGTTTCGAAGGGTCTCCCACAACTTGATCCTTACCATCGGGCTTTTGGTCTTCCCGGTTTGCGTGTATCACCGTGTTTCCCTTCAAAAGACTTCTTTGCTGGAGCTTTTTCATCCATTCTGAAAACATGACCTAGCCAACGCAGCCATTGCATTTTGATGCGAGTAACTATGCTATCGTCGTCATACAGCTCGTGGTTCATACGTCGCCTATATTCTCCATTAACGCAAACTGATCCATATATTTTACGAAGAATCTTTCTCTCAAATACTCCAAGCACTGCCTTATCTGCTTTCACAAGTACCCATGCTTCAGAACCATATAACAGCACGGGTAGTATCAGGACTGTCGAGAGGTGGCCTTGTTTTTAAACTGCTTACTTAGTCCAAAGTAGAATCTGTTTGCCAGTATTATTCTTCGCTTAATCTCAAAACTGGTGTCATTCGTTTCGGTTACGGCGGTGCCGAGGTAAATAAAATTACTGACTATCTCAAAGTTGTGGTTCCCAACTTTCTCCATTTTCTTTATCTGCTCGGTTGTGCAAGGGTTTCTGGGAGTTGAAACCATCCATTACGTCTTATCTCCATTTACTGCCAGACCCATTTTCATTGACCCTCTTTCGATTCTTTGAAAGGCTGCAGTTACTACTTCCGGTGACCGACCTATGATATCGATGTCGTCGGCATAGGCGAGTAGCATGTGCTCCCTTGTGATTAGTGTGCCATATCTATTCACATCTGCATCTCGTATAATCTTCTCCAGCAGGATATTTAAGAAATCACACGATAGGCTGTCTCCTTGTCTGAAACCTCGTTTGGTATTGAATGGTTCGAAGAGATGCTTTCCTATTCTTACTGAGGAACGCGTATCAGCAGTTGTCATCCTGCAGAGTCTTATTAATTTTGCAGGGATACCAAAGTCAGACATGGCTTGATATGCTTTTGAACGTAAAGGGGTATCAAAATTGGCTTTGTAGTCAACAAAGAGATGGTGAGTTTTGATTTGTACTTCTCGCGTCTTTTCCAAGATTTGACGCAGTGTGAATATCTGGTTTAAGGTGGATTTACCAGGTCTAAAGCCGCATTGATAGGGCCCAATTATCTCATTGACTTCAGGTTTTAATCTTTCACACAGTACGCTCGAGAGTATCTTGTATGTGATGGGGAGGAGACTTATTCCTGTGTAGTTGGCACATTTCGTGTTGTCTCCTTTCTTGTGTACGGGACATAGTATGCTGAGGTTCCAATCATCGGGTATGCGTTCTTCTAGCCAGATTGGGCAGAAAAGCTGAAGAATACGCCTCCGGTCCTAAATAGTTCAGCGGGTAACCCGTCGGCTCCTGCTGCTTTGTTGTTCTTTAGTCGGGTCCCTGCTGCTTTGACCTCATTTAAGCTGGGAGGTAAATATTCTTTGCCATCATCATTGATGGGTTCTGCGGTATCCTCTTCGCCGCCAATGTCGGACACTAGCTGTTGTATAAAATGTTCTTTTCATATCCTCAGCATGCTATCTGTGTTAGTTAACAGATTTCCTTCTTTGTCTCTGCAGGAGGATGTGCCTGCGCCAAAGCCATCGTTTTGATGTTTAATTCTTTGGTAGAATTTCCGGTCTTCACTCTGACTCCTGTAAATCTCAATTCGCTCACTCTCTCGTCTTTCCATTTCCTTTGTTTTCTGCGGAATAACATTTCTCCTCTCTTCTTTTCTCCCCAAAACTTCTCCTTTATGTTGCGCGTTGCTGCTGATTGCCTGGTAGGAAGGGAAGAGGTTTCCGAACGGATACCTGAGATGAACGTTAAAGTCGAGTGCGAGGCACTGCTGCCATCGGCACAGTCTTAGATTCAGGGAAACCGAGTATTACCATCTGGAAGATCACGTTACACGAATGGATCAAAGCCAGAGGACAGAGTTGGCCTGGGGGTTTACATTGAGAACCCAAGGACTGAGATCTGTTTTAGACTGCCTGACCATAATACGGTCCTGCAGGCGGAGATCCGGGCGATCACGGAATGCATGAAGTGTGGTAGTGCTAACACATGGACGTCGATTGTGAACATCTTTACTGACAGCAAAATGGCCATAAGGGCAAAAACAATAGGATGGTAAGGTCACAAACAGTCTTGCAGTGTAAGAAGGGGATTAACGCCTTCTCTGAGAATAGCAAAATTCGCATCGTTTGGCTGCCGGGCCATAACGGAGTAAGGGGAAATGAAAGGGCAGACGATTTGGCGGTGAAAGCCAGAGGACTGCCCTCAATAAACTTGATTAACCCGAAGCCTTTCGGGTCGAGGCAGTCCGAGTTAAGGGAGTGGGCGACGAATGCGCATGCGACATTGTGGAACAGCGAAACGGTCGGTTGGACGGCGAAAATCCTATGGGGGGATCCAGATGGTGAGAATACGAGGCTATTATTGAAAGGAAGTAACAAGGAGGTCAGTATAGCTATTGGGACACATAGCACAAGAGCTCACTTATGTAAAATCGGTGCGGCAAGTGATAGCATGTGTAGGAGGACATGCGGGGAAGATGATGAGACGTTAGAGCATTTCCTTTGTCATTGCCCGGTTTTCGCGTACAACAGCTACCGGCACTTAGGTGGGGCACTACACCAGACATGAACCAACTTAGGGGAGTGGTATTGAAAACAATTAAGGATTTTGTAAGTAGCACGGAATTCCTAACTTAAAATTTTCTTTTTAGAGGTTTCTTTCTAGTTTTTAGAGCGCTCAACAAACCGATTACTGGCTTAGGTTTATGTCGATAGTGGCATGGGGCGGATTAATATCTGCACCCTCTTTTCGACCTAATCTAACCTTCTACTGATTGCAGGGTTGTTCTAAATGCTGCATTCTTGGTTTCCGGTACCCAATTACGGATTTCGCGACATTTTCTATTGTGTGGTTAATAGCTTGCCACTGCGGGATTATATCATCGGAACAAGGATTCGCGAGCAGTTGGGTCTGTCGAGTGGAGTATGCCACTGCCATCTGCTGCATATCAATGTCCAGCTTCCGTGCAGTGTCAGATCGTACTTTCCTCGCCATGTTCAAACGGGTGCTAACCTTTGCTGCAACAGGGTAATGATCCGAATCTATATTCGCTTCACGGATCGATCGTACATCTAACACGCTGAATTAATGCCTTCCATTTATCACAACGTGATCAATGTGGCTCCTCGAGTTTTCATCGGGTGACAGCTTTGTGGCTTTGCGAATATTTTTATGTTGAAATCTGATGCTACTAACTACCATGTTTTTTGCCGCGGCGAAATCTATAAGCCTCAAACCATTACTGGACGTTATCTCGTGGAGGCTAAACCTTCCGACTGTAGGACCAAAGATGTCTTCCTTCCCTATCTTCGCATTAAAATCTCCCCGAACAATTTTAGTATCATGGAATGGGCAGCGATCATATTCTCTCTCCAGGCGCTCGTATGGATGAATGCCTTCCATCTATCACAACGTGATCAATTTGGTTTCTCGTGTTTTGATCGGGTGACAGCCATGTGACTTTGTGAATATTTTTATGTTGAAATCAGGTGCTGCCAACTACCATGTTTTTTGCTGCGGCGAAATCTATCAGCCTCAAACCATTACTGGACGTTATTTCAATGAGGCTAAACTTTCCGACTGTTGGACCAAAGATGTCTTCCCTCCCTATCTTCGCATTAAAATCTCCCCGAACAATTTTAGTATCATGGACTGGGCAGCAGTCAGATTTTCTCCCTAGGCGCTCGCAGAAAATATCCTTGTCTTTCGTCGGGGCAGATGTTAAGAATTTGGCTTTTATGGGTATTGTGGCTAGCCTCTCATCCCCCAGAGTAAAGCTGCAGACAAGGCTCAAATCATCAAGTTATGTTGGCAAATTTCTAGTCAAGTCTACACAACGCTTGTGCGATAGCTAGAGAAAGGAATACAAGATTATTAGATTAATAATTCAACTCTTCAATCATTACCCATTACATTGCCTTTTATTGATACAATCAAAATCTGATTTGTCTATTTTGTACATGCATACGAGTACAACCACTTACGAATTCGTCAACACATCTGCCGTCTAAATGGTGGTCGTGTCAATAAATTTTATTGTTGCCTTCATGGTTAAGTAGCTGTGTAGCCTGCCACCGCACTCACATCAGCCTACTTATCCATGCCGTTTATCTAATGAATACATGCATGGCTATAGGACAGTCTATTAATATAGGCATTTAATTATAGTCAGGCATAAAGTTTGATTTGTCTGCAGCTCTTATCGTTTAATGTTTTTTTTTTTTTTTTTGTTAATCGATAAACTTAATTTTATTGCCCCCCCCCCCCCCCCCCCCCAAATTAGAATGAGTTTATTCCTGATTCCGTTAGCAATTGCTTTTAGTATTTATTAGCGATCTCCTAAAGTATATGAGTGATTAATTCCTGATAGCCTTTTCGAGCTGTACAGAACCATTGAAGGTTTCAGACCATTTATCGTTTGATATTCTGAACAATATGTCACCGATGCATATTGGAAATTAAATTTGCAATGACTAACATAAGACTAAAGCTTCAACGAACTCTAAATGAAAACCTTGGAAAGTTCAGCCGCGGCGAACTTTGGATAGCCCCCACCTTGGGTATATATGTAACCAACCGCCATAATTCGGTGAAAAATTTATAATTTATGTCCCCATAGCAGCTATACCGAAAACCGATTTGGTCTTTTTGGTAGCCATATCCACATATAGACTGATCTGAATCATATACGACACGGATGTGTCAGATTTCAGCTAAATTGGATTATCAATGTGCCTTTTATGGGGCTAAAATAGGGACAATAAATGCGCCTTTTATGGACCCAAGACCTTAAATCGAAAGATCGGTCTATAAGGCAGCTATATCCAAATCTCGACCGATCTGGACCAAATTGAAGAAGGATGTCGAAAGGCCTAACACAACTCACTGTTCCAAATTTCGGCGGAATCGGACAATAAATGCACCTTTTATGGACCCAAGACCTTAATTCGAGAAATCGGTCTATATGGCAGCTATAACCAAATCTGAATCGATCTGTGCCATATTTCAGACAGATGTTGAGGGGCCTAACTTAACTCACTATTCCAAATTTCGGCGAAATCGGACAATAAATGTGGCTTTTATGGGCCCAAGACCCTAAATCGAGAGATCGGTCTATATGGCAGCTATATCCAAATCTCAACCTATCTGGGCCAAATTGAAGAAGAATGTCTAAAGGGCCCATTACAACTCACTGTCCCAAATTTCGGCGACATCGGACAATAAATTCACCTTTTATGGACCCAAGACCTTAAATCGAGAGATCGGTCTATATGGCAGCTATATCCACATCTGGATCGATCTTTGCCATATTTCAGACAGATGTCGAGGGGCCTAACTTAACTCAATGTCCCAAATATCGGCGACATCGGACTATAAATGCGCCTTCTATGGGCCCAACACCCTAAATCGAGAGATCGGTCTATATGGCAGCTATATCCAAATCTGGACCGATCTGGACCAAATTGAAGAAGGATCTCGAAAGTCCTAACACAACTCACTGTTCCAAATTTCGACAAAATAGGACAATAAATGCGGCTTTTATGGGCCCAAGACCCTAAATCGAGAGATCGGTCTATATGGCAGCTATATCCAAATCTCAGCCGATCTGGACCAAATTGAAGAAAAATGTCAAAAGGCCTAACATAGCTCGCTATACCGAATTTCTGCGAGATCGGACAATAAATACGCCTCTTATGGGCCCAAGACCTTAAATCGAGAAATCGGTCTATATGGCAGCTATATCCCAATCTGGACCGATCTGGGCCAAATTTAAGAAGGATATCGACTGATCTTACCTAACTCACTCATAATAAATGTGGCTTTTATTGGCCTAAGACCCTAAATCGGCGGATCGGTCTATATGAGTGCTATATCAAGATATAATCCGATATAGCCCATCTTCGAACTTAACCAGCTTATGGACAAAAAAAGAATCTTTGCAAACTTTCAGCACAATATCTCTATTTTTAAAGACTGTAGCATGATTTCAACAGACAGGCGGACATGCCTAGATGGTCTTGGATTTTTACACTGATCAAGAATATAAATACTTTATAGGATCGGAAATGGATATTTAGATGCGTTGCAAACAGAATAAAAAAGGTTTGGTTAGGTTGAAAAGAGGGTGCAGATTTTAATCCGCCCCATGCCACTAGGGACATACACCTAAGCCAGTAATTGGCTTGTTGTGCGCTTTAAATACAAAAAAAAAGTAACCTTCAAAAAGAAAATCTTAGTTAGGAATTCCATGCTACTTACAAAATCCTTAATTGTTTTCCATGCCGCTCCTTTAAGTTGGTTCATGTCTGGTGTAGTGCCCCACCTAAGTGCCGGTAACTGTTAGACGCGAAAGCCGGGCAATGACAAAGGAAATACTCCAACGTCTCATCATCTTCCCCGCATACCCTACATATGCTATTACTTGCCGCACCGATTTTACATATTTGTGCTCGTAGTCCTATGTGTCCCGTTATGTTACCAATAGCTATAATGACCTCCTTCTTGCTTCCGTTCATGTAATAGCCTCCTCTTCTCACGATCTGGATCCCCCATAAGATTTTCGCCGTCCTACCGACCGTTTTGCTGTTTCACAATGTTGCATGCGCATTCGTCGCCCACTCCCTTAACTCGGACTGCGTCAACCCTTGGGTTTACCAAGTTTATTGACGGCAGTCCTCTGGCCTTCACCGCCAAATCGTCTGCCCTTTCATTTCCCCTTACTCCGTTATGGCTCGGCAGCCAAACGATGCGAATTTTGCCATCCTCAGAGAAGGCGTTAATCTCCTTCTTACACTGAAAGACTGTTCGTGACCTTACCCTCCTAGTTGTTATTGCCCTTATGGGCTGTTCACTGCCCATAAAGATGTTCACAATCGACGTCATCGCGTTAGCACCACACCACTTCACCCATTTCGTGATCGTCCGGATCTCGGCCTGCAGGACCGTATTATGCTCAGGCAGTCTAAAACAAAATCTCAATCCCTGGGTTCTCAAACCCAGGCCCCCTCTGTCCTCTAGCTTTGATCCATCCGTGTAACATGATCTTCCATATGGCAATACTATGGTTCCGTCAATTCAAGACTGTGCCGATGGCAGCAGTGCCTCTCACTCGACTTCAAGGTTCATCTCAGGTATCCGACCGGAAACCTTTTCCATTCCTTACAGGGTTATCGTGGCCTTAACTGCGACATCGTCTGCCCTTTCTTTTCCCCTTACTCCGCTATGGCCCGGCATCCAAACAATGTGCATCGTGCCATCCTCAGAGATGGCATTAATCTCCTTCTTAAACTCCAAGACTGTTCGTGTCTTACTGCTATTGCCCCGATGGCCAGTTTACTTTCCATAGAGATGTTCACACTCAAGGTCCTCGTATTGACATCACACCACCTCAAGCATTCCGTGATCGCCCGGATCTCCGCCTACAGGACCGTATTACGGTCAGGCAGTCTAAAACAGATCTCTGTCCCTGGGTTCTCAATGTAAACCCCCAGGCCCACTCTGTCCTCTGGCTTTGATCCATCCGTGTAACATGATCTTCCAGATGGCAATTCAAGGGTTCCGTCAATCCAAGACTGTGCCGACGGCAGCAGTGCCTCGCACTCGACTTCAAGGTTCATCTCAGGTATCCGATCGGAAACCTCTTCCCTTCCTTCCAGGTTTCCTATCGTCAGCTCGATGGTATGAGCTGCTCCCATCCTCAATCCATTCTCCCATCGCCTTCAGTGGCTGCCTCACACTTAATCTGTATGTCAATGGGTCGGATATCTAGAATAGTCTCCATGTCCTAGTGGGCGTGGTCCTCATCGCTCCGCCTATGCCAAGACCTGTTGTATGGTTCTTATGTTACACTTTTTCTCCATAGTAGTCCACCAAACCATAGAGTCTACTGAGGCGTAAGTAAGTATTGGTCTAATCACGCTCCTGTAGAGCCAGTGAACTATTCTAGGATTCAGGCCTCATTTCGAGCCTACGGCCCATCTACATAGTGCCCAACATCTGTGAGCCTTCTCAGTACGCTCCTGAATGTGACACTTCCAATTCAGTTTCCTGTCCAAGATCACGCCTAAGTATTTGACCTTGTCAGATATCGAAATCGTCTTATTGAGGAAACGTGGTGCGTTAAATTGGCCCATGACAAAATGAATATACCCCCTCCTTCGGTGGTGGGTATAAAAATTCGGAGCAATATTCAAGGCATTCATAAAACCTGGAAAGTTGGCAACTTAAACTTTGAGGTAGTCAGGTACTACTCCGTGCAAGTGGAGGCCACCGTGGCGCAGAGGTTATCATGTCCGCCTATGACGCTCAATGCCTGGGTTCGAATTCTGGCGAGACCATCAGTAACAATTTTCTGCGGTGGTTTTCCCCTCCTAATGCTGGCAACACTTGTGTGGTACTATGCCATGTAAAACTTCTCTCCAAAGAGGTGTCGCCCTGCGGCACGCCGTTCGGACTCGGCTATAAAAAGGAGGCCCCTTATCATTGAGCTTAAACTTGACCAGAAATGAGCCTCATCGCTGAACGGTGAATGAACACATTTCGAACCGAACACAGATTTTGGCAATAAAATTCAATGATTTGCAAGCGTTGCTCGTTAGTAAGTCTATTCATGATGAAATGTCAAAGCATACTGAGCATCTTTCTCTTTGACACCATGTCTGAAATCCCACGTGATCTGTCAAATACTAATGCATGAAAATCCTAACCTCAAAAAAGTCACCCTTTACATGCGGTCGTATGTCATTTACCAAACCATTTATATGGTCGCACTATCTCAAAATTACATTTCATACATTTGTTCTCATTCACCTCTTGCCCCCAAGAAATATAATTCCCATTGCCCTAGTGCTCAATTCAATTGGCTTCATGCGATTGTTAAAAACATTTAAGTTAAATTTTATGAGCCTTATGACACTGATTGTGATGTTTAATATGATGACGATGACAACAACGGAATCATAATCACATACTCGTTTAGTTGAAGAATAAACGATTCCTTTGTACGAAGGCTCGAATGGAATGCGTTTGAAACCCCTTGCTACGCTTGAAATTAATGTAGGAATGCCTTCTTGAATTGACATTTTGTTTACTTCGCCTAATGGTTTCCATTGGATCGCAGTTTATTTTTGGGGGGTGCTTTTCCAGGTTATTTATTTTTCAATTCGATTGAAAACAATTCCACTCTTCTCTTGTTTGCGTTTTAGATAAATGTCATTCATTTACTGATTAACAATCCACGAAATGGATTGTTAACGGCAATAAAATTATTTCTAGGGTTAGTCAATTCCATTAAGGGTTGCAAAGTGGGAACGAGTGAGTAAGGAGCTGGAGGGAAATATGAATGCAATCATTCTCAATAAAATGGTGGCCCATTTAGTGATCCATTTATGTACTTTTTTACTTGGTTGGTTGGACTATGCGAGTATTTTGTAGAAAGGCCTTAATGTTGCGACGTGATTAGACCAATACTTACTTACGCCTCAGTAGTTTGGTGGACTGCTATGGACTATACAACATGTTCAGAGAACATGTTGTCTTGGCATAGGCGGAGCGATGAGGATCATGCCCACTAGGGCACTGGAGACTATTCTAGATATCCGACCCATTGACATACAGATTAAGTGTGTGACAGCCACTATGACTATGAGACTTAAGGCGATGGGAGAATGGGTTGAGGATGGGAGCCGCTCATACCATCGCGGTATAAACGAGGCGACGATAGGAAACCTGGAAGAAAGGAAACAGGTTTCCGATCGGATACCTGAGATGAACCTTGAAGTCGAGTGCGAGGCACTGCTGCCATCGGTACAGTCTTGGATTGATGGAACACTAGTATCGCCATCTGGAAAATCATTTTACACGGATGGATCTAAGCTAGAGGACAAAGTGGGCCTGGGAGTATACATTGAGAACCCAGGGACTGAGATCAGTTTTAGACTGCCTGACCTTAATACGGTCCTAAAGGCGGAGATCTGGGCGATCACGGAATGCATGAAGTGGTGTGGTGCTAGCGCGAGGACTTCGAGTGTGAACATCTTTGCAAATTGCAATTTTTTCCCATGAAAATTTCACTAAGGAACAGGGGCAAACTTCTCACATATCAATGAGTGCAGTCCGATTCAAGTTTAAGCTCAATGATAAAGGGACTCCTTTTTATAGCCGAGTCCCAACGGCGTGCCGCAGTGCGACACCTCTTTGAAGAGAAGTTTTACATGGCATAGTACCTCACAAATGTTGCCAGCATTAGGAGGGCAAAACCACCGCCGAAAATTTTTACTGATGGTCTCGCCAGGATTCGAACCCAGGCATTCAGCGTCATAGGCGGACATGCTAACCTGTGCGCTACGGTGGCCCCCATCTGATCGTCTTTACCGACAGTAAAATTGCCATAAGGGCAATAACAACCAGGACGGTAAGGTCACGAACAGTCTTGCAGTGTAAGAAGGAGATTAATGCCTTCTCTGTGGATGGCAAAATCCCCATCTTCTGGGTGCCAGGCCATAATGGAGTAAGGGGAAATCAAAGGGCAGACGATTTGGCGGTGATGGCCAGAGGAGTGCCCTCAATAAACTTGATTAACCCGAAGCCTTTCGAGTCGACGCAGTCCGGCGACGGGAGTGGGCGACGAATGCGCATGCAACATTGCGCAACAGCAAAACTGTTGGTAGTACGGTGAAAATCCTATGGGGGAATCCAGATCGTGAAAAGACGAGGCTATTGCTGCTAGGTAGCAAGAAGGTGGTCAGTAGAGACTAGAAAAAGTTGCGAGGCACTGCTGCCAGCGGCACAGTCTTGGATTGACGGACTAGGGTTCCTGCCAGGACTGCCATCTGCAAGATCATGTTACACGGATGAGTCAAAGCTAGAGGACAGAGTGTGCCTGGGGGTCTACATTGAGAAGACAGGGACTGAGATTTTTTTTGTTACACGAATGGATCAAAGCTGGAGGACAAAGTGGGCCTGGGGGTCTCTGCATTTAGAACACAGGGACTGAGATCTGTTAAGACTCCCTGACCATAATACGGACCTGTGGGCGGAGATCCAGGCGATTACGGAATGCATGAGGTAATATGGTACTAACGCGAGGACGTCGAGTGTGAACATCTTTACGGACAGGAAAATGGCCACCAGGTTAATAACAACCAGGAAGGTGAGGTCACGAACTGTTTTGCTGTTTAAGAAGGAGATTAACGCCTCCTCTGAGGATTGCACAATCCGCATGGTTTGGGTACGGGGCCATAACGGAATAAGGGGGAATGAAAGGTCAGATGAATTGGCTATGAAGGTCAAAGCACCACCGTCAATAAACTTGGTTAGCCCAAAGGCTTTCGGGTCGACGCAATTCCATTTAAGGACGTGTGCAACGAACGTATGTAACCCTGTGGAACACCGAACAGAAACTTAGAGGAGTTGTATTGAAAACAATTAGGCATTTTGTAAGTAGCGCGGAATTCCTAATTTAAAAGTTTCTTTTTGGGAGGTTACTTTATAGTTTTTGGAGCTCACAACAAGCCGATTACTGGCTTAGGTGTATGTCCATAGTAACATGGGGCGGATTAATATCTGCATCCTCTTTTCAACCTAACCTAACCTAATGTTGCGACGTTTCATGACTTGAAAAAACACTAAATGGAAGTCGCCATCGCGACGACATATTGACATATTTTTCCTACGACCTAAACGTCCATACTGGTATTTTTGTTGGTTCCAGCGGCTTCGCAGATACTTTATGCCTAAAACTAATATCAGCTTCTCACCTTACTTCCAATGTCCTTTCGTATGAGTAACATAATGTCTGGAATGACCTACATATTTGTTTGGGGTTTTTTTGCGGCGCCCAGGCAGTTGTCCTCAAATTCGGATGTCAGATTCGTATTTTACTCTCAAAGTCTTTTGTGTTGAGTTTATGCTTATGGTCCCAACAAGTAAAATCGTGCTATGTTCGCTCGGACCGAATCTTATATACCCGCATTTGTCAAGTTCTTCATCCTGTATCTTTTTAAAGGCAAGGATAGTGGATAGGAATTGCTATGCTAGTGGATCTATGTGAGTTTATGGACCGATTCGGGCCATACTTGGTTCGGATGTTGGAGATAAAGAAGTCATTGACTGGAATCGGATAAGAATTGTGCCCTATAGGGGTTCAAGAAGTAAGATCGGGAGATCGGTTTATATGGGAGTTCTATTAGGTTATAAACCGATTCAAACCATATTTGGCATCTGTGTTGTAGGTCACAGAAGAAGTAGTTGTACAAAATTTTGGCCAATTGGATAAGAACTGCGCCCTCTAGAGGTCAAGAGTTCGATTTATATGGGAGCTACTAGCCGAACCGCCTTCTTTAACTCTCTAATATCTTTTTACTGTGGGGACACTTCACCCAGAATGCGGATATCGAATTCATGCCATTGTAGCCTATGACGCTGAACGCGTTCGGATCCTGGCGAGAACATCGGACAATGCGGTATCTATCCCCTCTTAATGTTGGCGACATTTGCGAGGAACAATGCCATGCATGGTCATTCCAAAATTTTTCCCCAAAGAGGTGTCGCACTGCGGGATGCCGTTCGGACTCGGCTATAAAAAAAAGGTCCCTTATCATTGAGTTTAAACTTGAATCGGTAAGCACTGATTAATGTGTGTGAATTCGCCCCTTCTCGGTTTCTGGTGGTAATGTTCTTCTGTAGGATAATGTTCTCATTAGGGGAGGGTTGGCAACTCAGACATTTCGACTTAAATATGGATATCAAATTCGTGTTGCACTTCCAAATCCCTTTAATTTGAGCCCCATTTAGCCATGGCCGGTAAATATGAACCGTTTGGAGGGAGTTTTGGGGCTGGGGAGGGCACCGGCACTTTGCACTGAGAATATATATCAAATTCGTTCTTTATTTCCAGCGGAAATGAAATTTAGTTTAGGGGGTGCTTTAGGGCGTACCCCAAAATACTTGGCTGCAAAATTGGATATCAAATTCGTTTTCTACTCTGAAATACCTTTCATTTGAGTCCCATATCAACCTATTTGACTTATTTTTGGAAGGAAAAGAACCACATACATAGATTTGAATAAAAATTTTTATCTTATATTTGTAATCTTCTCCCTAATACCTTTCATTTGAGTCCCACATAGTCATGGTCGGCTAATATGCCCATTTGGGGGTATTTGGGGGTGGGTAATCTCCCATTACTTAGACTTAATGTTTCATGCCATATTTGTAATCTACTGCTTAATAAGTTTAATTTTTCCCATATTGACATGAACTTCGAATATATCTGCTTAGAGGAGTTTTTGTAGTTGGGGGGGTGGGGGCCCCGCTGGGTGCTATGACCCACATTTTAATACCATATTCGTTGTCTGTTCTCCAATACTTTGAATTTGATACCTATTACGTCCCGATCGGTCCACTTTTGATTTTCGGTTGTGTTTTGGCATAAGGGGGAGGGTCCCGCCCCCCTTCCATTACCGAAAAATTTTTTTGCCTATGTTTCCTTCCAGACCACCCTATGCAATATGCGAACATTTCGAGAAAATCGATTCTGCCCTTTTTCATTCTATACGTAACAAACAAACCGAGTCCCATATATCCGTGATTGGCTAATGTGCCCATTTTGGGCGTTTTTGTGGGGGTGCGGTGACCCCCTATATATATATATACACATGCATATACGGCATGCATGTGTATGCCAAATTCGTTATCTACTCCCGCATACTTTTCATTTGATACCCATATTGTACTTATCGGTCCACTTTTGATTTTGGGTGGTGTTTTTGGGGTAACGGGGGAGGGTCCGCCCCCCTCCGATATCAATAAATTATAAACCCTATTCCTACTTCCTGATCATTTTCGTAATCTACTCCCGAATACCTTTCATTTGAGTCCCATATTGTCATGATCGTCAAATAAACCTATTTTAAGGGGTTTTGAGGCTGGGGCGGCCCCCCAAGTACTTGGACCCAACTTTTATTATGAAATTCGTACTCAACTCTTGAATACCTCTCGTATGAATACCATACTGTCCCCATTGGTCCACTTTTGTTTTTGGGTAGTACTTTTGGGGTAAGGGGGAGGGTCCGCCCCCTCTCGCTATTAAAAAATTATATAGCCTATGTTTCCTTCCAGACCAACCTACACAAGCTGTGAAAATTTTTAAGGTAATCGGTTCAGCCTTTTTTGAGTCTATACGGAACAAACAAACACAAATTGACTTTTATATATATAAGATTAGCTTTCTCTGCTACCTTCGAGGTTAATTCTCGAATTTGAAGCACAAAACAAGCCGATTACTGGCTTGGGGTTTTGCTGTCATCTTAGAGGTTAATTCTTGGATTTAGAGCACAAAGCAAGCCGATTACTGGCTCAGGGTGATGTTCATAATGGCATGGGGTGAATCTAGCCACAACCTTTCTCCCTCCCTTTTTGGTTAAGTAAAAGTTTGGCGTCATGGCCAAGTATGCTAACCTTTGCGCCACGGTGGCCTCCCTGCTTATACCATCCCAAAACTTATAATAATCTTTGGAATGACAAGCATTTTTCAAGACACGTTTCAAAATTTCTTTGCCGTTTGATGATTTGCTTGCACATTATTTTCAAATTTTATTTCAATTAATTTGAATTTATAAAATTTTAAACGAGACTAGATATTCAAAAACTATTGTCTCTCTATTGCGTGTGTTAGCAATAGAGTAAGTGTGTCAAACTACAAAATACGAGCAGCTGTAGGTGGTAGGCAGTTATTGTCAATGGCGGCGCTGGCGCTGTCTCTAGCGCAAGGCAATCATCATCGTCAACGGAATAGGAAACTAAAAAAAGATGAGATTATATGCGTTTGTTGATTTGTATGGCAAGCCATATGTTATTAATCATAAAATTATTAAATTAATTATTCATAGCCGTTGGTGTGAGAGTTTTTTTTCGTATTGTATTTTGTTTTTGCTTCTTCTCGTTATAGGAATTCTCATGTTCACAAAGGAAATTCATTTGTCTAGTCCAACACATGGGCAACACAGAAAATCCATGGTTTTATTAGTGGAAGGGAGGGGGGGTGGGGTAGCAATGGATATCGAGGGTATTAGCAAATTCTCAACAATAAAAAAATATATAAACGCTCGTAAAAATATCTCGAATTCGGTTGGATTTTTATGACAAAGTAGTTTTTGGTTGGAAATATTCAAAATTGCTTTAATGCATACATTAAAAAGTCATAAAAGTGTAGTCGTCTTTATTTTGAAAAAATATGGCATAAACACACATTCCAATGTTAAAAAGCGAAATCAATGAAGTCTTATTCGAGCGATTTTTGTATTGTTATGCATGTCGCATGGGTGTGTGAGTGATATGTATGTGTGTATGAAACTATGTATGGTGTGTATAAGTGTGAGGTTATAAAACACACAAAAAAAAACTAAAAATGTTTGTTTATCTTGGCCATTTTTAAAGAAATTTAAATGATATTTTGTAGAGCCAATTAAGTTAATTGTTTATCACCCCCCCAGTTGTCAATTATAGCGCTCTTGTCTGTTTCATTTTTTTTTTTCATTTTGGTTTGTTTGTTTTTGTTATCGACTATACATTTGCCTACAATTATAATAAATCACATTTGTCTTTCTGGTGTGAGGATTTGAGTGTGCGTGTGTGTGTAGTAGGTCTATGTCCATGCTATTAAATGAATACCATTATCACTGTGACGCATTTAATCAAGAATTCATGCAAACTTTATCTCATGGGGACGAAATTATAATCAAATGACAAACATAAATGCCAAGCGATAAGAATGCCCTGTTAAAACAATGCTAAGTGAGGCAAGTATTAAACGTTAAACCACAAAATTATGAGTTTTTAGTGGAAAGCAAAGTATGAATTTTGCTTTTCCTATGAATAAATACAGAGGGATAATGGTCTTGTATCATGGTCGCGGCCCTATTCAGCTCAATAAAGAGTCTTACTTGTAGCCGCGGTCGTAAAGCTTGCGAAAAATGTTGCCAGCATTGGTGAGGATTCGTCGGGATTCGAACTAAGGAGGCAAACGGAAGTTTCCTCGTTGAGTGTCATAGAACAACTAAAAAACTACTACCTCGAATCATCAGAAGCAGTTTGAAATTTTAGTTATTTTCTCTTAAACTCCGGAATATTCCTAATTTGACATCGGATGAGGTTTGCGACATCAGTGTCTCTACTAGATTGGTCCAGATTTGGATGTAGCTGTCATATGGACCGATCTCTCGATTTAAGGTTTTGGGCCCCATAAAAGGCACATTTATTGTCCAATGTCGCCGAAATTTGGGACAGTGATTTATGTTAGGCCCCTCGACATCCTCCTGCGATATGGATTAGATCGGTCCAAATTAAGGTGTAGCTGCCATATATACCGATCTCTTGATTTAAGGTCTTGGGGCCCATAAAAGCCGCATTTATTGTCCGATGTCGCCAAAATTCGGGACAGTGAGTTGCGTTAGGCTCTTCGACAACTTTTTGCAATTTGGCTCAGATCGGTTTAGATTTGGATAAAGCTGCCATATAGACCGATCTCTCGATTAGAATTCTAGGCCCCATAAAAGGCAAATTTATAATCCACGATTTCGCTCATTTGACACAGTTACATATGTTAGGCTTTTCGTATATGGTTCATATCGGTATATATTTGGATATGGCTACCAAAAAGACCAATATTTTGCTATGCAATATTGAACAACGACTTGTTCTTATTAGACCACTCAATATCCGTGTATAATTTGGTCCAAATTGGGCCATATTTCGATGAAGATGCTATGGGGGCATAAATTATGAATTTTTCACCGGATTATGACGAAAGGTGGTTTACATATATACCCGAGATGGTGGGTACCAAACACCTTTTTACTTGTTTGACAGACAATTTGTCTTAGTTTAAAAGTCGAAAAAGACAGTGTTTGGAAATATAGTAGATCTTTGGGTTTCAAATAAGCCTCTAAGCTTCACAGACGGTAGTATGAAGATATTGTCCAAGAACGGCAGAATGATCCGATTACGGATCCGATTACGGACCTCGTGAAGGTAAATAAGGGACGTCTGGAAATATCGAAGTCTTCCTAAGTAAGGAAACGATAGCTCAGATGTACTATCTAGAGCTGTCGGTAATCTCATAGTCTATGCGGAAGGACAAATGCGGCTTCTGGCTTTGTCAGTGAGTGTCTTAGTGATTTTAATGGAAAGACGAGGCGTCTTTCACATAATTCGCAATTTTCCACAGGACTGGAAGACGACACAATTGCGTTATTTTAAGTTAACAGTGAAACTAAAAATTAAGCAGACGGAAGGACGCGGTGTCTGGAGCTGTCAGTTAACCTCCAGCTTACATAGAGAGAAAGGCACAGCGCATGCACATTTAATAATCTCCAGATTATGGAAAAAATGGTACAGACATGATATCCGGAAGAATCCAGGTTTAGAAGACGCAAAGACGCTACGTTTGGATATATCAGCAAGTCTCCTGTTTACACAAACGACAATAATTATAATAAAGGGTGATTTTTTTGAGGTTAGGATTTTCATGCATTAGTATTTGACAGATCACGTGGGATTTCAGACATGGTGTCAAAGAGAAAGATGCTCAGTATGCTTTGACATTTCATCATGAATAGACTTACTAACGAGCAACGCTTGCAAATCATTGAATTTTATTACCAAAATCAGTGTTCGGTTCGAAATGTGTTCATTCACCGTAACGTTGCGTCCAACAGCATCTTTGAAAAAATACGGTCCAATGATTCCACCAGCGTACAAACCACACCAAACAGTGCATTTTTCGGGATGCATGGGCAGTTCTTGAACGGCTTCTGGTTGCTCTTCACTCCAAATGCGGCAATTTTGCTTATTTACGTAGCCATTCAACCAGAAATGAGCCTCATCGCTGAACGGTGAATGAACACATTTCGAACCGAACACTGATTTTGGTAATAAAATTCAATGATTTGCAAGCGTTGCTCGTTAGTAAGTCTATTCATGATGAAATGTCAAAGCATACTGAGCATCTTTCTCTTTGACACCATGCCTGAAATCCCACGTGATCTGTCAAATACTAATGCATGAAAATCCTAACCTCAAAAAAATCACCCTTTATAAACAGATGAAATGACGCAGCGTGTTATGACGTCAGTAAGAAAAAAATTAAATTATCGGTCTATATTACAGCTATATCCAAATTTGAGCCGATATGGTCCGTTTGCAATCCCCAATTGCCTACTATCTTAAGATCTATTTTTGTATAATTTCTTTATTCATATCAGCTCTAAAACCATGTTTTAACTGACGGACGAATATACATAGATCGACCTAAAATCGTGGAGTTACGATATCAGTATACCGATGTTTACTCTCTTTATATGTGGGTATACCTAATAAAGTTTTTATAAAGCCTTTACCTTTACAAACAAACATATTTTCCCGTACAATTTAGTACCAAAGTTAATCTACTGGGCCAACAGACAATATTAAACTCCAAAGAGTTTGTCCATGAACATTTTTATCCATCTCGTCTTCCATAATTTCTACGTTGCCGACACATGCTGAAACTAAAAATACCCATTTTGACTTCATCCTCACCAAACCAATCGAGTTGTCGTTAATCGAACGATGACATTGAGTAATTTCAACCAAATTGCCATTTGAATCAATTTCTCAGATTATAATGCTATCAAATGCCCATATCTTCCTTTATGCCCCCGCCCAGCATGAGTGTGCTTGCGAAAAGGAAGCATCAACGTAACCAAGCTCCCCTTCAACTGTGAGACGACGAATGCCAATACGCATGTCTCTCCAAATACTCTGTCTACGATCTCAGCTGCCGCCAATTCAGGCAACAAAGAAAAACAAAGGCGAATGGTTACAATTACAGTTAAAGCACTCCATAAAGCCAACCAAACAAACAACGACCATCATCTCCTTCCTCTGTCCTCGTGCTCACAAATGTCCTCGTGTATTCTATATGTGGCCGTTAGCCATACTCCTCACATTGTTCGAGCTCTCAGCTGCTATGGTCGTTTATGCTTTCGATGGCGTCGTCATCGTCATTGTAATCGTTTGTCATTGTGTTTGTGTTTGTTGTTGGGTCATAAAACCTCATCATGATAATTGAAAAAGATTAAATAACTCTTACTCATTCACAGGCAACGACAAACAGACGAAAGGACAGACAAAGCGGCAGACTGAATGCCGAACAGCCATGTGCAAGGAAGACAAACGAAAATCCAACAAGTCCATTACATTTTTATAGCTTTAGCAACATTACGGTGGCCCCTTCGGAGCACAAACAATACCATTTGTGTGTGGCCCCACACACTGGCAGGTTTCGTTTATATGCAAGATTGTTTAGCAACATGTTGCTAACTTTCACTGTTATGTTTATCTATCATACAGTTTAGCAGTTACGTTTATAGCTTCCCAGGCCATTGTAACAATTTATTGTCTCTGGTTTTATTGCTGTTGCTACCGTTTGATAAAACCAGCAAATTGCAGGTAAAGGGTTATCATTGCAGACTTGGACCGAGCAATTTGGATGCCTGTAGAAATTTGTATCCAAATTTCATTTCTAGATTTTGTATACTTGAATTTTTAAAGGAGATTATATTAAAAATTTTATTTTATAAAAAAATTTATCAAATTTAAATTAAAAAAAAAATTACTTTATAAATATTTTTGTCAAATTTTTGTTTGACAACAAAAATCGAGAGGAGAGGCTCAGTGAGGGGTCAGGTGGCACTGGCTTTTGTTTAAATTCTGAGTGGCAATGATACTCGAGATTACAAGGTGAGTTATTGGTGCCTTCAAATAATCAATGGCCAACATCAACGTCAATTTTGTCAACATTTTTCTATAGAAAATTTTGTCAAAATTTTTTCTATAGAAAATTTTGTCAAATATTTTACTATAGAAAATTTTGTCAAATATTTTTCTATAGAAAATTTTTACAAATATTTTTCTATAGAAAATTTTGTCAAAATTTTTTCTATAGAAAATTTGGTCAAATATTTTTCTATAGAAAATTTTTTCAAATATTTTACTATAGAAAATTTGGTCAAATATTTTTCTATAGAAAATTTGGTCAAATATTTTTCTTTAGAAAATTTGGTCAAATATTTTTCTATAGAAAATTTGGTCAATATTTTTTCTATAGAAAATTTTTTCAAATATTTTACTATAGAAAATTTGGTCAACATTTTTTCTATAGAAAATTTGGTCAAAATTTTTGCTATAGAAAATTTGGTCAAAATTTTTCTATAGAAAATTTTGTCAAAATTTTTTCTATAGAAAATTTGGACAAAGAGTTTTGTCAAAATTTTTTCTATAGAAAATTTTGTCAAAATTTTTTCTATAGAAAATATTGTCAACTTTTTTTCTATAGAAAATTTTGTCAAAATTTTTTCTTTGGAAAATTTTGTCAACATTTTTTTGTTTGACAACAAAAATCGAGAGGAGAGGCTCAGTGAGGGGTCAGGTGGCACTGGCTTTTGTTTAAATTCTGAGTGGCAATGATACTCGAGATTACAAGGTGAGTTATTGGTGCCTTCAAATAATCAATGGCCAACATCAACGTCAATTTTGTCAACATTTTTCTATAGAAAATTTTGTCAAAATTTTTTCTATAGAAAATTTTGTCAAAATTTTTTCTATAGAAAATTTTGTCAAATATTTTTCTATAGAAAATTTTGTCGAAATTTTTTCTATAGAAAATTTGGTCTAATATTTTTCTATAGAAAATTTTTTCAAATATTTTCCTATAGAAAATTTGGTCAAATATTTTTCTATAGAAAATTGGGTCAACATTTTTTTTATAGAAAATTTCATTTTTTATAGAAAATTTTGTCAAAATTTTTTCTTTAGAAAATTTTTTCTTTAGAACATTTTGTCAAAATTTTTTCTATAGAAAATTATCAAAATTTTTTCTATAGAAAATTATCAAAATTTTTTCTATAGAAAATTTTGTCCAAATTTTTTCTATAGAAAATTTTTTCAAAATGTTTTTTTTTTTTAAATTTTGTCAAAATTTTTTCTATAGAAAATTTGGTCAACATTTTTTTTTATAGAAAATTTCATTTTTTCTATAGAAAATTATGTCAAAATTTTTACTATAGAAAATTTCTTCAAAATAGTTTCTTTTTATGGAAGATATTTGAAACCTCTTTTCTATAGCGAATTTTGTCATAGATATTTAGCTCCATTTCAATAACCCTCTTTACTTTATTATCCTCCATCATGACAGATTGCTGCTGTTGGGTTTGGAATTTCCTGTTTTTTGCTTTTAGCCATTTCCGTTGAATAAGTTTTAATAGGTTTTGTACTTTTAACATCATTACACACTGCTGAAATACCAATGGTGGTTTGTGAGTGTGTGTGTGCTCACATTTGCTCAATTGTGTATGCGTGCATTGTGTGTAACATTATTAAAATAATTGCAATATTTTTCAGTATGTGATTTGTCAGAAATATTTACCATTAATTAGTTAAGTAATTTAATTAATTGTATCATGTGTGGATAACGAACAATGAATTATTTATTAATTAATTCGTATGACATTTCATGATTACATTGTTATTGTGAATGAATTGGGTAGGGAAACAGGTGAATTGTTTATGGCTTGCAAACAACTGGCAAAGAAGGGTAGATTTGTTTGGTTTTTAATTTTTTTTTTATGAATTTTAGCAAATAGATACGTTTTCTTAGTTTCCAAGAAGTTGGAACTAGAACTTAGGAAAGTGTTTAAAAGGTATGTGGCATATGGCAATCGACGAGGGATAATTGTCCTAATAAATGTTGGATCAACCTTGTCTGGAACAATCGCATTAGACTTAATCCGAGAAAAGTAGTTCTGTACTTCAAAAGAAGTAACACATCTGAATTTGAAGTTGCTGTTACCTAGTCCCATCTGCCGCGCCTTTAGACCCTTAGAAAGAAGAATCAGCCGGTATTGTGGGTATGTTAAGAAAAGTTTGGTTAAGCTCTTCCGCATCCTCCTGGCAAAGAACAAAAACCTAGGTTTTCCCAACTGCCATATCTTTGATTAACTTCCATTTGCTCCTGGAATCCAATGCCGTACTGAATCCAATGGCGTTCTTCGCGCAGAATGAAATTCTAGGTATAGTTCTGGTGTTCTATTACGTTTCCACCTCGTATAAGCTCTATCCCTGTCCTCAATATATGATTTGATTGAAGATTTAAAACCAAGGGTTCACATTGTAACCAATTCGTCTTAATCAAGATATTAGAATTGAATTTTTATTGAAATTGACAATTAAATTTGGTGTGTGTAATGATTAGATGCTCATTAGAGGCTCAAAATAATCAGGTGGTCATATAGGTAAAGTCTGCTTTCGGCCCAGAAATTTATCTTTTCAAGTTTTGTGCATTCCATCACAGTTCGGACACGTCTACAAGTATCTGAAGTTAAAGTGGTTTTAGCCGAGACATGAACCATGAATGGGTAAAATTTTAACAAAAATTTTAAATTAATATATCCCAGAGAATTTTGGGCGGATTGTAGAAAATTTTGTATTCAAAGAAAGCTTAAAGCGAGACTAATACGTTATAGTTGGTCTCACTTCCATAGCTTATATTTGTACAGCTCTGAATTGGCATACAATTTTGACAAAAAAGTTCAAAGACGTTTTCGGGCATCTCTAGAAAAGATTAAAATGGGAGAGTGGCTTTCAAAAGAAAGGCCGAAGGAAGTAGAATTCCCCCAATGAACAAAAAAATCCTTAAATAGTTGCAGAAATCGACATATTATGTTTTTAATATAGGACAGACGTACCGAAGTTTGGAATTTTGGAGTTTTTTTTCAAACATTTTGGTATGTATGGAAAGCTAAGGGGAGTACTATTCCACAATCTCGTGGCAGCCGGTTGTAAGCACCGAATCGATCCGATGGAGTTCTCATCGGCAAGGGCTGCCGCCTCAGTGTAAGTGTTCGTCCCTTTTTTCATCATGGGAGTGCCTATTCTGCACAATTCAGGACCGTTCGGTTTGCCAGAACCGCCTCCATCATCGGTCGGTGTCGGTGAGGTGTGATCGGTGTATGGAGCGGGTGCATTTCCGTTGTTGCTCTGGCCTTACGTCACTATGGGAGTATAGTTACACTGAATATGATGCAGAAGGTGCTGTGCAAACATAGTCAGCAGTGGTCACAAGCGTCGTCGCCTTCAGCATCCTCGTTGTCGGACTAAGTGACCCCTCGACCTCTTCCGTGCGACAATATACGCAACAGCAGCACCCCAGCCCTTATGTTGCCGGGGCAGTGCTGGGAAGTGTATCTTTCTTGCAATTGAATTGCAATGGCCTGAGGGGCAAGATTGACGAGATATTACATTTTATGTGTGAGAAGAACATATTGGTTACAGCGATCCAGGAGACAAAGCTGACCTGTAGCCTGCTCTTTTGTCAAGGATACAATGTGCTACATACGGATCGCTTAAGGAATGGAGGCGGGGATTGGCCTTCGTGATACACCATTCCGTGCAGTATAGACCCATCTCGCCTGCGCCTATGGCTTGTGACTCCAACATGGATTGCATGGGGATAGCAGTCAGGTCCGGTACTACCGACATAGGGCTATACAACATGTACATACGGCCGGTTGGTATTTGTGACCCAATTAATGGCCAAGCTTACAAGCCCGACAGAGGTTAGGTTAGGTTTAAGTGGCAGTCTGCCATCAGACTCACTTCGACGTTTTCGTCCATTGTAATACCACAGGAACAGAAGATGCCATCTTGTTCCTACCGTTCAACCATCCAGATCGCTTTAAAAATCCCAATAACTTGTGAATGTTCACATCCGCTAAATCAGACAGGTTCTCAAAGAAATGACAACCTAAAATGGAACTCCTTCCGTCTGCTAGTGCGGGACACACAGAGAAAGTGTTCTATAGTCTCTTCTTCTTCAATGTCCTCACAGCTTCTGCAAAAGTTGTTCAGTCTGTCATCATGTTTTCCGATAAGACAGTGACCTGTCATGAGGGACACAATGATTGAGATGTCTGTTCTGGCCGGTGACAGCAAAGCGGTAGACCTCTTCAAGTTTAGATGAGGCCACATAGTTTTGGAATGCTCACAGCCCCCTCTTTGTGACCATCTATCATTCGTTGCCCTTCGGGCCTGGTCCTGAAAACTTAGCTAACATGTCGCTTCTGGAATTTGTAGGGTAGTTTCTAGTCATGCTCGTCCGCTTTACAATTCCCTCGAATATATCTGTGGCCCGACACCCAGAACAGGTGAATTTTGAACTGTTCAGACATTTCGTTTAGAGATCTGCGACAGTCGAGGCGGTTTTAGTGTTCAGAAATATGTTCTCCAGGAATTTAATGGCTGCCTGGTTGTCTGAGAAGATATTAATGCCAATCGTCGTAATAACATTATATTTTAGCCATTCCACCACTTCCTTAATTGCAAGAATCTCCGCTTGATACACACTGCAGTGGTTGGGTATCCTATTCGATATGATCAGTTCTAGATCTTTAGAGTACACCCCAAAGCCCACCTGGTCGTTTAGTTTCGAACCATCCGTATAGAAGTCTATGTAACTTCAGTTACCAGGGATGTCGTAGTTCCAATCGGTTCTATCACGAATAGTGGTACAGTAATTTTTACCAAAAAAGCGGCTCAGGTAGGGTGTAATCCACACTGCCTGGAACATCGGATATTGTATCAAGTATAACACAGTGTCCGTGGCCGCCACATGACCAATGAGATAGTTCCCTTAACCTCACGGAAGTGGTCGCTGCAATTTGGGTAGCCACAAGTTTCCAGAGGCATAAGATGTAGCATTAAATTCAGTGCATCAGATGGTGTCGTCCTCAGTGCGGCTGTGATGCACAAACAAGCCATCCTTTGGTTCGGTTAAGTATTGAGCAGTAGGTGGATTTTTGAAGTGCCGTCCACCATACCATAACACCATATAGCATAATAGGTCTGACGACTGCAGTATATACTCAATGTATGACGCGTGGTCTAAATTCCCAACTTTTACCAATGTTGATAAAATTTCGGTCAATCTACCTTCGCCTTGTTTTTGTTTTTCTATTGACCAAAGATTTAATCACGGTAAAATTTCTGAAAGTTTTTTTTTATAAAAGTAAATTAAACTTATTTTTTTAAGTTAAAAAAAATCTTAGGTTTGTCAAAAAAATGATATTTTGTCCTAAAATTTCAAATATTAAAATTTCGCTTCTTTTCAAGCGGAATCACGCAATGGATATTCCCTCATCTTATGTTGGTGTAGTATCAAAAAGTCCATTATATTCAATTTACAGTTTTTTCGTTTTCTTCACATCTCGACATCTCTTACGGCATGGTTCATTTATTTTGCATTTTAAATGTCCATTTCCTTCGCTTAGCTCTTCAAATGCCGCTGCGGCAAGCGTCAATGGCTTATTTTATGTTACATTTTTTTTTAATTACCATAAAATAATGATAATTAAGTTGAGATATCACTGGGCTCTTAATTGCAAACGACAACATGCATATCCAGACGTTCATGCAACACTCATCATTATCATCATCGAGCGTTGCAAGGGGTTTATGTGGCGCAAGAAGCAAATGCTGAAAGGCCATGCGACATGTGTCAGCAGCATCAAAATGGCATGAATGGAAGACATACACAGAAATGGCTCGTTGCAGAACTCTAGTGGGTCTTTACTCCATTTTAGACTCTTTAGCCAAAGAATGGCCAAAGAACATGATGAACATGATGGTGATGATAATGAATACGAGAATTTGCAGCTCATTGCAATAGACGACAGACATAATTCGCATTACAATGTGACAACAATTCATAATGTTGACTTTTTCCGAAGAACAAAGAAAAACGCGTTCCACCAGCATTAGCATCACTTTGTCGAGGCACATTGTCGCTGGGAGAAAGAAAACGCACTCGAATGTCAAAATGACATTCTTGGAATGTGTCGCCCGATGTTGGTGTGGATGATGATGGTGGTGATGGTGTTGTGGGACTGCAAATGAGGGACTTTATTTTTGATTAATTTATGTCTACTCGAGCGCATCATGGAATCAAAAATAAATGTCTTAATTGCTTATGTTCATAATTTGGCCTTTGGGGCAGAAGTCAACATTTTGTTTATGTTTCGTTTGAGAATTTTAAATAATTTTCTTTTGTCCCATATGAGGGCTTAAGGGATTTTTATATTGTAGATGATGAATACTCCAACGAATAGGTATTGAGAATGGAGTTAGTGACCTGATTTTTTAACCTTGCCGCATATCAAAATAAATCGGAGGGGTGAACAAGGCTGAAGTGTTTGAAGAAAAAAATGTCTGAATTCTTTGTTTTAGCTAGACATAATCTAAAAGGACTTAATCTACAGGTGATAGGGTTAAATATGGCAAAAAGAAAATAATCGATGATACGTTGGCGATTTCGGTAGAGCCATTGACACAAATGAGAAGTGAGGCATTGACCCAAGTATGTCGCAAAGATTTTAAGTTGGCATAATACCGTTTTTTAGTTGAAAAATCAATGGTCAGAAAAGTGAATACATTGACGCTACATCAAATTAAACACCAAATTGGGTTTAACTTCATGGGGAATACAAATAGGTCACATGCTCTTCAAAAACATTCAAATAAAGCCAGAAAATATTGGTTTCTCAAATGGAGTTTCATAAAAAAAAACCAAATCGGTGGCTTTGTACACATTATGAGCGTACACTGAAAAAAATAATAAAAAAAAATTCAATTAAGAATTTAATTTAAAATAAAACTGTTTTCAATTAAAAAATAATTGAATTAATCATTTATTAATTAAATCCGGATATATTCTTCAATTACGACCGTGATTGATTTTTTGGGAATTTTCAACTTTAAAATTAATTGACTGCATCATTTTTTTAATTGGACCTGAACTGTTTTCAGTTACGAACGCTATTGAAATTTCAATTTATTCCATTAATTTTTTATTGATCCAATCATTTCTTTAATTCAATCTGAACTTTTTTTCAATTACGATCATGATTGGAATTTTTCAAAATTTCAATTAAAAAATTAATTTAATCAATAAATTTTTAATTGAATCCGGATATTATTTTCAATTACGATCGTGATTTAAACTTTTGGAATTTTCAATAAAAAACTAATTAATTCAATAATTTTTTCAATTGAATCAATAATTTTTTAATGGAATCGGAAACTATTTTAAACCCGACAACCACAACAACTATCCGTTTTTAAAAGACTAGCCGCTCAAATTTTTGATAAATACTATTTTACATATAGAAGATAAAACTTTCCAACAAACACACTTTTGACCACCTTTTTAAATTTTGAGACGCAATTTTAATCTTATAAATGATCAAAATATGCATATTTACGGCATTACAGCTTCTTTATCATCGATCTATTGGGTTAACTTCCCCAATGCATGTATTTCATAAACTTACTGCCTCGCTACTCTTTCTTTTTTAGTTCGGAAAAAATATTTTCCGTTTCACTTTTCACCCCTGCAGGTGTTTTGTTTCTAAGGAGTGATTATGGAATCGAATATAAACCTCAAATTCGGAGTTTCATGTATGTGAACCATGTTGCATCGAAGTAGATGCGACCTATACAGCGCGCTTTTGCCAAAAATTTTAATATTTAAATATTTTTAATTAAATTTTTAATTGATCCAATTAAAAATTTAATTGGTTGTTTTGAAAATTTCAATAATTTTTATACCCTCAACCAGAGGATAGGGTATACTAATTCCGTCATTCTGTTTCTCCTCGAAATGTTCATCTATGACCCCATAAAGTATATAATATTCTTGATCGATCTAGCCATGTTCTTCCGTCTGTCTGTCGAAAGCACGCTAACTTTCGAAGGAGTAAAGCTAGCCGAAAATTTTGCACAAATACTTCTTATTAGTGTAGGTCGGTTGGGATTTTAAATGAACCATATCGGTCCATGTTTTCATATAGCTGTCATATAAACTGATCTGGGATCTTGACTTCTTGAGCCTCTAGAGGTCGCAATTCTTATCCGATTTAGCTGAAATTTTGCATTACATGTTTCGTTATGACTTCCAATGACTTTATTTCGAGCTTTCTCAAAGATCGCACTATTGAAGTCGTTATAGATGGGTTCTCATCCAATGAGCACAAATTGACCGCAGGTGTACCCCAGGGCTCTGTTCTTTTTCCTTCTCTTTTTCTTATTTTCATCAACGATATGTTGGGTCAGACATCGAATCCGATCTACTCATTTGCGGATGGCAGTAATCTCTGTCGTTCGTACTCATTCCACCATAGGCGGAGTCTTCGAGAGATTGAGGACAAGAGGCTGGTTATGGACGATACACTCTGCCAGGATTTGCTGCCCATTTCTGAATGGGGTTGAATGAATCGAGTAGATTTTAATGCACGGAAGACTCAGTGCTGCTTGTTGTCACACAAACGATTCGCTGACCCATTACGATCATCTTCTGGCTGGAGCTTCAAAATCATCCCTGGAGCTACTGGACCATGTACAGAGAACAGCGATGGCGTTGATTGGGGACTGTGGGGTATCCAACTCTATTGCCTCCCATGAACATTGTCGCAATGTGGGTTGTTTGGCGCTGTTCTATCGGTACTTTCATGATATATGTTCGTCTGATATTCGTCTTCTTATTCCTGATGTAAGGATGTATGTCAGGGATACTGGACATTCCAGGAACTCGCATCCGTTTGTAATTGATTGGCCAGCGGACCGCACAATGCTAATGTTTTCCCAACCCATTTTGCCATCCAAAGATTTAAGACAAATGTCAATGAACACTACATCCTTTTCCACCCCTCCAATTTTTAATTTCCTCTCGCCAAAGCAATGCACTGCATTCATAGGGGACATCCCCTGCGTGTTGGCTGACAGAAAAAAAAAACAGCTGTGCTAAGTATGGTAGAAATCGGTCCATAACCTAATATAGCTGCCATATAAACAGATCTGGGATCCTGACTTTTTGAGCCTTTTGAGGGCGTAATAATTATCCAATTTGACTGAAATTTTGAACAACGGCTTTTCCCTTCAATATACGTGTTAAATATGGTCCGAATCGGTTTTGTAGCCTGATAAAGCTCCCATATAAACCGATCTTCCTATTCCACTTCTTGAGCCTCTAGGGGGAGCGATTCCTATCCGATTTGGTTGAAATTTGGCATAACGTGTTTCGTTATGACCTCCAACAACTGTACTAAGTATGGTTCAAATCGGTTCATAACCTGATATTATTGTCATATAAACCGATCTGGGATCTTAACTTCTTGAGCCTCTAGAGGACGCAATTATTATCCGATTTGGATGAAATTTTGAACAACGGTTTCTATGACCTTCAATATACGTGTCAAAATGGTCTGAAACGGTCTATGGCCAGAAACAGCACCTTGTATAAACCGATCTCCTTATTTTCCTTCTTTAGCCCCTAAAGGGCGCAATTCTTCTTCGAAGTGGCTGAAATTTTACACAATGACTTCTACTATGGACTCCAACATTCAATTCAATTATGGTCCGCATCAGACCATAACTTGATATAGCTTCAATAGCATAGCAATTCTTACACATCAATGCGTGCTTTCCGATTCAAATATAAACTCAATGATAAGGGACTTTTTTTTATAGCCGAGTCCGAACGGCGTCCCGCAGTGCGAGATTTCTTTGGGAAATTTTGTTAAATGCCCATGCATGTCATTGTACCTCGGAAATGTCGCCAACATTAAACATCGCTTTGTCCGATGTTCTCGCCAGGATTAGAACGCGTTAAGCGTCATAGGTTACGATGGCATGAATTTGATATCCGCATTCAGGGCGAAATGTCCCCACCCTAAAAAGATATTAGAGAGTTAAAGAAGGCGCAGCAGAGCGGGCCCGGTTCGGCTAGTAATATATATTGTTAATGGCTTTATTCCAACGATACCCGATTCCTGTTCCCAAGCCTGCAGTAATGCATATATTGGAAAATCAGTTATGAATTATGAATTCTAGCAGTAGTATTGATGCCTAAAATTTCCAGCTTATCGTGATTGGTGTTGACTTTACATTATTAAAGCAATCTACGATGGCAAGAAATGTTGTAGTATTATTATGAAGGAATGTTTCGGTGGACTTGCCATTGTTATAAGTGGATTTGTTTCGAGAAAGGCGATCCTTAAGAATCTTCACCAAGATTTAGGTACCTATCATCGTTTGCTACACTCATAGAAAAAAGTTTGATGAATATGGGAAACACTGTCTGCTTAATATTAGTATTGGGTTGCCCAAAAAGTAATTGCGGATTTTTTAAAAGAAAGTAAATGCATTTTTAATAAAGCTTAGAATGAACTTTAATCAAATATACTTTTTTACACTTTTTTTCTAAAGCAAGCTAAAATTAACAGCTGATAACTGACAGAAGAAAGAATGCAATAACAGAGTCACAAGCTGTGAAAAAATTTGTCAACGCCGACTATATGAAAAATCCGCAATTACTTGTTGGGCAAGCCAATAGTTAATTTTGGTGCTATTGTTCGAGTAGTTCTGCTATTACAGCAGTAGTACTGCAATTTCAGAGTATCAGGCTTGTTGCTAAAAAGTCTGCTGTTTGTTGAAAATTACTGCTACTTAATTATGAAGGGGATGTTAGAGGAATAAATAGAACACATGTGTAAATATGTGTCCCAGTGGATGTTGAATGTACACTTCCCATAACCTTTTTCCTTTAAATTTAGATACAAAAGATAGAGCAATAACAAATAATACGAGCTAGCTCAGCCACATTTCGAAATGTATTCCAATGGATGTATCAGGTAGCTTTTTTACAGTAATATTCCACAAATTAAAATTATCTACCTCTTCCAACAAATTTTCTCAAACAATTCTAAAAAATGACTAAAGTAATCAAAACAAGTAACAGGCAACCATAAAAAGTAGCATACAATTTTTTTTTCAGCTAGTTGAAATAGCAGTAAGAAATGTTTGCTAATACAGCAACCCCTATGTTTGCTGAAACAGCAGAATTGTCTGCTTTTCCATTTTCAGCAGGCAAAAACTGCTGTTTTAGCAAACATTTTTGATGTTTTGAATAACAAATTTGTTATTCCACATTTATTATCCGATTTTGCTGAAATTTGGGACAGGGTGTTGTGTAAGGCCACTCGACATCCTTCTTCAATTTTGCGCCGATCTTTTCAGATTTGGGTATAGCTGCCATATAGACCGTTCTCTCTATTTAAGGTTTTGGATCCATAAAAGGCACATTTATTGTCCGATGTCGCTGAAATTTGGGACAATGAAACATGTAAGGCCCTTCGACATCCTTCTTGCTTGCCATATAGACCGATCTTTCGAAAATTTGGGACAGTGAGTTGTATAAGGCCCTTCGACATCCCTCTTCAATTTGGCTCAGATCGGTTCAGATTTGGATAGACATGCCGTATAGACAGATCTCTCGATTTAAAACCTTGGACCCATGAAAGGCGCATTTATAATCCAATTTCGCGGAAATTTGACACAGTGACTTATGATAGACTTTTCGACATCCATGTCGTATATGGTTCGGATCGATCTATATTCCAATATTTCGTTTTACAAAATTTAACAATGACTTGCACATATTAGACCACGCAATGTCCGTGCCGAATTTGGTCCAAATCGGACAATATTTCGATATAGCTGCTATGGGGGTTTACATATATACCCGAGGTGGTGGGTATCTAAAGTTCGGCCCGGCCGAATTTAACGCCTTTTTACTTGTTTTTTTCTAAACCAGATCCAAATATTCTCTTATGCTAGTCGTTGATAGAATATTCTAAACCTCATTCCACCTGCTAGGTAAGAATGATCTAGTATTCCTACATTCTAATCAACTGCACACAAAATTCCCTAGAAGAGGGAATTTTTCCAGTACACAACTAACTGATCCACAATGGAAAATTTTCAAGCAGGTGCCCTACCCTGCTTTTCCTAGACTAATAAAATAAATCTGCCTAATGACTTAAAGGCAAATCATTGTTAACGATTTTTGGAATTTAAACAAGGAATGTCTCTAACAAAATATTAAATGCACTTTTGTAGTAAACACAAAAGGGCGCATACCAAAATTCGTATATGCCAGCGTAGATCCCCCAAAACCCCCCTTAGTTTCGGAGAGATTTGTGAAGATGTTAAAATAATTTATAAAAGATTTAAATTGCCATAGCCTAGGTGGTGGAGACACCATGCTTGTCATCGACTTTTTGAGTGTTCTTTTTTTGGGTTAATGTTGATTTGATGTTGAAGCTGTAATGCTGATGCAGCCAAAGCATTGGAAGTAGCGGAAGAATCTGGATGGCTGGCTGGCTGACTTGGTGGCGACTCGGCAGCATTTGCCGTTGCCATTGCGATGATCTATTATGCTATTAAGTGGTGTTATTTATCAGTCTAGTTTTGTGTAAATATGCCGTAGTTGGGTGCATGTGTTGCCGCTCGGCCGCCCCTCTGTTTGTCTGTCTGGCAGTTGGGGAGTTTATTTGTCATTCCTGTTGCATCGTCGTCAAAACTGTTGACATTTCTATTGCATTTTTCATTTGAACGGTGAACATTTCAAATTATCATCCCCATCATCTCAATCTCCATCTTTAGCCGTCATCACAACGCTCGTTGCATTGCATGTGATCTCTTTGTAAAACTCCCAAACCCAAGAACAAGCCATAGACACACTGACGAATGCATAACTGCATCGATGGACAGACATTCAGACAGACACTGAACGATGCACTTGGATGCAGCGACAACCATTGAACCAACGAACCAGTTGATGATGATGCTGTCTATAGTGACTCAGGCTGAGTTGAATTGGATTTTTCACGATTCACTCCACAATTTGAGTGCAATTAATAAAGTTTTCGTTTTTCACCATCCACTTGGTTGTCGTAGTTGATTCTGATGATGTTTGGGTTACTGTTTTCATGTTTGAATGTTTTTTGTTTCTCTTGTTTTTGTTTTTGTTTTTGTTTTTGTCTTGTCTGTAGACGGTAGTAGTACCAAAATGACATTCGTTGCGCTTTATTTAAAAGCATTTAGCGTTGTCTTAGCACATCATCATCGTATATGGTTTTGCAAACAGCACAGTGTTTTTTTTTTTTTGCAAAAAAGAAAAAAATATTTGTCAGAAGAGATCCTGATGGAAATTTCTTATAGCCGCAATGACAATTTTCTCCTTAGTTGCGACTTATTTGAAACTTGATGGTCCCGGTCGCTTCGTAACTTAAAAAGGCTTGTTTTCAAAAATCGTTCAATAAGGTACCACATAGGACATTACATAAAAAAGATCCACAGCTCGTTCCTGGGTTAACTTTTGCCCTTTCATTTGAGGACCATATTGTCCCTGCCAGCCTCTATGTCCAAATGGTCGTTTTTTGAGGATGGACTCTCAAACTCCTTACTTATTTCCTAGGCTCTCAAAACCCTTACTTATCTCCTAGGCCCACAGCTTGTTCCTGGGTTAATTTTTGCCCTTTCATTTGCCCTTTCTAGGCTCCGGCCACCCTTTGTGTCCAAATGGTTGTTTTTTGAGGATGGACTCTCAAAATCCTTACCTATTTTCTAGGCTCTCAAAACCCTTACTTATACATTTTGATTTTTGCGGGTAAGATAGGCCCCCAAATTTTTGGCCCAAAGTGTTTATACGAGTACTGGATTCGTAGTCTGCACCCAAGCAACTTTCATTTGAGATCCATGTTGTCCAAATCAGACTACTTGCGTGTTTTTTGTGGAGAGCCCCCCTCCAGATACTTCGTCTCCAACATTAATTCCACATTCGTACTCTACTTTAAATACCTTTTTGGTGCACCATAATCCAGTCCATCCATTCAGTCGAATAGCACCAGCTGAAACTCAGTTTCCCAACTCAGGCAGCGAAGCTCACAGATTAGCGGATTGGGAGTCATTGCTCCCACCCTTCTGTAAGAAGTATCTGAATCTTAAAATTTTTCAATAGAGCACTTGAATCATTGTAATTTAGTTGCCCCAAATGGTGTGCACTTTACTATTGGCCATATTTTAGAGTAATATTTTTGTACTTTTCAGTATCTTATCATACGATAAAAATATCTTCTAGTCGCCAAATATATTCTTACACCCCAATTAGCACTTTTTCTTCCACATGTCGTATTTTTGTCAAGACAGGGAAAATCTTTGTCATATTGCTTTATTTTTATCAGCCATCGTACGCTGTAGGCGAAGATAAGCTATTTCGTACTATTTTGCACTTTTTGGTACCAAAATGTACGAATTTTGAATATATCACTTAGTCACCAATTATATATTTCCCTCTTGTACCTTCATGCCAAATATCAGACCTATAGCTACATCTGTAATGATAGTACCAAATCGTACCAATTGTAGTACCAAAATGTATGCATTAAATAAATATTTTTCTTAATTGTACCTACATGTCAAATTTAAGACCTCTAGCTTCATCTATGAAGAAAGTACCAAATGGTACCAATTTTGGTACCAAAATGTGCGAATGGTAAATAGATAATTTAGCCGCCCATCATATATTCCTTAGTTGTACTTACATGCCAAATTTCAGACATCTAGCTCCATCGATGAAGATAGTATCAAATGGTACCAATTTTGTTACCAAAACGTACGAATTGTAAGAAGATTATAGTCGCCCATCATTTTTTCATAGTTGTACCTGCATACCAAATTTCAGTCTTCTAGCTTCATCGGTAAAGAAGGTCCAATTTTGGTACAACAATGTGAGATTTTTGAATAAATCATTTAGCAACCCATTAATATTTCCCAGTTGTACCTAGGTGCCAAATTTCAGACCTCTAGCTCCATCTGTATAGAAAGTACCAAATTGTACCAAACGTACGTTTTCTCCCGTTACCAGTACTATATTTCCAGTTTATTTTTCACTCTCATCTTTTTTCTATACATCCGCCCTATACAAAGTTCACTCATTTCGTACCTTTTTGGCACTTTTTTTAGTACCTAAATGTACAAATTTCTAAAAATCCTTATAGTCACCCAATTAAGGTTGCCAAAGTGTACCTTAGTTCCAAATTTCAAAGTTGTTCAATTTACAAAGAATGTACGAAATTGTAACCATTGTGGTACTAAACGTACTATTTCTCCCACTTCCGGTAGGATTTTTCAAATTTTTTTACCAAATCTTAATTTTTTGATATATTCTTTAATTTAATCCCAAGAACGTTATTCTAGGCCTTTCCGTTCGCGCTGTGCAAATATGCACTATTTCGTACTTTCTAGTTCCTAAACGTTAGAATATCACCAAATCCAGCCTTATCCCGTACCTACGACCCAAGACCAACATTCGTACAAAAATTTATGATTATAGCCTTAGCGGTTTGGGCTGGACGATGATCAGTCAGTCAGTTAGCAATTAGTCAATCACACAAAATTTTTATATGTGTAGAAAATGGTGTCCACTGCTCCGCAGAGGTTGGAATGTCCACCTATGACGCCGAACGTCTGGGATCCAATCCCTTACTAATGCTTACATTTGTAAGGTATCCTGCCACGTTCAAACTTCCCCACAAAATGGTATCGCTATGCGGCACGCAGTTCGGACTCGGCATAAAAAGGAGACCCCTTATCATTAAGCTTAAAATTGAATCCCTTCTTCCTTTATGGAATCTTCATGGAAAATTTAGTGGTGATGGTAAGCTGTGATTTTCTGTCAAGTTACTCTAGGTCTTCTGTAAAAGGAGTGATCGAACCTCACCTTTTATTGTTATGGGCTTCGACGGGCTGTCACATATACTCCCATGCAGGGGTAGCGATGCTTGGACTCTTTGGTTAGGCAGGACACCTTAGTGTTAAATCCTTACTATTGGGGAACCTTATTTGCTTTTAGCGACGAAACAGTGACTGAACCAAAGAGAGATAGGGCGAAGAAAAGAGCCATTCGTCGCATCCGTAGTTTGATCCGATGAACAAACATTATCCGCAACGCCCAGTCGTCGGAAGCCCTGCCCCAACCCTATTGATATTGAAATACTTGAATATACTGGGAGAAGAGTGCCTGGCCAAGGTCGTCAACTTATCTATAACCCAGGGCTGTGAAGTCGATCGGAGTCGAGGGTTTGAGGCAGGAATCGGAGCTCGAATTTGGGGCAAGCGGGCTAAACTCAAATTCCGACTCCGGACACTCCGAAGCCCTGCTCTGAACACTTTTATTGTTCCCGGTGACTGGAAAATTAACCGAGAATAGTATTCGAACAAGGGTGAATCATACAGATTTCCCTTCTCTTGCCGGAAGGCAAGAGGCTTGAGGCACTACTTCAGCTGCATCTCCTCTGATTTCCTTTGTATCCCAGTATCTAAGACGCATGATTTAATACTTCATCCCAGCCTTCTTGAAGAAATTCCATCTATTGGGCACCGAGCTCTCAAGGTGGAGTCATATCTCGGGTACCCTCCAAACGGCGTCGACGTCATACCAAACGCCGACGATTGTACGATTCGGACTATTACGGTGATGACATCTGTCATAGGTTAAACGTTTATCTTGTCGATCTTGCCGTTTAAATCAGAAATTTTATATATATCTGGCAAGATACCTCAATGACTACATTTAAGACAATTGGCCGGTCAGGGTCGAGATATGCCATACGCACTAGAATAACATCCAAACCTGCCAGAATGCTGCTCCACGAACTTCGACGGGCTGTCTCATCAGGAGGCACCACCACCTTCATCTTCATCTTCAATTATATGTTGTCTATGAAGTAACTACTGGGCTGTTATCGCACAAGCCATACACTGAGTATGGATCTTCATGATCAAGAGCGAGAACTTCAACGCTACGATTGCGTATAAAAAGCGTCACGAGAAAATTATATCGAAATCAGTGAGCAGTTACAGAGTGAATGCAGTGAAGCCTGGCGCAGCAAACGACTGGTCGGCATGGGCTTTTGACGAAGAAATCTGGTTCGAGTCTTGAGGACAAGACCAAACCTATTTTATATTCGCATGCCTTTAAATTACCTAAGCTATCGAAAATAAGCTCTTTGAGGAGATCACTCTCAGGTTAATTGAGAGGCTTCGCACCAAGCCATACAAAACTATCACCGATAAGAAAATAGGCTGCCTTAATGTAGGTCGCATATTCGTTGCGCAGGATACCCCAAAAGTACTCGTCTAGATTCGGAAACGGCACAGCAGTCAATTGAAAGCTTGCGGTCACCAGGTGGCATCCCATTCCTAAAATAACTAAGGCGAACAATAGTTATATGGGCCTAAAATTCTTGGCGAATGTCTCTAAGCACAGCTTGGTGATGGTAGTTTTCGACAAGGGAGAAGAACAAGGCTGTATACCTAGGAACAATCGGCGTTATACTTCATCTGTATACTTCAACGTCCTTGTGGAATTTCCTGGGCCTACTCCAGTTTGTCACCATCGGTAGCGATCCTTATCAAGCTCATAGCCATTGGTTCTTTGAAGGTACCAATAACGTGTCTTGACATATCGAGTCACTCAGTATTTATCATAGTCACTCAGTATTTAACCAAGAGCCGGTGCCCCCGACCTCGCACCAAAACGCTCCACTCGATATCGCTGATTATCCGCGACTGCAATTGCAGCTACTTCATATACGAAGCATTCTACCATTCACCACCTATGGACGTGCCCGGTAGCCCCCTGCTGAGCCTCTCATAATCATGTTGAACACCACATAAATCGGAGTCAGAGTTCAAACCTGTGTGTTGCTCATAGTCATCCCGTGCTAGGTGTTTGACGATGCAGCCTGGTATCGTGGCTGATACAAACTAATTGCGTTCGGGGACAACGTTGAAATGAAATGCATCGTTAACCCCAAAACAAGATTGATGAGATCTGGCCACGCACAGCACTGGATTTAGTCTAGAAAGAAGATATTCCTTCTCGACCAATTACACACGTAAGGATACCCATGATTCGCTCAGATTCTAAATGCATATTTTGAGTACTAACGGACTGTTATAACATTTGAAGCAAACAACAAGCCGATTACTGAGTTAAGAGTTTGTCCATAGTGGCATGTGGTGGATTAATATCAGCACCCTCTTTTTAACTTAACCTAAGGAACTGTAGTAAAAAATTTTTCAACCACTGACTGGAAGATTGGCTGATGGCAACCGAAGACATGCAATATTCGTACTAAACTCGGGCTGTCGCAGAGCTCACCAGGTCTGAAGTAGTTGTATTCTACGGATTCAACAAGTTGAAATTGAAGGTGCATAGATGTTAGGGACTTATTAGTTGTTGTTGAACACTTGTATGAGTAACTACGACCACATGTCTAAAGTCTGGGGGATTTTAGGGGACTGAAAATCCCCCTGTCATCGTCAAAAGAGGAACAGTAGGCATCAAGAAGGGAACCGACAAGCCCAGTTCGATTGTTCTCAAGGTTTTCGCCAGCGGGGAAAGACTGAACTCAGAAGGTATTTCGTCCACAGCAGTTAGTGAAGCATCTAAGGAGGAATCCTCCACACCGCAAGCGCCCAGTGTCCTGAGGAAGAGTGGTTCTACTGTTTTCTCAACTGCCCCTGGATGCGTTACTCTTCATTACCAGATCTAACGAATCATGCGAGAATGAACACCTGGCGGACGGAGACGAATAGGCCAACGCAACTGTGGTGGAAATTTGAATCTTAACTATGGTCAGATTTCTGCGGAGATATTTCCACCGTTGTAAATCCACTAAACTTTATCTGATGACAGGTGGGTTGAAGTCGCTTCTGCAGTGAAAAGAGCATCATTATGAAAAGTGATGCTAATGCTCATCACCAGATATGGGTAAGATCGAATATCAACAAAAGGAATGAGCTACTTATTGAATATTTTTTAAGTTGCAATCTGGCGGTTTGTTATAAAAAAAAGTTCTGTTCCTGGTAACAGATAGGCGGTACGAGATTTGACCTTTGTATAGGAAGATATTAGTGAAAGGATATGTAACTGGGAAGTGTTAAATGACCAGAACTTCTTTGATCATCATTATATTAATTTCGGCCTTGGAGAGGATGCTGCAGAAGTGGTCCCTCGGCTAAACAAAAGAAAGGCGGATTTTGGATAAATTTCGGCCCACATTCTGCACGACTATGGCCTTTAATGTTGACCTAAGAAAATACAAGGGCAAGCTGAAAAAGGTTCAGAACAAATCCTGGATGGAATTCTGCAGCTCCGTGTAGGATATATCTGAAGGCTAAGGAAGATTCTATCATCGAAATCTATTAGGTAGGATACATTTAGAAGTCAGAGAAAGTATGGGCAATGTTTGGTGAGGAAACACTAGAACTTCTCGTTGACACCAATTTCCCGGAGAAAGGCCCCATTAAGTACATATATTCTTGATCGTCTCCATATTCCGAATCGACCTAGCCATGTCCCTCCGTCGAAATTTCGATAGCGGTCGAACGCGTAAAGCTAGCCGCTTGAAATTGTGCACAGATGCTTGCTAGTAATGTAGGTCGTTGGAGATTTCAAATGAACCATATCGGTTGAGACTTAGATATAGCTCCCAACAGGGACGTAGCCAGGGGGGGGGGAGGGGGGAACGAGCCCCAACCCACCAAAATTATTTTGTCTAAAAAAAATTGCAAATTAAATTTATTCAAAACAAAAATTTTATTAACATTTCATATTCTACAAAGACAACATTTTGTCGAGGACAGGGCGGCCTCAAAATTATTTTTCTTAAGAACAAAATTGTAATGAAATTCTTAGTAAAAAAAATTTTAATGAAATTTATTCTACAAAAATGTTTATCATATCTTTCAAGAGACAAAATTTCATCGTTATATTCTCTTATGACAAAACTTCAGCACGGGCCAAACCCCCTCGAAATTATTTTTTCAAGACAAAAATTCTTTGAAATTTTTTCTAAAGACGAAATTTTTATAAAAAGAAAGATTTATTAAATTTTTCTAAAGACTACATTTTAATGATTTTTTTTACAGACTAACTTTCAGCGAAAATCTCTCTAAAGACAACCTAACCTCAAGATTATTTTTAAAACCAAAATTTAAATTTTGCATAAACATTTTGAAAGTCTTTTTTTATTTAATACTTTTTTGGTTTATTCGGCCCGACGTCATGAAAACGATTGTTAAAAAATTTTGAAAATTGTTTTATTATTGAAAAATCCAATATTTCGAAAACCACCGGTATTCTTCCTCAGGGAATTACACTGAAATTTTATTATGCTTATCTGTTCCAAACAACTTTTCCTAAAATTTTAACCCATTGCGCCTCACCCTCGATTCCGTTGTCCGATTTTGATGAAATTTTATCTCTATATATAAAAGAGACGCGTGATTGGCTGACTGACAGATTGACTGGTTAACCCCCAGCCTAAACGGCTATAGCTAGAGTCATGAATTTGGCACGAATGTGGGTGTTGGGTCGCTATAAGTTGGGGTTTTGTGATATTCGTACTTTTAGGTACGAAAAAGTGACTTTTACCTAGCGTGAACGAATGGGGCTAAAATTTTGGGATCAAATTAAAGTGTGTCTCGAAAACATAACATTTGGTGACAAAAATTTCCCAAAATAACCATAAGTGGGAAAATGGCACATTTAGTACCGCAATTGGTACGTTTTGGTACATTGTTTATTGATTGAGCTAGACCTTTGAATTTTGGATTTTAGGTGCACTATGGAAGCTTAAATTGGTATGCCAAAAGAATTTTGCACTTTTAGAAACAAAAAAGCACCAAAAAAGGTACAAAATAGGTACTTTGCATAGGGCGAACGGGTAGAGCTAGAACTTCGATATTTGGCTTCAATGATTGTTGTTGCGAAATAAAGGGGGTCGATAGAAAAAATTTATAAAATAGTAATGAAAACGCGAATCGGCAATGGGAAAATATTGCCAATTTTGGGCAAGCCAATTTCACCCCCACAACATGACGGGAAAAATTGTTGTAACGGGTTTCAGTCGTCTACTTTCCGCCAATCCAAATTTCATTACGATATCCCTTTCTAACTCGAGCTACAATTTTTCAAGGCTAAGAGCTGCCTTGGGTATTTTCGTCGTTAATGTGAACGTGGTCACACGAAGAAGCAGCAAAACCATTGCCGTTGTCTACCGTTCCAAGCCATTAATACAACTTCCAAAAGATATTTGCATTGTGTTGCCAATCAGTGTAAAATTCAGCTCTGACTTTATGACCAAGTGTCTCCGCCGACGTGTCAGTTCCTGTAACCAACAGCCACTACAATTTTCAAAAAAAAAAAAAAAAAGTAAAAGCGAGCTAAGTTCGGCCGGGCCGAATCTTATATACCCTCCACCATAGATCGCATTTGTCGAGCTCTTGCCACGGTATCTCTTTTTAGGCAAACAAAGGATAAAAGAAAATAATTGCTATATTATTGGAACAATATCAAGTTATTGTTAATTTTGGACCATAATTGAACTAAATATTGGAGACCATAGTAGAAGTCATTGTCTAAAATTCCAGCCAAATCTAGTAAGAATTGCGCACTTTAAGGGCTGAAGAAGTAAAATAGGGATAAGCCGATTCATGCCATTTTCACGTGGCATATGTTAAAGGTCATAAGAGAAGCCGTTGTACAAAATTTCAGCTAAATCGGATAGTAATTGCGTCCTCTAGTGGCTCAAGAAGTCAAGACCCCAGATCGGTTTATATGGAAGCTATATCAGGTTATGGACCGATTTGAACTATCCTTAGCACAGTTGTTGAAAGTCATAACAAAACACCTCATGCAAAATTTCAGCCAAATTGGATAATAATTACGCCCTCTAGTGGCTTAAGAAGTCAATACCCCAGATAGGTTTATATGGCAGCAATATCAGATTATGGACCGATTTCAACTATTCTTAGCACAGTTGTTGAAAGTCATAACACAACATCTCATGGGAAATTTCAGCCAAAGCGGATAATAATTGTGTCCTCTAGTGGCTCAAAAGTCAAGACCCCAGATAGGTTTATATGGCATCTATATCTGGTTATAGACCGATTTGAACTATTCTTAGCACAGTTGTTGGAAGTCATAATAAAACACCTAATGCAAAATTTCAGCCAAATCAGATAGGAGTTGCTCCCTGTAGAGGCTTAAGAAGTCAAGGTCCCAGATCGGTTTATATGGCAGCTATATCAAAACGTTGACCGATATAGCCCATTTACAATCCCAACCGACCTACACTAATAAGAAGTATTTGTGCAAAATTTCAAGCGGCTAGCATTACTCCTTCGAAAGTTAGCGTGTCTCACGGACATGGGTAGTTCGACTTAAAATGTCATGACGATCAAGAATATATTGGGTTGCCCAAAAAATAATTGCGGATTTTTCATATAGTCGGCGTTGACAAATTTTTTTCACAGCTTGTGACTCTGTAATTGCATTCTTTCTTCTGTCAGTTATCAGCTGTTACTTTTAGCTTGCTTTAGAAAAAAAGTGTAAAAAAAGTATATTTGATTAAAGTTCATTCTAAGTTTTATTAAAATTGCATTTACTTTCTTTTAAAAAATCCGCAATTTTTGGGCAACCCAATATATACTTTATGGGGTCTTAGACGAATTTTTCGACTTACAAACAGAATGAGGAAATTAGTATATCCCCATCCTATTGTGGAGGGTATAAAAAATTATCTTTACCAATTTCATAGTAACAAGAATTTTGGCATTTTTCGATTTTGAAAAAATGTGGTGTGACCCACCCCCAAATAAAATCCTGGCTACGTCCCAGGCTCCCATATAAACCGATCTCCCGATTTGACTTCTTGATCTCTTACTAGCCACAATTTTTGTTCGATTTGGCTAAAATGTTACATGTAATGTTCTGTTATAACTTTCAACAACTGTGCCAAGTACGTTCCAAATCGGTTTATAACCTAATATAGACCCCGATTTGACTTCTTGATCCCTTACAAGCCCCAAATTTTGTCCAATTTGGCTGAAATTTAGCACATAATGTTTTGTTACGACTTCCAACAACTGTGACAAATACGATACAAATCAGTCTAACCTGATATAGCTCCCATATAAACCGGTCTCTCGATCATCCTTGTTCGGTTCCTAGAAGCTTTTTTGCTGGGTTGGCAGAAGTTTGGTATGTAGAACAAAATTATGCGCTTCAACCGTTCCACCCTTGCAAAATTCATGGTGGGGTTTTCCCAAGATTCGGCCCGGCCACACTGAGCACGCTTTTACTTGTTCACATATGAAGTTTACTAGTCGAAAATATCCTTTATATGAAAAAAAACATTTTTTTCGTGTATAGATGGCATTGACAAATTCTGGACAAATGATGATGGACAAATTCTGGATTAGAACAGTTCTGTTTATATTAAAATTTGATTCTTCAATGTAACTGAAGATTTCATTGCAATCAGAGACACTGTTCATGGTTGCTCTATGACCATCAGCATATCAACATTAGCCTTAAACATGCAACATGGAGGCGCAGCAACTGTTGCCAGCACAGCATAGTATCGCATCATCATCATCAGCTGCTGCAATAGCAGCATCATAGAGATCTTTAGCAATTCGTCTCTTTGGCACATTTATGGAGGAATGAATTGAGGAGGAATTTAAATATGAAGTTAAGAAAAAAAAAACCCTCGATTGAAGTAGAAAATTGACTTAAGGAGAATGCTGCTGCTCTAAGCACGAATTTTTCAAGTTGTAAAAATGCAATTAAATCGACATGTTTGAATCCTCCTTTGGCTAACATGTCATCTTTCCACACTGCTAGCGAACATATGCACAAGCTGGAAACAAATGGAAGACTTGTTTTTCAGTTTGTCTGTCTCTCTGTTCAAACGTGCGTTCGTTGGTCTATTGGTGTGTGTGTGTGTTAAGTGCATTTGATTCGTTTTAATGTTCGATTGCATTTGTTCTTATTTCCCCTACGTTGGCCCCAGTTGTGTGTCATTCCTACAACCACGTATTCATTCATATTTTATTTTTTTTTTCTATTTTAAGATATAGTCATCTGTCCATAGCCATGACAGGCCTGTCGATCGGTGTTGCATCTTTGCAAGAGCATTTTTATGATGATCTATTGCTGCTGCTGCATGGTTTTGGACTTCTTACAGTTGTCATCGTTTTATATTCCCCATGTCTCTCACTTTCCCTTGTTACCGTTTTTTGGTTTCCCTCTTTGAAACCCTATTAAATTGTTTTCATTTTAATCTTTACGGTCATAAAACTGTGTTAAATAGATCATAAAATTAGTTTTAAAATTGAAAACAAATACGTGTTGCCATCATAAATCTCGGCAGTGTAGTGCATTGCTGGGGCATCGTAAAATCTGCCAACAGGATATCTGTCTATCGAACGATTAGTTCCAGTTGTACCATTTCATCTGTGATCTTTACACTCTACACACTTTTTTTTGGCATCTTCGAAATCATCATAAAATAACGAAATCCTTGTCTTTTCGGTGTGGAGGAAGGTTACACATGAAAATGTTCTCCCCTAAGGTTGACACTCATTTTGTCAGATTTTAATGAGGTCGTCATGTGTATGCCATATATGCGGCAGCAAAGGATTAGTTTTTACGACAATGGCTTATGATGAGGCAAGGTAATGTTTAGGTGATCACCATAAAAGCGCATAACCACATCATGAATTTATAGGATACCGATTTTGGAAGAACATCTAATTGCTCTTTATGGGCCCTTTTTAGGGGCCCATTAAATGTTAGAAATAGATTTATTTTGTAGTTTTGTATCGATTGTTGGCGACATTACAAATTAGTTTCTGGTAAAAACGTATTTAAAACATACATGTTGTGACATTATTAAAAATTACACCAACCTCTTGAAATAGACCTCTAAATGGTGAAAATTGCTCCCTCGCTACCAGAAAAGTTCGAGAAGTTTAAGATGTAGCACATTTGGAACTGTGGGATATAAATTGAAGTCAGAGTATCATTAATTACATTCCTAGACACCTGGAACTCTTTCTGTGGGTGATCAATCTGATGATGAATAAAAATGGTCTAAGTTCATCAATAGTATGTTTAAACATAGAAGTGTTAAATTCCACATTAGGTTAGTTTGAAATCAGTAAGGAAAGGTAAAAGTCGGGCGGTGCCGACTGTACCCTAACCTACACTATAGGTACAAATAGGGAGCTATATCTAAATCTGAACCAATTCTGATTGTCCTCAGCGAATGTTTTCCATACCAATCCGTATCAAATTTCGAGCAAATATGTTCATACGGTTGACAAATTACAACATTATTGCAAATTATCCAAAATCAAAAGAACATATATAGGGGAGCTACATTTAAATCTGAACCGTAGGCATCTGAACCGTTGTGCACAATTTTGGCAATATTGGTCATTAATACGCTTGCAGTGAGCCTAGAAGGGAAAATCGGCTGCTGAATCTCAATCTAAACCGATTTCGAGCAAACTTCTTAGATATTGTGGTAGTTGTCGAGGAAAGCGCTGTACAAAATTTTGGCAAGATTGGTCAATTAATGTACTTGCAGTGGTTCTAGGAATGAAAATCGGGCGATATATATATGAGAGAGCTATATATAAATCTGAACCGATTACTTTAAAACTCACCAGTAATTTCGAGAGTCATAAGAAAATCCTTCCTGCCAAATTTCAAGAGAATCGGTTAACAAATGATTAATGTATTGCAATATTTCTCTAAATCGGACGAACATATATATGGGAGCTATATCTAAATCTGAACCGATTTCGATAAAATTCACCAGCAATGTCGAGAGTCATAAGACTCTCTGCCAGATTTCGAGAGAATCGGTTGACAAATGACCATATCTTCATCTCGACCGATTTCGATAAAATTCGCCAGTAATGTCGAGAGTCATAAGAAAAACCTTCTTGCCAAATTTCGAGAGAATCGGTTGACAAATGACCATTTCATTGCACAATTACTGCAAATCGGACGAACATATATATGGGAGCTATATCTAAATCTGAACCGATTTCAAGCAAACTTCAAAAATACTGTGGATGTCGTCGCAGAAAGCGTTGTACAAATGTTTTGGGAAGATTGATCAATAAATGCGCTTGCAGTGGCTCTAGGAGCGAAAATTGGGCGATATATATATGTATATAAATATGAGAGCTATATCTAAATCCGAACCGATTTCTATGAAATTCACCAGTCATGTCGAAAGTCATAAGAAAATCCTTCCTGCCAAATTTTGAGAGAATCGGTTAACAAATGATTAAGGTATTGCAATATATTTCTAAATCGGACGAACATATATATGGGAGCTATATCTTCATCTCGACCGATTTCTATGAAATTCACCAGTAATTTCGAGAGTCATAAGAAAAACCTTCCAAATTTTGAGAGAATCGGTTGACAAATGACAATTTTATTGCATAATTACTGCAAATCGGACGATCATATATATGGCAGCTATATCTAAACCTGAACCGATTTCAAGCAAACTTCAAAGATATTGTGGATGTAGTCGAAGAAAGCGTTGTACAAAGTTTCATTAAGATTGGTGAGTAAATGAGCTTGTAGTGGCTCTAGGAGTGAAAATCGGGCGATATATATATATATGAGAGCTATATCTAAATCTGGACCGATTTCTATGAAATTCACCAGTAATGTCGAGAGTCATAGGAAAATCCTTCCTTCCAAATTTCAAGAGAATCGGTTGACAAATGATCACTATTGCATTTTTTTTCAAAATCGGACGAACATATATATGGGAGCTGTATCTAAATCTAAACCGATTTCAAGCAAACTTCAAAGATAATGTGGATTTCGTCGCAGAAAGCGTTGTACAAAGTTTCGGGAAGATTGGTCAATAAATGAGCTTGCAATAGCTCTAGGAGTGCAAATCGGGCGATATATATATATATATGGGAGGTATATCTAAATCTGAACCGATTTCGATAAAATTCACCAGTAATGTCGAGAGTCATAAGAAAATGCTTCCTGCCAAATTTCAAGAGAATCGCTTGAAAAATTACCATTTTGTTGCATTATTACTTCAAATCGGACGAGCATATATATGGGAGCTATATCTGACTCTAAGGCCACCGTAGTGCAAAGGTCAGCATGTCCGCCTATAACGCTAAACGCCTGGGTTCGAATCCTGGCGAGACCATCAGAAAAAAATTTTCATCGGTGGTTTTCCCCTCCTAATGCTGGCAACATTGGTGAGGTACTATGCCATATAAAACTTCTCTCCAAAAAGGTGTCGCATTGCGGCACGCCGTTCGGACTCGGCTATAAAAAGGAGGCCCCTTATCATTGAGCTTAAACTTGAATCGGACTGAACTCATTGATATGTGAGAAGTTAGCCCCTGTTCCTTAGTGGAATGTTCATGGGGAAAATTTGCATTTATATCTGACTCTGAACCGATTTTTTCCAATTTTAATAGGCTTCACCTCTAGACCGAAAAACATGCCTGTACCAAATTTGAAGACGATCGGACGAAAACTGCCACCTGAAGTTGGTACACAAATTACCGTGGACAGACGGACAGACAGACGGCATAGCTACATCGAATCAGAAAGTGATTCTGAATCGATCAGTATACTTACCAATGATCAGTATACTTACCATATACTTACCAATCTATCTCTCTTCTTTTTAGGTGTTACAAAGAAATGCATTGAGTTATAATACCATGTACCACACTACTGGTGTAGGGTATAAATAGGGTACATATATTAATCCGCCCCATGCCACTATGGACATGCACCTAAGCCACTAATCGGATTGTTGTTCCACATTAATTTTTAAAATCCTTTTTATACCCTCCACCATAGGATGGGGGTATACTAATTTCGTCATTCTGTTTGTAACTCCTCGAAATATTCGTCTAAGACCCATTCATTCGTCATGACATTTTAAGTCGAACTAGCCATGTCCGTCCGTCAGTCCGTCTGTCTGTCGAAAACACGCAAACTTTCGAAAGAATAAAACTAGCCGCTTGAAATATTGCACAAATACTTCTTATTAGTGTAGGTCGGTTGGGATAGTAAATGGGCCATATCGGTCCATGTTTTGATATAGCTGCCATATAAAACGATCGTGGCTTCTTGAGCCTCTAGATGGCGCAATTCTCATCCGATTTGGCTGAAATTTTGCATGAGGTGATTTGTTATGACTTTCAATAGCTGTGCTAAGTATGGTTAAAAACGGTTCATAACCTGATATAGCTATTATATATAATATAATATAAACCGATCTGGGGTCTTGACTTCTTGAGCCTCTACAGGGAGCAATTCCTATCCGATTTTGCTGAAATATTGCATGACGTGTTTTGTTATGACTTCCCACAACTGTATTAAGTATGGTTCAAATCGGTCCATAACCTGATATAGCTGCTATATAAACCGATCTGGCGTCTTGACTTCTTGAGCCTCTAGAGGACGCAATTTTTATCCGATTTGGCTGAAATTTTGCATGAGGTGTTTTGTTATGACTTTCAACGACTGTGCTAAGAATAGTACAAATCGGTCTATAACCTGATATAGCTGCCATATAAACCGATCTGGGGTCTTGACTTCTTGAGCCTCTACAGGGCGCGATTTAGCTGCAATTTTGTACAACGGCTTCTCCCATGACTTTTAACATACGTGTCGAAAATGGCATGAATCGGTTTAAAGCCGAATGCAGCTCCCCTATAAACCGATCTCCCAATTTTACTGCTTCAGTCCATAATGTGCGAAATTCTTACTAGATTTGGCTGACATTTTACACAATGACTTCTACGATGGTCTCCAATATTCAGTTCAATTATGGTCCGAAATGAATCATAAGTTGATGTTGTTCCAATAACATAGCAATTCTTTTCTTTTATCCTTTGCTTGCGTAAAAAGAGATACAGTGGCAAGAGCTCGACAAATGCGATCCATGGTTGAGGGTATATAAGAATCGGCCCGGCCGAACTTGTTCTAATTGTTATTTCCTTATTTGTTGAAAATATTTTAATTATTTATAAACATTTATGTTTTTGTTTGTTTGAAACGAATAATTGATTTTTAATCTGAAAATTTATGTGTTGCATTGTATGAGTATGAGCTCAATATCTTAAATAGCTGCACTTTTCTATTCATAACCCCATTCTGTGAATATAATTTTTGAATCGTTAAGCAGTCGTGGCAAAATTTCACATTAAATTAAAACGAAAACAATATCATGTACTTGAGGAATAAACAAGTAAAAGTGCATTAAATTCGGTCGTGCGGAACTTTGGATACCCACCACCACCACTTAGGATATACAGGATGGCAGATACAAGATGTTACAATTCTCATCTGATGGTTGAAATTTTGTGCTACGGCATTTTCCATGACCTTCAACATACGTATGAAATATGATCTGAATCGGCTTATAGCCTGATACAGTTCCAATATAAACCATTCACTCGATTTTACTTCTTGAGACCCTAAAGGGCCCAATTCTTACCCGAATTGGCTGCAATTTTACACAACGACTTCTTCTAGTCCCCAACATTAAATTTAATTATGGTCCGAATCGGAACATAATTTGACATAGCTCCAATAGCAAAGCATTTCTTATCCATTGACCTTTGTTTGCCTAAAAAGAGATACCGGGCAAAGAACTTGACAAATGCGATCGATGGTGGAGGGTATATAAGATTCGGTACGTAGCACGCTTTCACTTGTTCTTTATTATTGTTCAAATACACGCCGTATAAATACCATAAAAGACCCAATAGTTTTAAAGCCCGACGAATTCTTCCCGAATCAACTTTAGAACATTTTCGGATGTATGATTGGATCTCTACTCTCAAACTGCCTTATTCCCCTCCATTGGGATTCAAAAGCCCCTGTCTGTATGTCTGTTTGGGGGATTTTTGGGTACCCTCAGATTTTTGGTCCTAAATAATATCTTCAGATTCGTATTCTACTTTAAAATAATTTTAATTTGAGTCTTTTATTGTCCTGGTTAACATACATTTCCAATTTGGCGGTTTTTATACTCACCACCATAGGATGGGGGTATACTTATTTATTCTTTCCGTTTATAACACCTCGAAATATTGGTCTAAGACCCTATAAAGTATATACATATATTCTCGATCGTCTCGAAAATTTGATTCCAACTAACCATGTCCGTCCGTCCGTCTGTCGATATCACGATAGCTGTCGAACGCGTAGAGCTAACCGTTTGAAATTTTGCGCAGATACCTTATATTAATGTAGGTCGTTGGGGATTGCAAATGCGCCATATCGCTTCAGATTTAGATATAGCTCCCATATAAACCGATCTCCCGATTTGATTTCTTGAGCCCTTAAAAGCAGCGATTTTTATCCGATTTGGCTGAAATTTTGCGCAAAGTGTCGTGTTATGACTCTTTGTGACTGAAATTTTGTATGAGGGGTTTTATTAAGACTTCCAACAACTGTGCTGAGTATGGTGCAAATCGGTCCATAACCTGATATAGCTTCCATGTAAAACGATCTGGGGTCTTAACTTCTCTATCCACTAGAGGGCGCAATAATTATCCGATTTAGGCTGAAATTTTGCATGAGGTGATTTGTTAAGACTTTCAATAGCTGTGCTTAGTATAGTTTAAATCGGTCAATAACCTGGTATAGCTGCCATATAAACCGATCTTGGGGTCTTGATTTCCTGAGCCTCTACAGTGAGTAATTCATATCCGATTTGGCTGAAATTTAGCATGACATGTGTTGGTATGACTTCCAACAACTGTGTTAAGAATGGTTAAAATTGGTTCACTCTTGATTTTGGGTGGTGTTTTTAGGGTAATGGGGAGGGTCCGCCTCCCTTTCCGGTATTATAATCTCTGCAAATTTCAGGAACATTGGTTCAGCCGTTTTCGAGTCTATACGAAACAGATATACAGACAAACAAGCAAACTTTGACTTTTATATTTTAGAGTAAAATACGAATATGATTGACTAATTTTGAACAAAGTGTTGGGGAGGTTCCTCCTACAAAATCCCCAAGCGGACATGTAGTTCGATCACGATAATTTGTGGTTAAAAGGAAGAAACTTGAAGGGAGCATCCATGTACTCCAACCCGGCTGCCACTTCAATCGGTCAGGAAAATATGGAATTGGTAATCAAGTGTTAACGGCCCACTTTGAAAGAATATGACTCCTTAATGAAAGCTATTGAAGTCTCGATTGCGAATATAACAAAGACCATAGACACTTTTCCCGAACATTGATATCAGATTCGTGCTTTACTTCCAAAGACCTTTCATTCGAGCCCCATATTGCTTTGGTAGTAAATTTGTCTTCTTTGGGGGATGTTCTCGGGGATGGGCGGCCCCTCAAACATTTGGTCCCACATCTGGATATAAGATTCGTGTTCTACACTCAAATACCTTTTGTTTCAGCCCCATATTGCCATGGTCAGTTCTGTTTGGGGGTGTTTTAGGGAAGGGGTGGACCCTCAGAAACTTTGTCCCAAATTTCGATATCAGATTTGTTGTTGTTATTGTTGTTGTAGCAGTGTGTTTTACACCAAGACGGCAGCCCTTGCCGATGGAGGATTCCATCGGGTCAATCCGGTACGTACAACCGGCTGCCATGGGATTGACTAGATTTGTATTTCACTCGCAAATACCTTTCATTTCAGTCCCATATTGCCATGGTCGGTAAATCTGCTCGATTTAGGGGTGTTTTGGGCGTTGGGGGGATCCCACAAACACTTGGTCCGACAATTGGATATGTGATACGTTTTGTAATCTTAAATACCTTTCATTTGATTCCCATATTGTCGTGATTGGTGTATATATATATTTGGTAGGTTTTGGGGTGGGGCGCGCCCCCCCCCCCCCCCCCCCCAGGTACCCCATTCGAAATTTAAATACGACATTTTTGTTTGTAGATTATTATAAGAGAGCATACAAAATTTCGCTTAAATCGCACCACCCATCTCCGAGATCTGGCGTTTCTGAAAATTAGGGTAAGGGGGAGGGTCCGCTCCCCCTTCAGATATCAAATATGCTCCATCAGTGAAAATTTCAAGAAAATCAGTTCAGTCGTTTCTGAGTCTTTAAGGAACACACAAACAAACACAAATTGATTTTTATATACAAGATTATTTACATTTACCACTGTGAACAATGCCGAGAGTAGTGTTAAGAAATATTTATAAAAGAAACAAATTCAAACAAAACGAACATGTGCAATGTACATGAAATTAATTTAAATTCAAAATTATTTTCATTATTTTTTTGTTTGCTTTGCTTTTTATTGCTTTATAATGCGACGAAATTTGAATATTTGAGTATTACGATGATGAATACGGCGAAAATATAAACAACATTGGACGGCGACCACGGTGATCACTGCGACAATTGTTTGCTTGAATTGTTTTTGTTCTTTGTCAAAAAAAGTCTCATATTCTTTATTGGATTCGGTTTGGTTTTTGCTCCATTTAAGAACGTTCGAACGTTGTATGTGACTTCATGGTCACTGTCGTGTAAAACGTGTTTCCAAATGTTTAGAGGTTTACAATTACCAAGCTCAGTTCTCGAACTAATTTCTCATGAAAACTGAAAATTTAAACAATTAACTTTGCGATTGGTAACAAAAAAATTATTATTCGGCTATGGCTATGGCAGCGGAACCCTAAAATAAAAACGCCGCAAGCAACAATTTGGGGAAATCACTCACACAAGAAGAAAATTGCTTTGTCAGACAATGGCAGACAATGTATTTTTCTCAAGAAAGAAAAACAAAACATATGATTAAGACATTTAGAACGGAAAGTGATGACTGTATGAACAGCGACTAGACAGACAGACAGACAACCAAATATTCAAAGACCGAAAAAAGGAAGGGCTGAGTAATTGAAGCGTTAATTCAATTAAGATGTTTTTTTGTACATCTTTTAATTACATCACCAAAATAATACTTCGAATTCTGTTAACTAGAACCTCATGTTAATAAGCTTTGTAACTTATTTAAATGCTAATAATTTGAGATGGCGTTTGAATTTTTGTTCCCCTGTTATTCTATGTAGCGGAGATGATATGTTTTCTTTACAATTACATTGACGGCCACTCTGATGATACACAATGATCCAGTGATGAAATCCTTCGACTAAAAGTTCTTATTTAAGTCTTAATAGGTCGTTACTGGAGGCAATGCTTATCATGTATTTTACTAGTTAATCCACGAGTCCTAATACATACTTCACCTTCGTGGATTCCAGGGGCGGATTCGAAAGTCATGATCATTGAATCGTTAGCGGGGTCTTCAACATAAGAGAGTCCTGTATTATGGTTGCCTATCATAAATTATATATACTTACTAACTGACCCGAGCCCGCTCCGCTGCGTCTTCTTTTACTTTGTATAGAACAAAATTATCCTTTCAATATTTATTTTCGACAATTATATATCTTCTAATGAAATACCATGCTACGAAAATGGTATATGTATATCGCTTGAGTAACAGTATAACAATATAATTGTTTTATCTGAATCTCATAAGATCTTTATTGGTCTATGAATCGCTCGAAGGGTTTAGGATCATTTAAGTTTCGATATTAGGTATACTCCATTCTTAAATGACTTTTTTGAGCCCGATATTCCCATGGCGATTTTGGGAGTGAGAAGGCCCCTATGGTGTTGGTTAGTGGGTTTAAGGGATGGTGTGGACCCCCAGTGTTGACTGCTGAAAGTGAGTATGAAATTCGTGCTCTACACCTGAATACCTTTCATTTGATCCCCGTATTGCCATGATCGGTAAATTTCTATGTCCGATTTAGGGATGTTTTCGGGGGTGGTCCCACATTTGGACATCAAATTCGTATTCTACTCCCAAATACCTTTTTTTGAGCCCCACATTGCTATGGTTGGTAAACAATTGCTGTTTGTAGGGTATTTTAGGGAAGGGGTAGACCCCCGAAAATTGGTCCCGAAAGTGGGTATAAATTTCGTGCTCTACTCCCCAATACCTTTCATTGACCCCACATTGACATGGTCGGTCAATATGTTCGATTTAGGTGTGTTTTGGGAGAAAACTATCAATCCCGAACTCCACTCTGCATAAACCAGCAAAAACGTCCTTTTTGGGTGGAGTTGTGGGAGTGTTTTTGGGGAGGGGCGGCCACCGAAACACTTGGTTCCTTATTTGTATATCAAATTCATATTCCACACTCAAATAATTTTTATTTGAGCCCCATATTGCCATGGTCGGTAAATATGTCCCTTTTAGAGGTGTTTTGGGGGTTGTGGGATGGTCCCCCAAACACTTGGTCCGACAATTGGATATCAGATACGTTTTCTTCTCGTAAGTACCTTGCATTTGAGTCCCATATTGCCATGGTCGGTAAATTTGTCCAATTTAGGAGTGGTTTGAGGGTTGGGGTGGTCCCCCAAACACTTGATCCGACAATTCGATATTGGATTCATTTGAGTGCCATATTGTCGTGATTGGTCTATATATACAGGGTGGCTGATGAATATTGCTACAATGATGAATATTGCTACATTTTTTTTTCGGTGTATGGAATACATTTTTCTTTTATTCATGTTAAATTAAATTATTAAATTATTATTAATTAAATTAATTAATTAATTAATTAAATTAATTATTAAATTATTATTATTAAATAGAAAAAAAGTTATTACATTTTTTTTTGGTAGCGGCTTTCATCAGCCACCCTGTATGTTTTGCAGGTTTTGGGGTATGGGGCGGGCTTCCTAAGTACTATAAGAGAGCACACAAAATTTCGCTTAAGTCGCAACACCGGGATCTGGCGTTTCTGAAAATTAAGGTAAAAGGGAGGGTTCGTCCCCCCTTCCGATATCAAAAAATGTAGTACCCTATTTTCAACACGGGTCCATAATGCACCATCTGGGAAAACGTAAAGAAAATCGCTTCAACCGTTTTTTAGTCTATGCGGAAGACACAAACAAACGGACAAACACAAATTAAATTTTATAAACAAGATTTCTCCTAAAAGGGAGAAATCTTGTTTATAAAATAAGAATAAATATCCCCAGAAATTAAGGTATTTATTTGATTACTAAAAAGAAATTGCCAGACAACATATGGATTTGATCACAGAAAACACCCCTACGGCATACGTTTCTAGTGTGGCTCATGCTAATATCAGTACCGTAGTGTTGCTCTCTAACCTCCCGTATGTAAGGTTGTAGGTCGTAGACTGATAATTTGTAGCGTCAAACTTAAATCCGAATGAAAATGTCATATTGGATTTTTAAGCTACTTACTGCAGCGCTCCTGTTTTTATACCCACCACCGAAGGATGGGAGAATATTTCTTTTGTCACTCCGTTCGCACACATCGAAATATATATATTTCCGACCCTAAAAAATAAATATATTGTTATCGTCGTAAAAACCTAAGACTCTTTAGCCACTTCCGTCCTTCTATCTGCTGAAATCACGCTACAGTCTTCAAAAATAGGGATATTGAGCCGCAATTTTACACAGATTCTGTTTTTGCCCAATAACATTCCATTAAGGAACAGGGACAAACTTCTCACATATCAATGAGTGTAGTCCGATTCAAGTTCAAGTTCAATGATAAGGGGCTTCCTAACCACCGCTTAAAATTTTATGATGGTCTCGCCAGGATTCGATCCCTCGCGTTCAGCGTCATAGGCGGACATGCTAACCCCTGCGCTACGGAGGCCTCCCGAAGATGGGCTTCGGATATAGCCCATCCCATATCTTGATGTAGCCTCATATAGAGCGATCTCCCGATTTAATGTTTTGAGCCGATAAAAAACTTATTCAATATCCGATTTCGCTGAAATTTCTCACATTAAGTTTTGTTAGACTCTTCAACATCCCTGACAAATATGGTTAAGATCGGCCTATATTTGGATATAGCTGTCATGTATATCGATCTCTCGATTTGAGTTCTTAAAACCATTTAATATCCGATTTCACTGAAATTTCTCACATTAAGTTTTGTTAGTCTCTTCAACATCCCTGACAAATATGGTTAAGATCGGCCTATATTTGGATATGCTTGTCATGTATAACGATCTCTCGATTTAAATTCATAAAACCATAAATCGGGCTTTTCTAAACCCTCCACCATAGGATGGGGTATACTAATTTCGTCATTCAGTTTGTAACGCCCGAAATATGCGTCTGAGACCCCATAAAGTATATATATTCTTGATTGTCATGTCATTTTAAGTCGATCTAGCCATGTCCGTCCGTCTGTCGAAAGCACGCTAACTTTCGAAGGAGTAAAGCTGGCCGCTTGAAATTTTGTACAAATACTTTTTATTAGTGTAGGTCGGTTGGGATTGTAAGTGGAACAAATCCGTCCATAACTTGATATAGCTGCCATGTAAACCGATCTTGGGTATTTACTTCTTGAGCCTCTAGAGGGCGCAATTCTCGTCCGATTTGACTGAAATTTCCCACGTGGTGTTTTGGTATCACTTCCAACAACTGCGCTAACTATGGTTCAAATCGGTCCATGTTTTGATGACCCAAGACCGGTTTATGTGGCAGCTAACATAAACCGGTCTTGGGTCTTGACTTCTTGAGCCTCTAGGGGGCGCAATTCTCGTCCGATTTGGCTGTATTTTTGCATGAGGTGTTTTGTTATAACTTTCAACAACTTTGCTTAGTATGGCGCAAATGGGTACATACCATGATATAGCTGCCATATAATCCAATCATGGGTCTTGACTTCTTGAGCCTCTAATAGGCGCAAGTTTCTTCCGATTTGACTAAAATTTTGCATGTGGTGTTTTTTGGTATCACCTCCAACAACTCTGTTAAGTATGTTTTTAATCGAAACATAACCTGATATAGCTGCCTTATAAACCGATCTGGGATCTTGAGGGCGCAATTCTCATCCGATTTGGCAAAACTTTGTTCAACGGCTTCTCTCATGACCTTCAACATACGTGTCTAATATGGTCTGAATCGATCAATATCTTGATACAGCTCCCGTATAAACATATCTCCCGATTTTGCTACTTGAGCCTCTACAAGGCCAAATTATTATCTGAATGAACTGAAATATTACACAATGACTGACCACAATGTTCAGCATTCATTTATGATCCGAATCGGACTATAACTTGATACAGCTCCAATAGCATAGATAAGTTCTTATTCAATATTCTTTGTTTGCCTTAAAAGAGATACCGCGCATACAACTTGACAAATGCGATCCATGGTGGAGGATATATAAGATTCGGCCCGGCCTAACTTAGCACGCTCTTACTTGTTTTAACTGATTTCCGTGAAATCCCTATCCCTATCCCTATAAAATATGACTCAGATCGGTCTATATTTGGACTTAGGATCTTGGGCCCATAAAAGGTGGGTGAATTTATTATCCGATTTTGATAAAATGAGTTGTGTTAGACTCTTCAACATTCCTATCAAATATGGTTCAGATCGATCAATATTTGTATATAAATGAGATATATATCGATTTTCCAATTTCAGGTCAAGGGGCCATAAAATGTGTATATATTACATGATTTCGTCGAGTTTTGGAGTTGTATTAGACCCTAAACATCCTGAATATGGTGTAGATCGAATTATATTTGGATATAGCTACCATATAAAGCAATCTCCCTTTTTTTATAATCTAGGATTGCGTTAGAACCCTAATCGTACCAGGCGAATTGAGCCCAGATCGGTCCATATTTCGATATAGCTACGAAGATTTCATAAATGATGCCTATTTCATCATTAACCACCCAAATTTTCTATTTTCTAATATTACAGATCCGAGCCAAAGATTAACAAAATTAATTTAATGATGATCAATTTCCAACTTTTTAAGGAAACATTGCCTTTGGTGAAAAGTATTTTCCTTCATATTAGGGATTTTTATACCCAACACCATAGGATGGGACCCCATAAAGTATATATATTCTTGATCGTCCCGATATTCTGTGCCAAGTACGTTCTAAATCGTTCAAGAACCTGATATAGCTCCCATATAAACCAATCTCCCAACTTGACTTATTGAGCCATTACAAGCCACAATTTTTATACGATTTGGCTGATTTTTTTTTTGCATATAATGTTCTGTTATGACTCTAAACAACTGTGCCAAGTACGGTCCAAATCGATCTATAACTAAATGTAGCTCCCATATTTTAGCAGAATCTATGGTGGTGGGTTGGGAACCCTGCCGATTCTGCCCGGTAGATTAATTAATCCTTAACCTTATTATTTAAGACAAAAATCTAAAATGAAGGTCAAAATATCGTTGAAAATTAAGAAATTGATTTTGGAGCAAGACAACAGTGTACCGTAGTTAAAGACGCAAAATAGCCTTACAAATAGGAGCTTCTTTAAAAGTTAGTTTTTTTTTTTTAATATGCTAAGTTAAAAAAACTTTCAAAAAATAAAAATTGGACAATCATCTATGAGGAATAATAAGAATCAATCAGCGATTTAAATTTGAAACGGATGGTCATGTTCGCAAGTAAATAGGAATTTTAGTTTAAAGATAGCATCACTAGGTTTAAATTTTGGTTTTTTTGATCTTTTTCATTGCTAACAACCTACAATTAAGAAAAAGTCCTAAATTTTCAGACAAAAGTTCGGCCAGGTCGAACATAATGCCTTTTTACTTGTTAAAAGCTTTTTTGCATTTCCTATATCTTTCTCGCTAAACTTTTTTTTTTTTTAAATTGCAAAAAAATTCCTTTGCTCATCATAAACATAATTCCGTCAACATTTTTAGATTAAACATTTTGCCCGTCTATCTATGATCTCTTGGATGGGGATAACAAATGTGCATATTCCGTCAGCAGAGATATTCACTCATACAATTGAAACAAAGTATCTGATATGTCATAAAAGTATCATACGCCATGCAAACTCTCATACTTTCATTCTACTATGTGGCATTATAATTTGTCAAAGCGCCAAATACCAAAATTTAAGAATGTCAACCCAGGAGATACTTAAAAATTCCTTAGACATATTAAAAACCCATGCCATAGTTGCAAACACACACACACACACACAAACACATACATATATATAAATACACTGTCACAAACATGGGTATCAATGTATATAATGCACAAGAAACAGTGAGAGTAAAGATTGCGCGAGCGAGGCGGTAGGATGAACAAAGGATGATAAGTTAAGTGATACATGCATATTTGTTAGTGTGTGTGTGTTTGTGTGTGTGCCTATGCTTAAGTGTGTGCATGCATGTGACAGGCTGTCTGCCTGGCGAACAAAAAAAAAGTATTTCGAAAACAATTTTCCCATTAGCAATAAAGCGCGATGCCGCAACTAATTAAAGTGATTTTGTTAAATAGTTTATACTTTACATTGTAAATTATTTGCATGTTCCCTCTTCGCAGCGAAATGCTCTTCTTTTCGATATCTTTTTTTTTTTCTTCATATTTTATTGGATCTGTGTTGTATCACTACATGGGGGAAATAAAGAATTCTGAATTTTTGTTAATACTAATTGAGTTTCCTCCAAACGGGGCTAGTGCAAAATTTTAGAGGACTGCAGTTCAAATTAAAGTGAAGTGTTCAATCATGTGTTAGCTGGATGTATGCACCGGGTTGAATCGGAGGCCTACACATCGACCAGAATTAGTCATCAAGGTCGATCGAATCGTGGACTCTATAATTCGGAAGAATATAATAATCGCCGCGATCCCGCAGACGAAGGTTACAAATGTGCTGCATACACTCAGCGAAATTTAGGTTAGGTTAGATTTAAATGAGAGTGCGGATATTAATCCGCCCCATGCCACTGAGGATATACATCTAAGCTAGTAATTGGTTTGTTGTGCGCTCTAAAAACTCAAAAGTTATCTCGAAAAAGATTTGAAGATTGGGAATACAATGATAGGCAAATATCCTCATATTAAGCGAATATGGGTGCATTGGCGGGACACTTAATAACGCTTAACAGACAGGGGGCCGACGACGAGATTATCACAGTCTCTCTCAATATTGGGAAGACTAGGATTAGCAAAGAGGCCATCGTAGCGCAAAGGTTAGCATGTTCGCCTATGACGCTGAACGCCTGGGTTCGAATCCTGGCGAGACCATCAGAAAAAATTTTCAGCGGTAGTTTTCCCCTCCCAATGCTGGCAACATTTGTGAGGTACTATGCCATGTAAAACTTCTCTCCAAAAGAGATGTCGCACTGCGGCACGCCGTTCAGACACGGCTATAAAAAGGAGGCCCCGTATAATTGAGCTTAAAGTTGAATCGGACTGCACTCATTGATACGTGAGATGTTTGCTCCTGTTCCTTAGTGGAATATTCATGGGCAAAAGTTGCAATTTGTAAAGGATAAGCAAAGATCGTAAATATAATATCAGGCAGTGCAGGGCGAGAGACCCAACTAAGCCTAACGAACAGGCACCCGACGACGGAACCATCAACGACTTTCTCGAGATTAGGAAGACTAGGATGGATAAAGATCCTAATGCTGAAACACAAGGCAATGCATTGACAGAGAACTCAATGCCAGGGAGTCGATGATAAGACCACAACCTGCTCCCAAAAAGCCCATTTACTCAACACTTGGAAGACTAGTACAGGCAAAGATCCTAATATTGGAACATCAGGCAGAGCAGGGACGGTCGACTTAATACAGCCTAATAAACAGGGACCCGATGATGGAAGCATTATCGACTTTCTCAAGATTTGGAAGACTAGGATAGGCAAAGATCCTAATATTAAAACTTCATGCAGTGCAGTGGCGGGAAACTCAATGCCTTTCCTAGTCTTCCGAATCTTGAGAAAGTTGATAATGCTTCCATCATCGGGTCCTTGTTCGTTAGGCTGTATTGAGTCTAGACTAGCACGGCCAGCGCCGAATCCGATAAGCTTCCGTAATAAGTTGAAAACCAGCTGACCAAATTCGGAAGACTACTCAGAAGAAGACTTGGACAAAATAATTTAGATTGTCCAATCATAGAAGACATTGGCGACAATATCAACAGAATTACGAGAGACTGCACAAGTGGAGTCTTTCGAAGATAGTTGTCCTCTTCGGGAAAGGAAATCCGCCCAAGAAAAGCCCTGGATGACCGGGGAGATTCGCAATATTGGGAAAGAGGTCCGCAAAATTTTTAACAGAGCACGTCATAAAAAATCGGAAGTATATTGGGAAGTGTATTACACACGGCTCATGGAATACAATAAGATAACCAGAGCGGCAAAACATGCCTCCTGGTAGCTTTTTTGAGACCAGGTCGATAGCGTTAATGATGCCGTCAAGATGAAAAAGTTTCTGTCAAAAACCCATGTCCCAACTGAAACGTTAGTAGACGACATGGGAGTGAGAGCAGAAACAAGGGAGGACATGTTTAGGCTTTTGATAAAAACGCATTTTCCACAGAATACGACCTAACTCACCGAGACACTGGAATCTTGGAATAATGACGTTGGTCGAAGGTTTATAATAGAGCTTCAAACTATTTAAGTCACCCGGACCTGATGGAATATTTCCGGTGTTACTACAGAACGAGGCAGACTATCTGACGCTTCGTCTGGCCAAAATTTTCACAGCGTATCTAGGACTTGCATATACTCCGAAAGCCTGCCAGGAGCCAAGGGTGGTGTTTATACCCAAGCCCGGCAATGCAAGTTATGCGACACCAAAGGCCTACAGACCCATAAGCCTTACGCCCTTTCTACTCACAACCATGGAACTAATTGTGGACACCATGATAGAGAGTAGAACATTCAGCGAACTTCTCAAATACAAACAGCATATCTAAGTCATGGGAAGGTCGGTGAAGACTCCCCTGCACGAGGTTGGGCATAAACCAATAAGGAAGGGCAAAAACGGGCGGTGCCGACTTTATAGAACCCAACACCTAACCTATAAGTACAATGTGGGAGCTATATCCGATTCTGAACCAATTTTGATGGACCTCAGCCGATGTTTTAGATGGGTTATTAAACAACCCGTATCAAATTTTGAGCAAATATGTTCAAACTGAAATAACTGGTTAACAAATGAGCACTTTATTGCAATATTTCTCAAAATCGGATGAACCGATCTGAACCGATTTGGAGCAAACTTCTCAGATATTGTAGTAGTTGATGAGGAAAGCGTTATACAAAGTTTTGGTAAGGTTTCCGACCTAAAACCTGAGACGACACTTGAGGTCGAGTGCGAAGCACTGCTGCCAACGGCACAGTGTTGCACTAACGGAACCTTATTATTGCCGTCTGGAAGATCATGTTACACACTTGGATTAAAGCTGGGGGAACGAGTGGGCCTGGGTCTACATTGAGAACACAGGGACTGAGATCTGTTTTAGACTACCTGACCATAATACGGTCGTGCAGGCAGAGATCGGGACAATCACGGACTGCGTGAGGTGGTGTTATACTGGTATGGTCACGAAGAGTCTTGCAGTGTAAGAAGGAGATAAACGCCTTCTCTGAGAATGGCACAATCCACATCGTTTGGGTGCCGGAGTAAGGGGAGGACCAAACCGCCCTCGACTTTTGCAGATCTCTCTACGAGTTGGCTGAACAGTTCAAAATTCACCTTTTTCTGGGTGTCGGGCCACAGAGATATCCCAGGAAATTCTAAAGCAGACGAGCTAGCGAGACTAGGAACTACCCTACACATTTCAGGGATACTGGAATCTGTGGGTATGCCTCTAGCGACATGTAAGCTAAGTTTTCAGGACCAGGCCCGAAGCACAACGATTGAAAGATGGTCACAAAGGCTGGAGGAGGCTGTGAGCATTCCAAAACTATGTGGCCTAATCTAGACTTGAAGAGGTCTACTGATTTGCTGTCATTGGCTATAACAGACGTCTCAGTCATTGTGTCCGTCATGACAGGTCACTGTCTTGTCGGAAAACATGCTGACAGACTGAAGGTTGCTAACAACGACTTTTGCAGAAGCTGTGAGAACATCGAAGAAGAAGAGACTTTAGAACACCTTCTGTGTGTGTGTGAGTCCCGCAATAGCAGTTAGAAGTTCCACTTTAGGTTCTCATTTCTTTGAGAACTTGTCGTATTAAGCGGATGTGAACATTTGGAAGTCATTGGGCTTTTTGAATGGGATCTGGATGGTTCAACGGTAGGAACTAGAGGGCATCTTCCTTCTTCTTTTCCTGTGGTATCACAATGGACGAAAACGTCTAAGTGAGTCTGATGGCAGACTGGCACTTAAACCTAATGTAACCGAAGGGGAAATGAAAGGGCAGACAATGTGGCAGCGAAGGCCAGAGAACTATTGTCGATAAAATTGGTTAACCCGAAGCCTTTAGGGTGGTTAACCCAAAGCCTTTGGCGCAGTCTGATTTAAAAGCGTGGGCGCATGTAACACTGTGGAACAGCGAAACAGTCGGTAGGACGGCGAAAATCCTATGGGGTGATCCGGATCGTGAGAGGACAAGGCTATTACTGAAAGGAAGTAAGTAGGAGGTCAGTATAGCGTTTGGTGTCATAATGGGACACATAGGACTACGAGCTCACTTATGCAAAATCGGTGCGGGAAGTGATAGCGTGTGTAGAGCATGTGAGGAAGATGATGGGACGTCGAGAATCATGTGTACCATGGAATTAGTGTAATTGTCGCACAAAAAAAGTCTGTCATTACACAAAAACACATGCATTGGGAAAAAGTACAGCTAATTGACATGGTTGCCGAGCGTGGGTAATGTGATAATTGTAACATAGAGGCATTTTCGCAGTTAATGCGATTCAAATACAACATACAAACGCACGGCCCTTGAAGCCATCGCACCTAATATGGTTGAAAAGTCTTCTAACCAAAGACGAAACGTGGTCTGTTGCTATCATTGGCTTTCCTTTTCCATTTGCAAAGAAAATATCCGATCATTGAGCTCGTCTCGAAAGAGAAACAAACAAATTGAGAAATCTTCGCCCTAACAGGCAAAAAACTTGAAAATGGGAAAATTTTAAGTTTGGAACTCAGTGCTACTTACAAAATCCTCGATTGTTTTCCGTACTACTCCCCTAAGTGGGTTCATGTCTGATATTGTGAAATTTTATTTAAAAATATTTGCTTAAACAGTAGTTTTTGTCCGCTGAAAATGGGAGAACAGACATAACTGCTGTTTGAGTAAAAAAAATGATTTTTGTTAGTTTCTTTACAGAACTTTCTTATACAGACCTCTTGAGTCCTGTAAGCATTGCTACCCACTAAAATGTTTTTAAACCCACCACCATAGTATAGGGGTATGCTAATCGTTTAGTATTTCAGATACTTAAATTTGCCTCATCCATTTTTTTCAGTGTATTTATTTCGCAGATCGCTGCTCTTTGCCTTTCTGCCTCTCCCATCTTTGTTTTCCTTTTTTACCATATCCATTTAATTTGTGCAAAAGTGCTTCTGTTCGAATGTCCAAGAGAAGGCATATTCTTCGGTTTTGTTTGCACTATTCATTCTTTGGCTTGGTTGCTCTATTTAATGTTCATTACAACAATTTCATTTTAATTACAGCGCTGTCATTGAAATCCATTTAATGCGATGAGATTTTCGAGTAATGAAATTATGGTCATCAGCATGGCAAAGTTGCTAAAGAGGCGGAGGGGGTTGGCACTGCAAAGTATATGCAATTAAAATGTATGAAAGAAGTCTCAGTGGAAAAGTTCAGCAGCAGCAGCAGGTAAATGATAGTTGGCCATTTAATTAGATTAATTTATTTTATATATCAACATTAAAAGGCTTAAATGTAGAATATTAAGCTGAGCATACTATTTGGTAAAAGACTTTAAGCCATTCAATTTAGTTCAGGTAGAAAAACTATTTAAAAAAAATCAAAGTTTGTCCTTCAATTTTTGTAGGGAAGATATATTTAGATCTTCAAATGAGTAGCATTTATTAAGGAATTTAACATCAAGTTAAATAACATATAAATCTGTATACCCTTCACCATAGGATGGGGCTATACTAACTTCGTCATTCCATGTGTAAGACATCGAAATATTGGTACAAGACCCCATAAAGCGTATAGCAGTCTAAATATTTTTCTTCTTTCGTCGCTAAGCACTGAATGTTCAGTACTAGCCAACCTTGAAACAAATAAGTCTCATTACTGGCTGGCTTCCCTACACGATTCAGAGATGCCGCCTTCAAGCCTTAAGTTGCTGGTTGAAGTCGCTTCTACAGGGAAATAGAGCCTAATTGTAAGAAGTGATGCTAATGTACATCACCAGATATGGCACGGGATAGCTGTGAGCACCGCACAGGCCGGAAGATTGAGGTCCGATTTCTAAGGTGTTCATTGCTATCACGAGAAGCTACCGGGAGCGTCCACAATTTGCGGTCAGTGAAATGCTCCATAGGGAGAAGCTGCAAAAGCAGACGTGGACAATCAGCGCTATCGAGCGGAGAGTCCCAGTGAGTGGTCGGGTGGCAGCGGCTCTAGTACAAAACTACATATTATTGTCTCTGGAAGAAAAGGGTGTAACAGTGGTCGCTTATGCTGATGACATGGCAACTGCGGTTAGGGGAAAGTATCCCAGCACACTAAGAGATATACTTCAGGAAGCTCTACATGCAACAGCAAAGCGGGCTACCGAAAGTGGTCGAGGTATAAATCCGTGCAAAACAGAAGTAGTTCTTTTCAGCGGGAGATACTAGGGAGGAGAGAATATTCTATTTATAGAAAGCGCAAAATACCTGGACAGGAAATTGAACTTCAAATCCAATATTTTGGAAAGGACAAGAAAGGCAACTTTTGCCCTATACTCGTGAAAGAGAGCAATTGGCAAAACATGGGGGTTTAGACAGTGCTTCATACATTGGGTATATAAGGCAGTTGTTAGACCTATAATGTTATATGGTGTTGTGGTCTGGTGGACGGTGCTTCAAGAGTCCACCTACTCTTCAATACTTAACCGGATACAAAGGATGGCTTGATTGTGCATCGTAGTCGACCAGGTTGACTTTGGAGTGTACTCTAAAGATCTAGAACTCGTCATATCGAAGAAGTTACCCGACCACTGCAGTGTGTATGAAGCGAGTTCCTTGCAATTAAGGAAGCGGTGGAATGGCTGAGATATAATGTCATGACGATTGACATAAATATCTTCTCAAACAGCTAGGCAGCCATTAAATCCCTGGAGAACGTATTTCTGAACACAAAAACCGCCCTCGCAGATCTCTCAACGATATAGCTAAACAATTCAAAATTCATCTGTTCTTGGTGCCGGGCCACAGAGATATCCCAGCGAATTGTAAAGCGGACGAGCTTGCGAGACTAGAAACTAAAATCCAGGGAAACTGGAATCTGTGGGTATGCCTCTAACGACATGTAAGCTAAGTTTTCGGTATGAGACCCGAAGGGCAACGAATGATAGATGGTCACAAAGAGTGGGTTGGGAGCATACCAAAACTATGTGGCTTAATCTAGACTTGAAGAGGTCTACCGCTTTGCTGTCACTGGCTAGAACAGGCCTAATCGGAAAACATGCTGACAGACCGATGGTTGCCAGTAACGACTTTTGCAGAAGCTGTGAGGACATCGTAGAAGAAGAAAAGACTATAGATTACCTTCTGTGTGTCCAGAAGGACAACAATTGATAAATGGTCATAAATTGCGGCTAGGAGCACTCCAAAATTTTGTGGCCGCTATCACTGGCTAGTACATAGCTATCACTGGCTAGTACAGACTTCTCACTCATTGTGTCCGTCATGATAGGTCACTGCCTTATCGGAAAACATGCTGACAGACTGAAGGTTGCAAGTAACGACTTTTGCAGAAGCTGTGAGGGCGTCGAAGAAATGAGTCTATAGAAAAGAAAATTTGGTGTGTGTGACTCCCGCACTGGCAGTCCGAAGAAGTTCCACTTTAGGTTCTCATTTCTTTTAGAACCTGCCTGATCTAGTGAGTGTGACCATTCGCTGGTTGTTGGGCTTTTTAAAGCGATCTGAATGGTTCAACAGTAGGAACTAGAAGCCATCTTCCTTCTTCTGTTCTTGTGGTACCACAATGTACGTAAACGTCTATGTTAGTCTGATGGCAGACTGCCACTTAAACCTAACCTACACTCGTACAAAAATGACGGTACTTTGCCAATACCTCTGGTATTATTTTGTTCGCCTCATTGGTATCAATTCAATACCAGATAAGGAAGGCTGTTAAGAGTTGACGGCATCACATTTCTATTCTTGTCATCGTGCCAGTTGTTGAGCTTTCTACTTAAAATATTGACGCCATTATAAAATGTTTGTTAAACAAATAAATAAAATGTTTAAATATAAATTGAGTACTTCAAATCCGAAATACTCGAAAGTGATGAAAATAGAAATGTGACGAATTCTAAGGACATTCTACATCAAAAACATGATAGTCTCTTGTGTGGAAAACAATGCGGTGTTGGTGGATTTAATGGATATGCATTCAATTCCTGAAGATAAAGAATTGAGGTTGGTCACGGTGTAACATTACTTTTTGTAATATTTAACATAAATAATCGAAATAAAAATAGATTATCATTATTTTAGAAGGTTTTTTTGTGGTTCATTAGGGGGTGGAATAATCAATAACGGTTTGGTATTAAAACCAATAACGGTCTGGTACTAAAACCAATAACAGATTGGTGTTAAAACCAATACCAGTTCGGTGATCTGGCTAGTACCAAACGGTACTAATCATTTTATGTTTCGTCCTTACCAACCGGTATTGTTTTTGTACCACACGGTGCTGCTTTACTATCAATACCGTATAGTTCTGAAATGAGCACGTTTGGTATCAATTTTTCTAGTGGTGTTCCTCCTTTCCTTAAATTGTTTTCGGGGATCGACATCATTTGGGGTGGTTGTCCATATATGGGGTTCTCTGCAGGTCTGACTGTCCTATTGTCCACAATGCCAGGACTATTACAAAAAATTTTTGGATATGGTGTCCAGTTTCAACTGTCATCCCAACAAACCAAATACCGGATGTCCCACAACAATTTCGAAACAATTTTGGTTCCGATCTCTGTCTAACTTGTTTGAGGGATAGTTCCACCCATTTCTCTACATTAAAAGGGGCATTTTCGTTGTGATTTTATTTATTAGCCATGTCTGTCCGTCTCTCTGTCGAAAGCTCGTCAACTTTCGATGGAATAAAGATTGGCGCTTGAAATTTTACACAAATATTTCATATTACAGTATGTCAGTTGGGATCGTAAATAGGCTATACAGCTCCATGTTTTGATATAGCTCACTCATAATCCGATCCTGAATCTTGACTTCTTGAGACTCTAGAGGGCGCAGTTCTTATCCGTTTTGACTGAAATTTTGTTCTATGAAGTCTTCTATGTTATTCAACAGAAGTGCCAAGTATGGTTCGAATCGGTTCAAAAACAGATATCGCTCCCATGTAAACCGATCTCCCGATTATACTTCTTAAGCCTCTAAAGGACGCAATTTGGTCAACATTTTGCACATTGACTTGACCCAAGACCTCCAATATATGTCGTTCTAAAATCTGATATAGCTCGCATTTAAACCGATCTACCAATTTCACATCCTCAGCCCCTACAGGTCGCAGTTGTAGTCTGATTTGGCACAACGACTTACCTTATAATCATCAACATACTTGCTAAATATGGTCTGAATCGGTCCTGAACCTGATATAGCTGCGATATAAACCTTCTTTTGATAGTCTCCAACATTGAAACCAAGTATATTGCGTATCGGGCCATAACCTGATAAAACTCCAATAGCATAACAATTCTTATCCATTATCCTTTTTTGCTAATTAAGAGATACTGAATGAAGAACTTGACAAATACGATCCATAGTGGAGGGTATATAAGATTATATAAGATTTAGCACGCTTCACTTGTTTATATGGACTTCGTATTTTGAATGTATTTTACATCATCGAGGCCACCGTAGCGCAGAGGTTAGCATGTCCGCCTATGACGCTGAACGCCTGGGTTCGAATCCTGGCGAGACCATCAGAAAAAAATTTTCAGCGGTGGTTTTCCTCTCCTAATGTTGGCAACATTTGTGAAATACTATGCCATGTATAACTTTTCTCCAAAGAGGTATCGCACTGCGACACGCCGTTCGGACTCGGCTATACAAAGGAGGCCCCTTATCATTGAGCTTAAACTTGAATAGGACTGCACTAATTGATATGTGAGGAGTTTGCCCCTGTTTGGAATGTTCATTGGCAAAATTTTTATTTGCATTTTTTTTCATCATATTTTTACTGAAGAATATATAAATATGTCTGTCCAATTATTGATGTCTAGTCTAGTTGTATATACATAGTTCAATAAAGTTAATAAGGTATGGTTTGTGGGTAATTCATCATAGCTTATATTTAATATTTGTATTGTTTAGGCCTATATCACAATCCTTGAACATTGCATTTATACAATTAGGTAAAAATACCTACACCTACACCTATGTATATACACTCACATTACAAGCAATTGTAAAATTTTTCTTTTATTTTTGTATTTGCTCCTTCAAATTCTCTTGTCTATTCCCCAAGGAGGGCCCCTTTAATTTCTTTGCAATATCTACAAAACGACTATGATTTGTCTTTACGTTGTGAGCTGCTGGCATTGCTGCTGCGCTCCTTCGAGTTGGTGTCATGCTCTTCTGTCTAACACAACAAATCGCTTACATTCCTGCAGAGACACATAAAAACGGCAGCTAAGGAAAATAAAACAAAAACAAACCAAAATGAAAATGAAAATGATGGGTTGCACCATTCCGATCTCGGTTTCCACATGCACATGTACATTAAACACCCTCAGACAAGCATTTCAGGGGAATTTCGGTTATAAGGGAGCGACCAAATGTTGTCAAGCACTTGCGTCAATGGGATGTTTGCTTTGTTTCTTGTTTGCATGTTGGTGAGGAAAATTAATTGCTATTTTAGTTCGATCATTGAAGTGTCTTAAATTTCTAGAAGTTGTGATAATTGAACACAAACATGGAGTTCATATCATTTATTTATGAATGTTGGCTGTAGAATAATGTTTCGTAGATAGTATTACCAAGCAGTTAAGAGAGCTACAATCTGAGAGACAAAAGTAATAATGAAAAGTGAAGAAATTCGTTATACAAAAATTAAGGTTTAACTTCAATTGGCGATACAGTAAATATAACGAAGGTTTCGAGAAACTATCTTGAAACGTTTTATTACGATACAAGGATCTAGGGCAACGTTAAAGAATGGGGCCCAATTTCTCGCCAAAGGTTCGGGACATACTTATATTTAATGATCCATATTTTCAATGACTCTAACACATAGTTGTGCGGACCAACACACTGATCAACTCTTTAGACCAGTACTGGGTGGACCTGGTCCTTAGAGACTGGATGAACCATATGCTAAGGAATAGGTGGATAAATTGTGGGTCCCATGACATAAATATAAGGGAGAAAGTGACACAGGGCACGTCACAGGGGGTATTTTATCGCCACTAATATGGGTGACCACCATAAATAACCTATTACGGATGGCGAGACATCACAAGCAGAACGAGACATCGATCCGGTGCACGACGGAGGAGACAGAAGAGTTCGTATGAGGGGAAGATGATGAGACGTTGGAGCATTTCGTATGTCATTTCTAGGCTTTCACGGCTAACAGACACAGACACTTAAGTGGAGTCACAATACCAGATATTAACCAACTTGGGGGCGTGGCATGGAACAATTAAGGATTTTGTAAGCAGCACGGAATTCCTAAATTAGATTTTCTTTATATCCCTCCAACATAGGATGAGGGTATGATAATTTCGTCATTCTGTTTGTAACACCTCGAAATATGCGTCTTAGACCCCATAAAGTACAATATATATATATTCTTGATCGTCATGAAATTCTAAGTCAATCTGGCCATGTCCGTCCGTCCGTCTGCCGAAAACACGAAGGAGTAAAGCTAGGCGCTTTAAATTTTGCACAAATACTTGTTATTAGTGTAGGACGGCTGAGATTGTAAATGAGCTAAATCGGCCCATGTTTTGATATAGCTGCCATATAGACCGATTTTGGGTCTTGATTTCTTGAGCCTATAGAGGGCGAAATTCTCGCCCGATTTGACTGAAATTTAGCACGTGCTGTCATTTCCAACAACTGTGCTAATTATGGTTCAAATCGGTTCATAACTTGGTATAGCTGCCATATAAACCGATCTTGGATCTTGAGCCGCCAGAGGAAGGAATTCTCATCCGATTTGGCCGAAATTTTCTATGAGTTGTTTTGCTATGACTTACAACAATTTTGCATACTAAGCAAAGCGACAATAGGTACATAACCTGATATAGCTGTCATATGGGTCTAGACTTCTTGAGCCTCTAGAGGGCGTAATTCTCATCCGATTTGGCTGTATTTTTACATGAGGTGTTTTGTTATAACTTCCAATAACTTTGCTTAGTATGGCGCAAATGGGTACATAACCTGATATAGCTGCCATATAAACCGGTCTAGGATCTTGACTTCTGGAGCCTCTAGAGGGCGCAATTCTAATCTGATTTGGCCGAAATTTTGCATGAGGTGTTTTGTTATGACTTCCAACGACTTTGCTTAGTATGGCCCAAATCGGTATATAACCTGATGGGATCTTGACTTCTTGAACCTCTAGAGGGCGCAATTCTCATCAGATTTGGCTGAAATTTTGCGTGAGGTGGTTTGTTATGACTTCTAACAACTTTGCCCAGTATGGCGCAAATCGATACATAAACTCATATAGCTGCCATAAAAATCGATCTGGGATCTTGACTTCTGGAGCCTCTAGAGGGCGCATTTCTAATCTGATTTGGCAGAAATTTTGCATGAGGTGTTTTGTTATGACTTCCAACGACTTTGCTCAGTATGGCCCAAATCGGTATATAACCTGTTGGGATCTTGACTTCTTCAGCCTCTAGAGGGCGCAATTCTTATCAGATTTGGCAGAAATTTTGTACAACGATTTCTCCCATGACCATCAACATGCGTTTAATATGGTCTGAACCGATCTATAGCTTAATACAGTTCCCATAAAAACCGATCTTCCGATTTTGCTTCTTGAGTCCCTACAAGGCACAATTCGCCGAATGAACTGAAATATTATATTGGGTTGCCCAAAAAGTAATTGCGGATCTTTTAAAAGAAAGTAAATGCATTTTTAATAAAACTTAGAATGAACTTTAATCAAATATACTTTTTTTACACTTTTTTTCTAAAGCAAGCTAAAAGTCACAGCTGATAACTGACAGAAGAAAGAATGCAATTACAGAGTCACAAGCTGTGAAAAAATTTGTCAACGCCGACTATATGAAAAATACGCAATTACTTTTTGGGCAACCCAATACAATGACTTCTACAATGTTCAGCATTCAATTCATTTATGATAGGAATCGGACTATAACTTGATATAGCTCCAAAAGCATAACCGTTCTTATTCATTATTCTTTGCTTTCGTAAGAGAGCCAATTACTGGCTTATGTGTATGTTCGTAGTGGCATGGGGTGGATTAATATCCGACCCTCTTTTGAACCTAACCTAACCGAAACTATTTGGCTTTGTTGAGCGACTGGTAGATTCAATGGTAGGATCTTGAAGGCACCTTTCTTCTCAGTGGACTAAATTGTGTAGAGGAGTCTAAATACAGAACGCCGATTAAAGCTTGTTAAACCTAGCTCTTCTATATGGAGGTAAGTTTCTGTGAAAATAAATATTTCCATGAAATTTTAATCTTGAAGAAATTTTTTATGAACTGAAATTTTTGCAAAATTTTCTATTCGAAATTAAATTTTGATGAAATTTTCAACATACTAAAATATATATTTTTGTTCCCATTTTAAGACTTTATTTTTAGGGAATTTTAACTTGGAGATCTTGATAAAACAAAATTATCATAGTTTCATAGTTTTCAGTTTTATCACAGTTCACTAATACGAAAAACATTTCAAGCAAATCCAAAGGCCAAGAATATGACCCATAAACATTAACTTAGCCAACCATACGATGGAACTTTTGAAATAGACGGGCAGATTTTCATTTTGGCATATAATTGACATTTGTTCTTAGGGATATAAACATTTTGAGTTTGCGGTATCAAATGGGACATTTAAAAATCCTCAAAAAAAATTATCATAAGGTTGTAGGGTGAAATCAAGACAATTTCGAAATGAGTTTTCCTAACTTGTATAACTTGCACCTGATGCAACTTCCTCTTGTGCGTTTCTGGAAAATGGTGTCACACTTCAAGTGTGTTCCCAATTTGTGGGTTAAACATCGATGTCATATCAATAATTTATACTGGAAGAATTTCATAAGTTTTGATTTTATGAATATATCTACATGCACAAACCTATCGAGTCTTCTCTTCATTATTACAGTTTCGTTTTGCTTTTGGGGACCCAATAAATATATCAAAGAATTTTAATAGGAAAACGAAACATGTTCTTTGTCAAATGCGACAGACATTCTTGGTTCGGCACAAGTTCTAAATTATTTCTATTATTGCCCTGATGCCGACGATGTCATTATATCTTGTTTTTTTTTTTTTTTTGTTTTGTTTTGGGAGACAATGGCGTTTCTTCAACTTGTCGTTGTCGTTTCTGTTTTGGTTTAGAATCTGCCCCAAAAGACATTTTTAGCCATGGGTAGTATTCCCTCCCTAAGATGTGAGTAGAAGAAGAAAAAAATCAAACTCGACAATAGGCCATTTCTTGTAGTGGGGATTTTCACACTGTCACTCAGTCTAGTACAGGGGGGCCAGAACAACCGACCGACAGACAGCCAAATGGAATAAAACGTATTATTAATAAACTAAAGAAGCATTTTATAATCCCCATGGCATGTAGAACCACCACGCATCATAAAAAATAATTTCTTAAAACAAAATCATTCGTAAGCGTTCCGCGGCCCCTATGCCCATCAACACTAAGTGTAGCAAATCTGTGCTCCCATCCGCTCCTTCTTCCACCAAATGGGTTCCCCATCAGGGATTCAAATTTCATATTTCACCATCAAATTTGACAAATTTCAATTCATGAGATTTTCGTTTATTTTAAGTGGATGTATGGATTGCCATTGCCGAATGACTTGGGACTCGCAATCCATGGACGCATGGATGGATGGATGGATGGCTGCTTGGACGTTTGATTGTCATCGTCGTCGCCATCGTTATGTTGTCTCCCATCTTTATTTATATCTTTTATGATTGCATTTATTTTAATTTAATAGTTTTGTTTATTTTTTATGAATGCTCCCTTGAGAAAAGTTTCCAATTTGTGGCATTCGCCATTATGCTTATCAAGTCTAAATATTCGCTTATACGTTTTGGAAGAGTTTTTTATTTTTATTTGATTGTAGACAATTAGCCAACTATTTTTTTAATTTTTTTATTGGGTTGCCCAAAAAGTAATTGCGGATTTTTTAAAAGAAAGTAAATGCATTTTTAATAAAACTTAGAATGAACTTTAATCAAATATACTTTTTTTACACTTTTTTTCTAAAGCAAGCTAAAAGTCACAGCTGATAACTGACAGAAGAAAGAATGCAATTACAGAGTCACAAGCTGTGAAAAAATTTTTCAACGCCGACTATATGAAAAATCCGCAATTACTTTTTGGGCAACCCAATATATCTTTTGCCCGATATGGTCTTTTAAGGCTGTAGAAGTTACTATTTTTGTCCGATTCGGATGTCAAGGTTGCGCTGGCGTAAGAGCGCTGGCCGCACCCATTGTTTGATAAGGCCTTTTCACTCGGAGTCCTTAGATTCATGGTCCCGTATTTACCATAGGGGACTTGCAACCAACTGTTCTAAGTTTTAGCACAATCGGTTTAAAAACGCGCCTTGGTTTAAGACACAGACGGACCAGCAGACGGGCTACGTGGTGGTAAGTTTTATACCCTAAACCCATTTTGTTTTTAACAAAACTCTTTTCTTCTCAATTTTGCTATTAAATTTTCTGTTATCTTCTAAATTTATTGTCTTGATTAGACCGATGTGTTTTGATCGCTGTAAGGAAAACATGTGCGGTTTAATACATGTGCTGATGTAAAATTTACCACGTTTGTGAAATTTTCTCGCTGTTAACGTAAGTATTCGGAAGAAAATACCTCACGTCACATTTCAAAGAGTAAATTCGGGAGTCGGTTTGCATGATGTATGGAAGCCATATCAGATTATGCACCCAATTGGACGATAACTGCCATTAATGTTGGCAGTCTAACCCGAAGTCGTCGTACAAAATTTCAGCCAAAATTAGTTGGCAGTAATGACAAAACACCTCGTGCAAAATTTCAGCCAAATTGGACAATAAATTCGCCATCTAGGGGGCTCAAGAAGACGAGTTATGAACCGTAATTGGCACATTTGTAAAAAATCATTGCCGAAGTTGACGCACAAAATTTCATCCATAACAGCTGATAAAATTGCACCCTCTAAAGGCTCAAAAAGTTAAATAGTCAAATCGGTTTATATATTGGCTTGCCCAAAAAGTAATTGCGGATTTTTTAAAAGAAAGTAAATGCGTTTTTAATAAAACTTAGAATGAACTTTAATCAAATATACTTTTTTTACACTTTTTTCCTAAAGCAAGCTAAAAGTAACAGCTGATAACTGACAGAAGAAAGAATGCAATTACAGAGTCACAAGCTGTGAAAAAATTTGTCAACGCCGACTATATGAAAAATCCGCAATTACTTTTTGGGCAACCCAATAGGAGCTATATAAGGTTCTAGATCGCAAATGTTATAACAAAATATTTCATTTAAAATGTCATCCAAATCGGTTAAGAAATGCGCCATCTAGTGGCTAGAAGTCTAGAAGTCATGATCCGAGATCGGTTTATATAGCAGCTATATCAAAACATGGACCGATATGGCCCATTTGCAATCCCAACCCATCTATACTAATAAGAAGAATTTGTGCAAAATTTTTTTTACTCCTTCGAAAATTAGCGTAATTTTGACTGAAAGACGGACAGACGGACGGACGATCGACTTAAAATGTCATGAAGATGAAGAATATACATACTTTATGGGGTCTTAAACGAATATTAGTAGGTGTTACAAACTGAATGACGAAATGAGTATACCTCCATCAGCCAATTAGGGCCTCTACAGAACTCCAGGATTACAAGAGGCCTATAAGCATGTAGGGAATCCAGGCTCGGAAAATGGCGTTTGCCCATTCTCCTGTATCTTCTACTCGCAATCGCGAGGTGGTGATACAATGCTTGACCGTGTCCAACTCCTCCTTGTCATCGCACAGAAGTCTGGCTCTCCCTACACATGTTGAAAGTCAACTAAACATGTTAGTTGACTTCCAACATGTATTGTATGTCAACTACTCAAAATCTGATACAGCTCTTATAATTATATAAAAAAAGAATATGGAATAGCTGGAATCATTAGAAGCCATAATGAAATTCATTGTTGGAAGCCATAATGAAATTCATTTCTTATCCAAGTTTATTAAAATTACGCATCTTGATCCCTCATGTGACTTTCAAGATACATCTTAAATCATCTGCTCTAGAACTTAACATATGCGATTCATGGTAGAGAGAATCCACTTTCTGAAACTGAAATTGTTGCAACACAAAGTTGAGCAAAATCCTCAATTTCGATGAAATACCACCAAAGGCTATCTCTTAGCCTTCTGTAACTATTTTGACCAGTTTTGGTCATTGTCCATTGGTGTGATTCCCAAAATCATGTTTTATTATAACAACAATTTTCCTCATTCGCATCATCTAAGAGGTTGACCCTCAATATACGTATTGCGGAGGCATTTAGGCCAATGTTCAAATACTAATGAACAACGGACAAAAATGTTAATAACAACGAAAATCCATTATAAATGCTGCCATCCTCTTAAAAACGAGGAAATGCTTCCAGTCTTAGCTCCTATACCAATTGTCGTCTTGCCGAAAAAAATGCAGTTAAACGTGTGTTACTCTGCCCAAAACACATAAAAACAATTTAAGGTAAAACCTTAAGCAGCTGCAAATGAAGAGAAGCAGACTTTTTGTCACTTTGTATGTTCTAAAGGAAATTGTTAATCGAAAACGAATTCAAAAGACAATTCTGGTTTTGCTGCGAGGCATCAATATGGAACTCCTACGCAGAAAATTAATAAAAGATTGTTAAAGTGTCAACATTATTGGCAAACAAAGATTCTTTGGGAATTTTATCAGTTCTTGTCCAAATTTTTTGTTTTTAGAGAAAAAAAAAAAACATTTTTTTTAACAAAATTTGGTCAAAATTGTGTATATTGTGTAAATTATATATAGAAAATGTAGTCAAAATTTTATTTCCATCGAGTTTGTATACCCATCACCAAAGGAGAGGGGGTATTTTCATGTAGTCATTCCGTATGAAACACATCGAAATTTCCACTTCCGATCCTATGAGGTATACAAATTCCCTATCCTCGTACATTTTTAAGGCGATTACACGATATCCGTGTCTGTCTGTCCGTCCTCTTTCAAAATTTGAGATATTGACCTGAAATTTTGAACAGATCCGTATTTCTTGTATACGCAGATTAAGTTTTTGAAAGGGCCAAATCAGATCATATTTGGATATGGCTGTAATATGGACCGATGTTCAGATTTTGGAGCCAATGAGATGAAAATAATTTTGAAAAACAACAACTTTGGTCGAAAAAAAACACCTACGAAACTTGTTAATTTTCCTGCAACAATTTTTTGGAATCTCAACGACCTAAAGTATAAATTTGTTGTTGAAAGGCACTCTTTTGCAAGCCAACGTTTGAAACACATCGAAATTTCCACTTCCGATCCCATGAGGTATATAAATTCCCTATCCTTGTAGATTTTTAAGGCGATTGCATGATATCCGTGTCTGTCTGTCCGTCCCCTTGTTGTAACGCCACAGTTTTCAAAAATTGAGATATTGACCTGAAATTTTAAACAGATCCGTATTTCTTTACTAAGCAGGTTATGTTCTTGAAAGGGCCAAATCGGATCATATTTTGAGATGGCTGTAATATGGACCGATGTTCAGATTTAGGATGTCGAGCCAATAACAAGCGTATTTAGTACTCGATTTTTCTGAAATTTAGAACAGTGAGTTGTAGTAGGGCCCAACCATATATGGTTCATATCGGGCAATATTTACATAGATGTAGCCCGATGTGCGAATTGAAGGTGTTAAGCCCATAAAATCCGGATTTATTTCGGTGATATTTGGAACAGGGATTTGGATTGGGCCACCCGATCTTCGAACTGAGTATGGTGCTCATCAGACCACATTTGGATGTAGCTGTCATATAGACCAATCTACCGATTTAGGGTCTAAAGTGCGTAAAAGTCACATTTATAATCCAATTTCACTGAAAGTTGGATTGGGCCACCCGATATTCCAACCAACAGGGTTGCGGAGACTAGCCCTCGTCGGAGTATTAAGCCGAAGTCGGAGAGCGGTTCGGAGTCGGGGCTAACGTGCTCATCTCCGAACCAAACTCCGACTCTGGCTCAATAGTTCGACTACCGCCTCAAAAACTGGACTCCCGTCGAGTCCGTAGCCATGCCAACCAAGTATAGTCAGCAACAGAACTATTTGATATATAGCTTCCATATAAATCAGTCTGCCGATTTAAAGTCTTAAGCATATACAAATCGCATTTTAGTAAACGATTTGGCTGAAATTTCAAGGAAATTGATTGCCCTGAAATTTGAATCTTTAACTTGTATAAGTGTCCTCGGTGGCCGAACCAAATATGATCCATATCGACCCGATGTCGATAGAATAGAGTTATAATAAAAGAAGTAAAAGCGTACTAAGATCGGCCGAGCCGAATCTTATATACCCTCCACCATGGGTCGCATTTGTCAAGTTCTCTGCCCGATATCTCTTTATATGTAAACATAGGATAATGGATAGGAATTGTTATTGGAGCTATGTCAGGTTATAAACCAATTCGGCCCATACTTGGCTTGGATGCTAAAGACAAAAGTAGATCCCATTGTGCGAAATTTTAACCAAATCCGATAAGAAATACGCCCTAGAGGGATTTAAGAAGTAAAATGGTGAGATCGGTTTGCATGAGAGCTATATTAGGTTAAGGACCAATCCAGACCATAGAGGGCATAAATATAGTGACTATGCCAAATATCAGCTAAATTGGATAAGAATTACGCCCTCTAGAAGGTGAAGAAGTAAAATCGTGAAGAATTACGCCCTCTAGAGGCAGAAGAAGTAAAATCGTGAGATCGGTTTATATGGAAGCTTCATCATGTTTTAGACCGATTCAAATGTCATGGGAAACGTTATAGTACAAAATTGCTGTCAAATTGGATAAGAATTGCGCCCTCTAGAGGCTCAAGAAATCAAATCAGGAGGTCGGTTAATATGGGAACTATATCAGGTTTTGAGCCGATTTGGACCGTACTTGAGACATATTTCGGAAGTCATTGCCCAAAATTGCAGCAAAACCAGATAAGAATTGCGCCCTTAGAGGCTCTGGAAATCGGTTTATATGGAAGCTATATCCCACTTACAATCCCAATCGACCTACACTGATAGGAAGTATTTGTGCAAGATTTCAAGTGCCTGGCTTTACTTCTTCGAAAGTTTGCTTGCTTTCCACAGATACACAGATAGACGGACGAACATGACAAGATCAACTAAAGATATCAAGACGAACAAGAATATCTATGATTTATGGGCCCTTAGATCAATATTTCGAGGTGTTACAAACTTAACCCATGTGGTTGGGGTGCTGGGACAGTAAACCGCCCCGGAGAACTTGAGAACTACTGTGAGAAACAAAGGAATAGTAAAAACGGACGCGTCTCCAACGTTGACGACCCACGCAAACGCAAAAGGACCATAATTAGCGGATCTACACCTGGAATGTCCACACTCTCTACTGAGATGATGCAGTATACGCTGGCGGATATATTAGGAAAGTACAAGGCTGATATTACCGCCTTACAGAAAGTACGATGGACTGGGAGTGGCGTCACTACAACACCAAACGGTGACGAACTATACTATAGCTGACATAACACGAGGCATGAATTTGGCTGTGGATTTGAGGTTTGTCCGAGACTGAAACACCTTGTCTCCAGCTATACTGCGGTGGATGAGAGGCTAGCCACCAACCGCATAAAAGCCAAATTCTTCAACATCAGCCTTATTTGTGCCCATGTCCCGACGAAAGACAAGGACGAGCACACCAAGGATATTTTCTACGAGCGCCTAGAGAGAGAAAATGCCTGCTGCCCCGCCCATGATATTAAAATCGTTCTGGGAGATTTAATGCGAAGAAAGGGAAAGAAGACATCTTTGGTCCAACGTTTGGAAAGTTTAGCCTCCACGAGATAACGTCCAGTAATGGGTTGAGGCTGACCAGATTTCAACATAAAAATATTCACAAAGCCACATGGCTGTCACCCGATCAAAACACGAGGAAGCAAATTGATCACGTTATGGTAGATGGAAGACGTGTTAGATGTACGATCGATCCGTGGAGCGAATATAGACTCTGATCATTACCTTATTGCAGAAAAGGTTCGCACCCGTTTGAAAATGGGAAGGAAAGTACGATCTGACACTGCACGGAAGCTGGACATTGAAAAGCTGCAAACACAACAAATGGCAACGTCATACACCACTCGACTGACCCAACTGCTTGATGAAGGCACTCCTTGTTTCGATGATATAATGGCGCAGTGGCAAACCATTGCCCACTCCATGGAAAATGCCGCGAAATTCGTACTTGGGTATCGGAAGCCTCCCCCAAAAAACCCAGGGTACGACCAAGAGTGTCGGGATGCTACTGAAGCCAAGAATGCGGCATACAGAGCAATCCTATAATCAGTAGCAACGCGCCGGATGAAGGAGAGGTATCGGAAGAAAAGGAGAGGGAGGAGAAGCATCTATTCCGCAGAAAGAAAAAGGAAATGGAAAGACGTGAGTGTGAGCGAATTGAGATGTACAGGAGTCGGAATAAAGTCTGGAAATTCCCCCAAAGAATTAAACATCAGACCGATGGCTATGGTGCATGCACATTCTCCTACAGAGACAAAGAAGGAAATCTGGTAACTGACACAGATAGCATGATGAGGATACGGAAAGAACATTTTGTTAGAGTTAAATTTATACTGAACACAATTTGTACTTTGTCTAAATATTTTTATATTCACATGTATGCATTGAATTATTATTGGTAGACATTTGTACAATACAGAAATAATTTTTTCAGTTGTCTAATAATAAAAGCTTCGTTGAAGATTGTTTTGTAAATTGCTCTAACGCGTACTCTAATAGGTTATTGGGCCACCATGGATTTAGTTAAGACGTCGTTTACGAAGCTTAACGCGGATAATTATCATCTTTGGAAGTATAAGATGGAATTGATTTTACGAAGGGAAGGAGCTTGGAAGTGTGTTGTGGAATCTGCTCCAGACGTACCAGATGAGTCATGGATGAAAAATAATGAAAATGCTTTGATTTTGATAGGATTATCTGTGGAGGACAATCAGCTCTTACTTATCAGGAAAGCTAAATCTGCAAAAGAATCTTGGAATATCCTGAAGGCACATCATGAAAAGAACACTCTTGGAAGTAGTGTACAAATAATGCGTAAGATATGTGGAATGAAATTTAGTATGGAGAATACCATGGCTGATCACATCGCGAATATGAAAATTCTCTTTGAAAAGCTGGAAGCGGTTGGCGAGACATTTTCTGAACGATGGGTAATTGCTATGTTACTAAGCAGTTTACCACCTTCATATGACACGTTGGTGACGGCATTGGAAGCTCGAAAAATAGAAGAGTTAACGGTACACGTTGTCGAAAACAATTTGCTGGAAGAATATCAACGTCAATCAAAGAACGTCGAACCAAATTCCGTGATGAAAACATTCAAAATTCCTCAAGTCAAGTCAAGTCAGGATGATGCTAATGGAAAGCGGTGTCACTTTTGCAAAATAAAGGGTCATCTCAAGAAGAACTGTTGGAAATTCAAAAAGGAAAGAAACATCAATGAATCCAAACAGCAAGCTAATAACGTTGAGAATAAAGAAAATTATATTTTTTCTTCTGCTGGTGACAAATCGCATTGGATTGTAGATTCTGGGGCTACTTGCCACATTAGCACAAGACGGGAGGATTTTATCACGTTTGATGGCAGTGTATGTGAATCTGTTTCAGTTGCCAATGGGACTGCCGTAGTGGCTAGTGGTAAAGGATCTTGTAAATTGGTAATGTATAATTTTAAAAATGTCAAGTCAGAAGTTACCATGGAAGATGTTTTGTACATACCGTCATTTCACGGGAATTTGATATCTATCACAAGAATTATGAGAAACGGTTTTAAGGTTGAATTTCAAAATAAGCAGTGTAAAATTAAATCTGCAAATGGCAAAGAAATTGGTGTCGCAGATATGCATAATGGATTGTTTTGTCTCAGACAAAGGACTAACCAGGCAATGTTAGCCAAATGTAGTTCTCGAAACTGCATACATTATTGGCATAAGGTTTTCGGACATAGAAGCGTCAATGCTGTAAAGGAGATGCAAACAAATAAAGCAATGAGTGATTTTAAAATTGTTGATTGTGGTATAACGCAAACGTGCGAGGTATGTGTCTGTTGTAAGATGACGAAAACGCCATTTCACAAAGTTTCAGAAACACAATCGAACGCAGTTATGGATTTAGTTCACTCGGATGTTTGCGGGCCTATGCAAACTGAAACTCCTGGAAAAAAGAAGTACTTTGTCACGTTTATTGACGATTTTAGTCGTTATACAATAGTTTATCTTTTAAATAACAAAGCTGAGGTTTACGAGAAGATTCAAAACTATATGGAAATGGTGAAAAATAAATTCTGCAAATACCCTAATATCCTCAGATCAGATAATGGAGGGGAGTATGTATCGAAACACGTCCAAAGTTATCTGGAATCAAAAGGTGTTCAATACCAATATACTGTTCCTTACTCACCCCAGCAAAATGGAGTATCAGAACGTAAAAACCGAAGTTTGGTCGAAATGGGAAGATGTTTGCTAAAGGAAGCAAGTATTGGAAATAAATATTGGGGAGAAGCAATTATGACCGCGAATTATTTGCAAAATCGGTTGGTAAGCAAGACAATTGTATCAACACCATTTGAACTATGGGAAAAGAAAAAGCCATCTATTGAACATTTGCGCATATTTGGGTCGAAAGCTCATGTTCTTACTCCTGAGGTAAAACGGAAAAAGTGGGATAGTAAGACCAAGATATTGACTTTCGTTGGATATGATGAGCATTCAAAGGGTTACAGATTGGCTGATCTTAGAACAAATAAGGTCGTAATTTGCAGAGATGTTAAATTCATAGATGTTGATTTACATGAAACCGGAAAAGAATCTAAAGAGACCGATCATAGTGAAATATCTATTGAAAAAATTAATAATCAACGTACTTCAAATGACTTCATTCAAGTTATATCAGATCAAATTTCATCTGATGGGGAATCTTTTTATAGCCTGGAAGAACATAATGCAGTTGATTCTGAAGAATTAGTTACATCTACAATGAACACGATGATCTCAAGCGATAACTCAGTTCCATGCGAAGTTTTTGAAAGAGATAAAAATTCACTTAGATGTTCAAACCGCATTACTAAGGGAAAACCACCAGAGAGGTTGACGTATATAAGCTCTAATGTTTCGAGCATTGCTGAACCAAAGACGTATAAGGAAGCGATTTCATCGGTACATCGCAACGAATGGATTCAAGCTATGAATGAGGAGATGTCATCTTTAAAGGCAAATAAGACTTGGGATATTGTTGACAAACCTGACAATGCAAATATTGTGGGATGCAAATGGACTTTCAAAATTAAACGAGATGTTACTGGAAAAATACAACGTTTCAAAGCCCGCCTAGTAGCTCTAGGTTTTAGTCAAAAATTTGGTTTTGATTATGACGAAGTATTTGCTCCTGTTGTTCGACAAGCTACGCTTCGAACATTATTGTCTGTCGCTGGTGTAAATGGTATGTCAGTTGTTCATTTTGATGTAAAGTCAGCTTTTCTCAACGGTGAGCTTGAAGAAGTTATATATATGAAACAGCCACCAGGGTTTGAGGAAGGGAATAATAATTTTGTCTGTAAACTTCGAAAAAGTTTGTATGGATTGAAGCAAGCTGCGAATGTCTGGAATAAAACACTTCATGAGGTCCTAGTGTCTGACGGCTTCAAGCAAAGTAATGCAGATCGATGTTTATACACAAAATACACCAACGAGGAAGGGTTAGTATATATATTAATCTACGTTGATGATATTTTGGTTGCAAGCAAAAAGCAAAACAACATCTGTGAAGTGGAGAAGTTACTGAAAGAAAAATTTGACATAACCAATCTTGGCAAAGTACATCATTATCTTGGTTTGGAAGTTACGCAGGATAAAGAATCTAATTACTGCGTTAGCCAAAAACTCTTTATTGAAAACTTATTGCAAGAATTTGGAATGCAGGATTCAAAAATTTCAAAATATCCACTTGATCCTGGGTATGGTAAAAGTTCATCCGAACTCTTACTAAATAACAATAAATATCAACAACTTATTGGCTCACTGCTGTACATCAGTGTAAATTCAAGACCTGATATAGCAGCAAGTGTTTCAATTTTGGCGCAAAAAGTCAGTTGTCCAACTCAAGAAGATTGGAATGAATTAAAGCGTGTATTAAAATACTTGAAAGGCACAGTTAATCACACCTTACACCTTAGTAATAAATGCGTTGCAAATAAAAATGTTCTTATTGGTTTTGCCGACGCAAATTGGGCCGAGGATAGAATTGACCGAAAATCTAATTCTGGATTTATTTTCAAAATTAACGGTGGTTCAATTAACTGGTCATGTAGAAAGCAAACTTGTGTATCTCTCTCATCAACTGAGGCAGAGTTTGTATCTCTATCGGAAGCATGCAAAGAAGCAATTTGGCTACGATCACTTTTAAGCGATATGATGCTTAAACAATGTCAACCGACAACAATTTTTGAGGATAATCAAAGTGTTTTGCGTATGATAAAAGATGAGAAACTTAGCAATAGGACAAAGCACATTGATACCAAAATCTATTTTGTCAAGGACTATGTAAAGAAAAATCAAATCGTTTGTACGTATTGTCCAACAGAAACAATGATTGCTGATATGATGACCAAACCACTTTCAACTATCAAACTAACAAAATTCCGAGAGGAGGCTGGAGTTCAAATTGAGGAAGGGTGTTAGAGTTAAATTTATACTGAACACAATTTGTACTTTGTCTAAATATTTTTATATTCACATGTATGCATTGAATTATTATTGGTAGACATTTGTACAATACAGAAATAATTTTTTCAGTTGTCTAATAATAAAAGCTTCGTTGAAGATTGTTTTGTAAATTGCTCTAACGCGTACTCTAATACATTTTACCCAACTGCTAGTGTCCGAAGTTGGCAGAGAAGAAATACCGCAGAACCAATCAATGATGATGGTATAGAATGTTTACCTCCTAGTCCGAAAGGGGTCCAAGTAGCAGTGACCCGACTAAAGAACAACAAGGCAGCAGGAGCCGACGGGTTACCCGCTGAACTATTTAAGACCGGAGGCGATACGCTAAAAAGGCGTATGCATCAGCTGATCTGCGCAATCTGGCTAGAAGAACGCATAACCGATGATTGGAACCTAAGCATACTATGTCCCGTACACAAGAAAAGAAATAAGACGGGATGTGCCAACAACAGAGGAAGGGGCATGGGGGAGAAGCATCGCATACAAGATATTCTCGGACGAAATGTGTGAAAGATTTAAAGTCAGTGAGATAATTGGTCCCTATCAATGCGGCTTTGTAAATTGCAAATTTTGACCATGAACATTCCACTAAGGAACAGGGGCAAACTTCTCACATATCAATGAGTGCAGTCCGATTCAAGTTTTAAGCTCAATGGTAAGGGGCTTCCTTTTTATAACCAAGTCCGAACGGCGTGGCGCAGAGCGACACCTCTTTGAAGAGAAGTTTAACATGGCATAGTACCTCGCAAATGTTGCCAGCATTAGGATTCGAACCCAGGCGTTCAGCGTCATAGGCGGATATGCTAACCTCTGCGCTACGGTGGCCTCCCAATGCGGCTTTAGACCTGGTAAATCCACTTTAGACCACATATTTACACTGCGCCAAATCCTGAAAATGATCCAAGAAGCAATAATCGGTCACCGGAAGTTGTAAATGCTGCATTTGAAAGAAGCGAAAGAGAGTCAGTGAAAATGGGTCTGTCACCAAATGGAGATAAAACAAAATTGGTGATATCAACACCTAAAACGCCTAAATAAAATGGAGAAAGTTGGGAATCATAACCTTGAGAAAGTCAGCAACTTTATCTACCTTGGCACCGCCGTAACCGAAACAAATGACACCAGTTTTGAGATAATGTGAAGAATAATACTGGCAACAAGATGCTACTTTGGATTAAGTAAGCAGTTTAGAAACAAGGCCACCTCTCGAAAGACGAAGATTACACGAAGACGAAGATTACAAGACACTGATACTACCCGTGCTGTTATATGGTTCTGAAGCATGGGTACTTGTGAAAACAGATGAGGCAGTGCTTGGAGTATTTGAGAGAAAGATTCTTCGTAACACATATGGACCAGTTTGCGTTAACGGAGAATATAGGCGACGTATGAACCACGAGCTGTATGAGCTGTATGACGACGATAGCATAGTTACACGCATCAAAATACAAGGATGGAAAGATCAAGGTGGGAGACATCACGAAACTCAAAATTTTATTTGTAAAAAAACTATTGTTTTTTTTTTAATTTTATTAAAAAAACTTTAATTTTCAACTAAACAACGGTGTTAAATTTGGTTTTAAAACCTCGTACCAAATTAACTAATAAGTTATAATTTTTTTCTATAGAAAATTTTGTATAAATTTTATCTCTGTAGAAGATTTTGTTAAATTTTAGTTTTTATGTTTTTCTTTTTTTATGTTTTCTTTGAAAATTTGTTGTTCTTAAAGAACATTTTGTCGAAATTTATTGTTAGACAACATTTTGTTAAAATTTCGGTGGATATATTTGTGTCAAAATGTTTCCTTCTATTAATTAAATTTTTTTATTTAAAAGTAGTTTATCAAGCTTTTTTTGTAGAAATGGATTTTTAAATTTTATTTGAGTATTTTTTTTTAAATTTCCTTCTTCAATTTATTTACTCAACATTTAGTAATTAAATGCATTCCATTATGCGAACTTTGCAAATGAGCCATTAAAATGTCAAAAGCCATCTCCTTTGAACATTTTCCTCCATAACATATTCGTATAAACTCGTATGTGCTTGTGCATGGAACTCCATTGAGTATCTAATTGTGCGGTTAGTGCCCACATAAATTGATACAATTTTAGAAGACAACAACGTTAACAAATTCAAAATGCAAAATGTCATATGAATTGATTGCATTAATTAATAAATTAATTTGAAACCTCATTTGGCATCGACTACTGCATCAGACGGCAGCACAGCACAGCACAGCACTGCACTACAGCTGCTGCTGTGGTTGTACGCTGCCGATGCAACAGCACGACAGACAAACTGGCAACAACATCATCATCACCGTCAACCTCATCTCATAAACTGTAGTGCACAGACAGCATTACCGCCATCGACATCATCATCATCACAACATGAAAACGTTATTAATTGAATTTTAATGGCATTCGAGCTCCAGCTCTTTCGTTGTATGATGAAGACCTGTGTGTTTTCATTTGTATATATATATATATATACATATGTACGTAGGTGAGTATTGGAATGCATCTGATGTGTGTGCTGTGGTGCTCTCATCAGAGATATGGCTCTTATCGTTTGTGTATTTTGGGTGTGTGTGGGTTTATCATATGGATATGCCGCCGCACTTCTGCATATGTTTATACGTATTAATGATCATGCATACAAATATACATAGGATTGGTGTATTTATAATATTTTATTAAATATTAAATTGTGTTACTACCGTATACTTCTCTGTCACTTCTTTGGTCACCAACTTCTTCTCGAATGATATACCATTAGTCTGTTGGATGACCCACTGTGGTAAAAAGTTTTTAAATGATGATATTTCCTTAAAACTTTCTATGAATATAAAAATTTAGCTAAATTTGTTTTAATTAAAATAAATATTAAATAATATTAAATTATATTGACTAGCTTTCGAAGCCATCAATACAACTTCCAAAAGATGCACAAATGACACGGGTATACCAGGGAAGCTATGTAGACGTGTAGAAAAAAAAGTCTATCACCACTAAGAGAACACATGCAGTGGAAGAGAACAGCTATTATGAAAGGTGTCATATTTGTATTAGCGTCGTGCTCGCATCGTAGACACTTTTTCGCGGTATATTCGATATAAGTACGACCTACTAATATAAGGCCCTTGAAGCCTGCACACCTAATGTGGTTGAATAAGTCCCCTAAGCAAAGACGAAACGCGTCCCATAGTGGTTGGTGTGTAGTGATCTATTTCTTTCCTTTTCCATTGCAAAAATCTCTGATCATTAAGTTCGTCTCGAAAGAGAAACAAACGAAATAAATTATTATACAAGATTTGTGTTACATTTATATATAATAAGAAAAGAAAGTCAAAAATTTTGCACAAACGGCTGTAGAAAGCTACTTTTAGGCAAATTCGTTAACATATCAAACGATATGTATGATTTTGAAATGCTACTGTCATATTGAAAAGAAAATATGGGAAAATCCAAATTTTTGGAATAGCAGACCAAAACTACTGATGTAATATTAAGGTATCCTCTCTTCCCATCTGCGAATCTCAATTAAAAGGACACTGAGAGTAGATTGAACTCGCATTGAGTTCGGCCGTGCCTAACTTTGGGTACCCCCACGATAGATATATTTAGATTTGGATCATATTTGGTTCCGCCGTCGAGAAGCCTTATGCAAGCCATAAAGACTGGCAGACCGGTCTATAAGGTAGCTATATTAAAATATGACCCGATATGGACCATAGAACTGTTTTCTACTAAAATTCCCATGAACATTCCATTAAGGACCAGGGGATACTTCTCTCATATCAATGAATGTAGTCAAATTAAAGTTTAGACTCATTTATAAGGGGCCTCCTTTTTTTATTTTTGATGTTCATGCTGGGATTTGTACAACGGCATTCGGCGTCATCCCTTGCCAAGTTTCCATGCTGCTTCTCCCATCGGACGCCTTCCCAGGTGGTGGATTGGGGAAAGCTCATCAGATATGGGGGGCACCGCAGAAGTAAAATATGCAGGTCGAACCAAAAAGTTAACACAAGCAGAGGGTGTCCAGCGTGCACAAATACGAATACGAACACGATGGATCCGTGCAATAGGGTCGGCAGCGGATGGACTAAAACAAATGGCCATCGGTGGCGCTCGCAGATTTTCAGAAGATTTACCATCAATAAAACCTAGCCTAAAGGGTCGCTGGCAGCCCCAGCACTAGATACCAATGCAATGGCTCAATTCGCCATGCATCTAAAAATAACGATTACAGAAACTTCAACAAGAAATAGACTTTAGAAGCATCCAGACTTTACACAGTTCAGAAGGAGATGTCAAACTATAACCTAGACATCCTCGGTATAAGTGAAGTACGATGGCCGAAATCTGGAACTATGGATCTTCAACGTGGCTACCAATTCATTCCAATTCAGGCCATGAGGCTCGATCTTTTACTGTCGCCGAAAACCAAGCGAGCTCTCCTATCATTCAATATAATATCTGAACGCATCTACATTGTACAATGCTACGCGCCAACCAAACCCGATGAAGACGAAACAGACGAAGGATCAATTCTATTCCCAACTCGACTCAGTGACACGCTCTCTACCATAAGGAGACATTAAACTTGTTATGGACGATTTTAATGCCAAGGTGGGCAATAACAACAATAATCTACCATAAACCATGGGAATGCAAGAACTTGACGATACCAGACATGACAACGGCGACAGATTAGTTGATTTCTGAAAGCAAGAAACCGCCTCTTTGTTGGAGACATAAAATTCCCCCATAGAAATATACACAATTATACTAGGGAATCACCAAATGGGAACACCCAAACAATCATCAAACAAACTCTTTTTGGGTTCTCTGATGGATGTAAAAACTGGACAAGGACCCGACAGCAATAGTGACCACATGCTCTTAGTGGCCACTCTACGTCTACGCTAAACAGTCGTGTATAGGACTCAAATAAAAAGCATAAAGTTCAACCTCTTAAAGCTAAAAAACCCTGAAACAGCGCGCGAATACAAGACAACTTTAACGGAGAAACTGCAAAATATCACACATACATAGGCCGACATTACAGCAGTATGTACGGAAACGGCCACCTCTATTATAGGAAATGAAACACCGGAAACGTCTACGCAACGCTCTGCTACGGGCAAAATCAAGTGAAACTAAAATCGCGGCCTGGACTGTATATCGCGCCTCCACCGCACTAGTCAAGCGCCTAGTTCGCAGAGATAAGCGAATATATTTTAATAGGCTGGCAGAGCAAGCCGCTGACAAATGCAGCTAGCATTGGCAACATGCATGGTGTCTACGAGTCAGTAAAACGAATGAGCGGCAACAATATAAGGCCAACGGCAATAATAAAAGATTCGGACAGATCGAAATTAACAAAACCCTAACATCATTGCTCTAATTGCTGTTAGCTCCGACCTTCCGAAGAAGTAAACTCCGACCTTCTTAATCCCACTGTGCGCCGAAACCCACTCAGGGATATATCTACGTCCCCACCCCCCTGCTAAGAAATTGAGGCGGCTCTGGTCCCACTCAAAAAACGGCAAATCAGGCGGCCCTGATAATATACCTGCTGAATTATTGCGGTATGTGGCGTACCCCATAGCTCAAGCGATCATCAGGTAGGCCTGGGATACAAACGTATGAAATGGACAATGGTCACAATCCCAAAGAAGAGTGACCTCAGCCAGTGAAAGAACTGTAGGGGGATTACATTGCTAAACGCAATAAATAAAGTGATGGCAAGTCTTCTTCTTCAGCGTATTTCAGCTGCACTGGACATCATTTTGGGGAAGGAACAGGCAGGTTTTTGACCAGACTTTCTTGTGCCGACCACATTAACTCCCTGCGCATAATCATTGAAGAGTCTGCAGAACTAAATACACACCTATACCTCTTATTCATCGACTTGGAGCGTGCTTTTGACACAGGTTCAAGAACTTCAATGTGGAGCACGCTGTTAAATAAGGGCATGTCTGAAAAATCATGAAACTAAATAGGGAGCTGTAT